>NC_031996.1:6951340-6982641 GCF_001879085.1 Nicotiana attenuata | reverse complement strand
GAAAAAAAAAATCAAAGCCCGTAACTTAATCTTCTTTCTGGCTCAATTTCCGATATCACCAGTCGGAGAGGTGAAATCGAACTCACTACAACAAACAACAAATATATCTTCTGATGACAAAAAAAGCTTTAAGTTCTAGCTCACCTCTCTCAGTTTCTCCACTTTCGTAAAATGGCGACCAAAGGACGTGTAGCGCATTCCGTGTAAAAAGGGAGCAAGATATACTCTCAGCTTGCTCTACAAAAAAAAAAGATTTCGGTATTTATGAGAAATTTGGGGAAACAATAGACAAAAAACAAAGGGAAGAAATAGAAAGCAAAGTGCGGTACAGCTTTTAGCAATCACTAAAATCTAGGTCTGCTAAAAATGCAATATAGAACACTTGAACCCACTTGAACAGCTAATATAAAATGCTTAGACCTAGTTATGCAGAATAGATTAATGCTTCAGCACTACAAACCACCAAACAGCCATCTCAATGTGCCAAAAGAAGCAAGCAACTAAATTGAAAGACCAGCAACCAAACTTAACATTGAAAATTTTAAATTATTTAAATGGCAAAAGCAAAGAAACCTAAGCCAATCAAACAATCAGTTCAACATAGTTATCTTGAGGTTTATTGATAGTTCAATCTGATTCAGTTGTTGACGGTGCTTATTTATCAGTGTTATGAAATTTGTTTTTGAGAAAATATCTTACTGAAATTAGTTCGGGGAGTGGTTGGTAAACTAAAGATTTTTTTTATACCCATAGTGTCCGGGCCAGCTTGCCCACACATTGACTAATTCAATGGGGCACATGCCACCTCCCATCTGTACTGTAACTTTATCCACCAAGGTTTGGGCATATGGGAAGAAATCACCTAGAGTTTTTGTCTCCGCTAGGATATGAACCTGAGACCTCATGGTTCTCAACCCACTTTATTGACCATTAGGCCACACCTTTGGGTGTTCGTAAACTAAAGATAATTATATAAATGACTATCAAATCAATTAAAAATAACAACTTCATAGAAGAAATGATTGGCCATTAATTTGAGAAGTGATCTTCACATGAAACAACCAGATACCTAATTATATGGATAAGGCAACCAAAAACCAATTGCAAACTAATTTAAGCAAAGGTTGATTCGATGCCTGAAACGATCAAAATCATATAAGTAACTAAGATTTTTTAAAGGACAGAAGGAAAATATCCGTATGTGTTTATATTGACAGTAGAGAAAGATACAAGATCTGTAGTGAGACATATGTGTCCTTTTTATCTTTCTCTCTCTACCTTCACCCATTCACCTACCCGGGGCTAGTGAGCATATCTTTCACTTTTGGACAGTGTTTTTCAGAGCGAAGCGCAAAAAAGCGACAGGGGCTCACTTCGCTTAAAGCATGAAGCATGCGCTTCTTTGAAGTGAAGAGCAATTTTTAAAAACAATAACAACAACAAACCCAGTATATTACCACAAGTGGGGTCTGGGTAGAGCATTTTTATTTAAAAAAATACCAAAATAAACTTTGCTCAGATTAGTAAAATAACTTAATAAAAAAGAACTCAACAAAAATATTATATAAGCATATGTTTGACCTCTTCTAAAAGAGATCCCAACCTGGACTCTTTTTTTTAAGATGGTAATAGTGTATTCATCAGCATTAAGGAAACGTTGGCAACCCTATTTAGAGTTCAAGTAAACAGTCTTGTTCATCTTACAAGAACTACTAATAACTCTCTTACAAGAACTACTAATAACTCTTTACAATGATCCTAGAAAATCAAGTAAAGATTCAGCACCCTCTACATAATTTTCTTTGCACCAAGAGTACAAGGACAAAATACAATTTGACTTAATTATATGTATAGGACTGCTGATATCTTCAAAGCACCTTGCCTTTCTCTCTGTCCACAGCTGGGATAGATTTCCACCACTTCTTTTGCCTTACATTACCTGACTTAATTCTTTATATTTTTTTATTTTTTAAAAAGAGTCCCAAAGTTCCTTTTTACTACTAAAATCGCTGCTTTTTAAAGAATAGCTCGCCTCGCTTCACGCATGACGTGGTCGCTTCATTAAGATCGCCTCGCTTCACACCCTTGAAGCGCCATAGGCTCGCTTCATCCCTATAAGCGATGAAGCGCTCTTCTTTTTTACAACACTGCTTTTGGAGAATGTGTGCTTGGCTCCACAGGAGGAAGGGGAACCAGGATTCGATCAAGATCAAGGTTTGCAGTTGGATACTGGACCACAGGACCAATCTAGGGGTGTAAGCATATTATTTTTCGAGAACGGTAACATCTTATAAAAGAAAACAGCACATAGTTTGTGCTGGTAGAAGTGACAAAATACATATCCCAAAAAAAGTAAAGAATCCCCCTACTAATAGAACTTACAAGGATTCTATGATATCAAGTATGGAGTCACTATCATTTACAGGTCATTCTTTACACCAATAAGAAAAAGTACTAAACAGTTTCATTTTGATTATCTGATATTAGGGGTGTAAGCATATTACTATATGCTACAGTGTTCCAGAAATACGCATCCCTCAAGAATATCACTTTCTTTTTTGTCTGAAGAGGGAAGGGGCATTGTTCATCATATCATATTGATGCTGCTTAAGGTCAGAGCATATATTTAAGTTAGCATGGACAACTAAATGTTCAGACCTCAAGGCAATTAGAATAAGCAAATTAAAAGGAAGAATGACAAGTACCCTCCACTTCATTATCTGATCAAGAAGCCCAGGCTCACAGACAGCTTTTGCATCTTCAACTTTGCCCCCTTCATCCAATATTTTCAAGGCCGCACGAATAGCCTGCAAGACATAAAATAGGTCATTTTTATTGGATGTCGCTCCAGGACATCTGGTAAAATAGGTCATACTAAAGATACTTTCAACAAAAATCAGCATAAAAAATAGTTTCTCAAGTACCTCAATGGAACCCTCCACTTTCCCCAAGGTTATAGATTTGTCAAATTTTGACGAGTATGCATGTGTAGTTGGTGATATTTGCTTCACCAGTTTATCCATAGTTATAGAGGATTTAACGTCTTTCATAATAGACAAAATTCTGCATGGAAGGCATGAAGGAAAACAGAACAGCATCTTATCGGTCACCGAAAACAGAAAGGAATACATGGACCAGACCTCGAGAAAAGCACAAATACAGCATCCTACCATATGCCAGTAGAATAAAGAAAAAGCAGAACTAAAAACAGCAAAAATTATATCATGTTAATTCAGTTCATTCAAGAAACTAGCTTTTTTTGTTATGGGGGTCATTTTTTTGGGTTTGGGATTCATTAGCAGCCTACATGATTACATCTGGAGTAATTTTCAAAACCATTTTAAGATGAAACCACATTTCCACCGTGTCAAAATTTATAGCTATGAGTTAAAACCCTCATCCTAAGCAAGGAAAAGGAAAAGCTGTTATATCTGTGGAACCTCAAGCGAAAATAGTTATTGACAGAGCTAGAGTGCTTCACCTGCTCTTTGCTGTAGCATCTAAAGTCTGTGAACTGCTTGTTTCCTTTTTGTCAGACTTCATGATCTTGGTTTTCCCCTCTTCACTAGACTCAACGGGTTGTGATTCCCTGCTAATGAGTTCATATAACTTTAGACCTAAAGAGGCTTTACCTTCACTATTGACAGTTTTGTTGAGCTTTGCAGATGATGTCTTGTTCAAACTCTTTCTAGTAGCATCAATTACTTTTTGTCTTTTTGAAGAATCAGGTAGAGACAATCTCCTCTCTCTCTTTCTGGAAAAATCATCCTTCACTGCCTTGGACAATTTTTCATCAGTTTTTGGTTTTTTAGCAATCACTCTGCCATTAGTAACTTCTGCAGATTTTCCTTTTAGTTTGTCCAATTCTTCAGATATTTGCTTTCCCCTCCTATGGTCTCCCGGAAATTTGATGTGATTTCTTGAAGGTGTAGCAAGCTCTTCATCAATCTCATGTTTTCTGAAGAATTTGTCAGTATAAGTCACTTGGAAAAAATTAGAGTAAAGCTCACTTGAAAAATACCAGCTCAGATGAAGTAAACGCAGAAGTGACATGTAAAGAACTCACAAGCAATAAATCAAAATTCGATCTGGTATAAGACCATCCCATGCCCTTGGCATCTCCTCATCCTCGTCCTCATCCTCATCCTCGTCATTTTCTTCTTCATCCTTGCTTTTGTCGAAAACAATTTCCCTGGCCATTTACATAATACTAGTTACACTTGTACACAAAGTAGTGTCCAGTGTCCACGAGAATATCAAGGAGCAATAAAGTAAGTACTTAGGCAAGCATTTCCGATGGTATGATGTTGGACACCGTCTACACATGGCAAACTGTAACTCGGTTTTATCTTTATCTTCTCTCTGTTTACAGACGCAGCACTGATGCAGAGGACAAGCGAAAGGTTCACCAGCAGCGATCTTCTTTCTAAGTTCATCAACCTTCAACTGAGCATCAGGATGAAGCAGTCTGGCAACACAATCTGGGTGGTAAAAATGGCCACAAGTTGCATTAACGCAACGGAAGACCTGAAAACCGTACCCAAAATTTTGACTTAACCATATCCATGAAAAACCTGCAATTTAAAGTACAAACTCGAAAATAATATCAAGAGCACAGATATGCACTTATAATTGTTTTCTTAACGAAATAGAATCATACATGCAATTAAATGCAATAGGCGCTTATGCTAGCCTTTTGTTGCGAAATTTCTTTTCATTTACTGCCACAGGGAGCAGGAGTTAACAATTCCTACCAGAAAGGAAAAATGAGCACCAAGTATGATTAAAGGTGGTATTAGGTAGAAGAAAAAAGAAAATAAAACACTTAAAGAAAAAAAGGAAGAAGCAAAGCTACCGTTAAAAAGGAGGATGTAGGTAGAATAAGAAGCAGCAGCACCACCCCAACAAACCAAAACAAAAAAGAGTTTGGAGAAAGAGCAGTGTAATAGAGCTGATCAGTGCGCATGAGGAGCAAGAATGAATATAATGAAAGGACTCCAGTTTTTACACAGAAAGAAGTAGCTCCAATATTAAGTGCCCCTCAGTCCAGCTATCACACACCGGGCTATTCTGAAGAAAACTTCGGGGACAACGCAGTTAGTGCATGTATTAAAAGAGTGAGAACGGCCGTATCCATTGAGAATATTTTCAGTGGCATTGCAGGCATATCCAGAAATCAATGGGGACTATAACAGTTGGATTAACCAGTTGTAAGTCTTAATTCAATAAACTATACGCTACAATCATGTACTACTATACGCACTATTTTCCTATATTGATTTAACAGTCAACATTCAACAGTAGCAGATGGCTGAACATCTTCAAACAATTGTACTATTCCAGCAGGTCTCACAGGTTTGTTCGTACCTCTGCATGAGATGATAGATCAGAAGAACCTAACTTCCCACAAGCATAGCACTGGTGCTGCTGATATTCACAATTTTTACAATAGAAATCTTGATATTTCATTGCCTTGAAGGAGAAAAACTTGTATTAGTAGGAAGCAATATGCTAAGCAGAGATGAAAATAAAGTTCAGTAGAAGGAACGAAATTCAGGCAGACTTTGACATACCCTAACTTGAGCCTTGGTAAATCCAAGAGACTCACACTGAGATTGAGCACCATCTTCCACTGTAGCATGAAATGACCTCAAGCACTTTCCATCGCAACTGGTTGAGATCACAAGGGGCATATTATTTGGAGAAACAGAAAAAAGCCACTAGTAATTATGCTTTAAGATGATAATAAGCAATTCAGAACCAAAATTAATCACCTCGGAAAAGAGAGAACTAGGATGTAACTACATACTACTATCCGGTAGATATAGACTTTGAAATTACAAAAGTTCTCAGGAGAAGTAGGTGCAAACAAAAATGTCAATTTGATATCACCAAAACAAACTAAGAAAAACTCAACAAAGACCTAGGAGCCAGATTATGTTGTTAACTTCAAACACAGCTGAATGCACTATGTATTCAGTAGGACACTGGACGGCAGAGCTTATCTTTCTGTTCTTTATAGTTATGATAAGCTGACCAAACAAGCTGAATCAATGATCTACACCTATGTGCAAATCCGTATTGTTGGGAATAAATAAAACATTAACAATGGAACATTTAAAAAAGAAAATCAGATAAGATGAAAACATTTGGCAAACTAAACTTAGTTCAACTAAGCGAGCGCATATTCAAGGAAAAAATACAACATAAGCTGGACATCAGAGTTGTCTTTCTGGTAAGATAAGGACTAAGCACACACCAAAGAAGTTCACCACCATCGTCACATATTGCGCAGAGAGATTCGAAGTGATTGTAATCATCTTCTTCTTCTTCTTCATTGTCATCTATGATCTCATCGACTATAAACTCGGATATTGACCCAACCTGACAAAATAAACAAAGCACAAGCTCAAAAAGAAAACCAGATGTTCTGTTTCTCAACTCCTGCTTTCCTATCTTAGAAAAGCAAGGGAAAGAATATGTACAACCTCATCAAATAGTTTCTTCTTCTTAGGCTTCTCCTCCAAAAAAGTAAGTAAAACCTGCAGAAAATAAGATCAGTTTCACCTTTTGCTATAAACTATAAAGATGCGAAATACTTGAGAAGAGGAAAGGAAAGAAAAACAGATTCCAGAAGGAAAAAGGAGAAACTCAGGCCAAAAAGGAACAACCTGATCTGGAGTACTTTATTCCATCTCAAGTCAAACATCGGCTAATTCAGTTCACGAAAAAAAATTATGTATATTTATGAGATATACGAGAGGTACTTTTTTGGTTTGCGACTTACCAGCCTTGAACTCTTGACCTAGAGTTGTAGAGAAAACTCCCTCAAACACTATGACAGAGAGAAAGTACTTTCAAGTAAGGATATGCGAATTAAGAAAGTTAAATGGGCTGTCATCACAACTCTAGGTTAAGAGTTCAAGGCTGGTAAGTCGCAAACCACCTCGATTTTTAGGCATGGAGTTAAGACACCTCCCCGCAATACTTCTCAGGCCGCCCTCTACCTCTTCTTATGCCCTCCACAACCAGCCGTTCGCACCTCCATAACCAGCCGTTCGCACCCCACACTAGGTCAATCTCGGTTTTTAGCAATTAATTAGCCAAACACTAATTGCTTTTCAATGAAAGTAATTTTTTGAAAAGCACTTCAACTTATTTTGAGAAGTGCTTTTCAAAAAATTACTTCCATTGAAAAGCAATTAGTGTTTGGCTAATTAATTTGAAAAGCATTTGAGCAGCAATTATGTTTGGCAAGCTTTTAAAAAGTGCTTCTAAGTGTATTTTTCTCAAAAGTGCTTTGCAGAAAAATGCTTTTGGGGAAAAGCAATTTTTTTCTACTTCTCAAAAATTGTTTTTGCTGCTACTCAAAAGCGCTTTTTTCATTCTAAAAGCTTGGTCAAACACCTTAACTTTGGGAAAAAAAGAAGCACTTTTAGCCAAAAAGAACGACGTCCAAACAAGCCGTATGACTCTAATATAACAAAACTTCTTGTACCTCATCTCTAACATAGAAAGTACTTGAGACCTCCCCCCTTAGTTAACAGAGACCCCCATAAAGAGCTTTCCTTGGCTGATTACCTTAAATGGCAAATTTTTCTTCGCCTAACAATTCAAAAACTAAATAAACTATTGTTATGTGATATCTTTCAACTACTACACTTTTCACATTTTAAATACTTCCTTTTCATTTTAAGTAAGGATTCTAAGTACCTCCCAGCAACCTCACCCCACAATTTATTTGAAGCATAGGTAAAGTGGAACATTTAATAGTGATATCAGCCAATAACTTGCCAACTTATATTCAGTTTTTACCCCTAATGCAATGTATCTCCTAGTGTAGGGTGTTTTCCTTAAAAAAGAGGGAAGACTAACAGATAACAAAGGTGAATTTAAAACTATTTGAACTAGAGATCTTTCCAATCAAAGCAAGGAATCATACAAACCTTGGATTGAGCCAATTTTCCGTCACGCTTAACAATTTCATTGATAAATTTCATGTGATCCACTAGATCATTCTCCGAAGGCCTGGGCTCATACACACTACAAAAACATGGGTAAGATTCTAGATTCCCCTCAACAAAAAGAAAATATATGCTAATACACAATACATAATATGTGAACCTGAAAACTTTAGATAAGTGATCCCACAAAGCTCTGCCAGAAGATTCTGGATTTTTTTTCAGGAAGTGCAAGGAATGCACAGTGATCAAGATTGACCTAATGGTATCCTGGAAAGCCTTCCTCGGTTTTTCAAGTCTGATCCAACCGTTCTCTTTAGATAAAACTGAAACCGCTGGCTCTATACGTGAAAAATCAAACTTCCATGATGTGACCTGCTTATAAATCTTCTGAAGGCCATTATCCGCAGTCCCACGCAAGAAAACGTGTCTTTTTTTCCCATCCAGACTCTCAGTTTCATTCCACTGAAATTTTAGCTCCGCGAATGAAACAGGCTCATCCTTATCATCTACAAATTCATAGTTAGAGACAGTACTCGGGACTGCTTCAACTTCATCATCAGAAGATGCCATACCCACTTTCCCCAAATGCTCTGGAGGAATACCTGACTACCTGCCGATGAAGTTCACCCAGTATACAAAGATTAAAAAGCATGGAGTTAAGACATGGCTGATACTCTTTAACTGGGAAAACATATCCATATAGTAGAAAAGCTTTTTTCAGATGAAAATGAAGCCTTGTTGCTGTGAAAATCATGATCGTTAAGCATTGGATAGTTCTAAAATTGGAATTATGCACCACTTCGAAATCCAATATGTTAGTTAAAAGTAGTCAGTGTTAATGAAGGCTGAGTAAGAGTGACAAGCGAGACTCGTGAAAGGCTGAGATTTTCTTTCATTTTAAGTGGATGGATGGCTCATCTTTACTCCCAAGCATATAAATGCCACATGCAAAGAGAGAGATACAGAGTTTTGAACTCAAATTTTCTGGTATTGTTCTCGGCCTTCTCTCTCTTCTTTCCCTCTCCAAAATTCCGTTACCAATTCATGTCGATTTCCATTTCTTCTTCAATTACATTGCCGAGTACAGGTTTCTGATGATACGTCGCCGAAAATTGGTGCTTATTATCAGTTCCAGTGTAATAGAAGCATTTCCATTTAAGTTTCTTATTTAATTTCTAGTTGTAATTGAATGGTTTGCTGATGTGGCAATAAAACTAGCCTGACTCAGCATTAATTGTTTGTGTCAAGTGATAGTTATTGGGGTATAACAATAGGTATCAGAGCATCTTTCTGGTTCTTGTGGGTGAACAACTATGGCAGAGGGTACTTGACTAAAGCTCTTGATAAAAGGATGAGAGAAGAAGAATCCTTGGAGGAAACAAATCAAAGGCGGGATGAATTAGCACTTTGTCAAAGTACATTGAACGATTCTCAAGTAGGCATCCATGCCCTCTTTGAAGTTTGAGTAGATTTCTGATCGACTGGTAGCCTCTGAAAGGGGGCTGAGCAAAGAGAAATTGAAGCTGTTGCACGACCTGGGGTTGGATTGCTACTTGTTCCTGTCAATGATGGATGAATGATCAAATTTAACGGATTGCATTCTCACTTACCCAAATCAGGTTTCCCATCATTTGAGGGTAGTGATCCTATGGTATGGGTGAGAAAGTGTTATAATTTCAGATTATAGGGTACCTAAGTTGCAAAACTTAGAACAAGCTATCCTTTACTTGAATTAGAGGGCTGAATCGTGGTATCAACCTTTTGTTGAATAGAGGTTCGGTAACCTGGGCTGAATTTAGAGATAACACTTGCAGAAGGTTTGTGGAATCACTAGTGGCAGATGTGGTAAAAGAATTTAACAAAATGGTGCAAACGGGGACAGTTGAAGAATAGCTTTTTAATAAGAACAGTGAATACTTTAGTAGGTTGTTGGGCGTGTTTCTTTTCGATACCATTAGTATTTCGTATTGCTCTTGTATTCCCTTAGGCTTAGTTTTCTTTTAATATATGTTGTTCTGTTCCTTACCTCTATCCAATTCTAGTCTCTTTCGCTTTAGTTTATCTAGTATCGTATTGTTGGAACTGCTTGTTGCATTTGCTTCTTTACCATATTTTTTTGTGCCGAGGGTCTATCGGAAACGGCCTCTCTTCCTTCACAAAGGTAAGGCTAAGGTTTGCATACACTCTATCCTCTCCAGACCCTACTTGTTGGATTTTCACTGAATTTTTTGTTGTTGTTGTTGTAGAAGAGCTCAGGGCTCATTTGCTCATCTGGAAGCCAACTATGAATGATGTGTACTTCCTATCTAATTTTGTGGGAGGATTGAAAGAAGAAGTTAAACTATCTGTCACGGTCTTCAGGCTGGTGAGTTGAGACCCTGAAACAAGCTAGGTTGCAAGAGAAGGCCATAGAGGCTATGTTAAAGAGGAGCAAGTTGAGGTATATGTCTGATGGTAGCACCACACTGGAGCGATTGCTAATAAGGGAGTTCAAGCTACTAAAAATGCCACTAACATGTTCAATGCTAAGAACAACACAACATCACATGGGGGTTTTGCATACCCAAAGGCCCATAGTTTGTGCTACAGATGAGGGGATAGGTACTCCATGGGCCATGAATGCAAGCTTATACAGTTAAACCGTATGTGAAGCTGAAAAAAGCTTAGAGGAAAATTCCTTACTTGCAAGGAGGTCTAATTGGTCTGTTGGAGGGCATAAGGTGGAGTACTTCGGGTCACATAGTTACAGCAAAAGGAGTTGCCATCAATCCAGCAAGGTGCATGCTATGATTGAGTGGCCTAGCCCTAAGAACATAAAAGCGTGGAAAAGGAAAATAAAAGCACTGAGGGGATTCTTTGGCCTAGATTGCTGGATATGGGAAGACAAGCAAACCACGAACTAACAGGTTAAGAAAAAATGCATTTCGAAAAGATGAAGCTAAAAAAGCTTTTGAAACTCTGAAAGAGGCCATGGTGGCAGCCCCTGTATAGGCTCTTCCTGATTTTAATTAGGAATTTGCCATTGATCCACCACCATCTGTATAGATTGACAGAACTTTTGTATTAAAACGACGTTCCATTAATGCTTGAAAATCTTTGAAAAGTTCTTTAACCTCACTTTTATTTTTCAATGGATAAAGCCAAGTGTATTTTGTATATTGATCAACAAAAATGCAGTAATATAACTTTTTATCAATTGATAAAATCGGTGATGGACCCCATAAATCACTGAATATTGTTTGAAATGGTTTTGAGCTTGATAGCGTAAGTTGCTGAAAAGGATGTCGATGAACTTTGTTTGATGAACAAGAATTACAAACTGAAATTTTTTCTCGCAAGCAGGGTAGCGAGAATTTATTTAAAACAAAATTTAAAACTCTTGCGTGCGGATGACCCAATCGTCGATGCCAAGTGATAATAGAGGAGTTGGGGGAGGCCACATGTGCTCTTGGTGAAGATGAATTTGGCCCCAACTCCCAAGGAAGGTCCTATAGAGATGTTTGGAGGTTAGCGGTGTTTCAGTAGCACACATTAGGGTGATTAAGGATATGCATGAGAGAGCTAAGACTGGGTGAGGACTGCGGGTGGTGACTCGAGCATTTCCTCGTGGAGATTGGGTTACCTCAGGGATCGGCTCTTAGCCCGTTTTTGTTTGCCCCGGCATTGGATGTGCTAACGCGAAGCATACAAGGGGAGGTGCCATGGTGTATGCTATTTGTAGATGACATAGTACTGAATGATGAGACGCGGGGGATAACACAAGGTTGGAGGTTTGGAGACAGACGCTGGAGCCTAAAGGTTTCAAGTTAAGCAGGTCGAAAATAAAATACTTGGTGTCACACCTCCTTTTTCCCGATGGGATAGGAAGTTTTTCCACGAAATGGGATTATTTTATTTAATTCAGAGTCGCCACTTGGGATAATTTATGGTGTCCGAAGTCACCGGTTTATTTTAAATCCCAAATCGAGGAAAGTTGACTCCGTTTTAAGTCTGCGAAACCAAAAGACCGGGTAAGGAATTCTGTTAACCCGGGAGAAGGTGTTAGGCATTCCCGGATTCCGTGATTTTAGCACGGTCGCTTTAATCATACCTGGATTAATGAAATTGTTTCATTACGCGTTTTAGAACCTATGTGTGTTTATCCTTTTACCGCTTTTAGTTGCTTGATTATTCGTAATTATAAAATCATCTTGAAACAAGTCATGCGTACGTGTACTCTTTTTTTGCTTGGCGCGTCAAAAATCATGTCACGTGTACGTGTACACAATTATAACACTTTATTATTATTAAGATTGTTTGGCCAAAGTCACGCGAACGTGTACCTTATTTTTAAGTTTAAAAATTGTAACTATGCCACCCGAACGTGTACATAATCATCCAAAGCAAGCTTGCATGCTAAAAAAAAATCTAACGACCCACGCCAGTGTTCATATGGGAACGAAAATTGTATCATATCAAAGATGTATTCAAAAAACTTTTCCATGAAGAAACAATTCCGAACATGATGATTAGGAAGAAACAACCAAACAACATAACTAAGAGCAAACTCTCAGGAGTCCTACCATGAAGATCAGAAACGAGATGCCATGATTTCACCTCAATCTACTACACAACAGCAAATTTGCATCAAGGAATAACAATTTAGCCATACATGTAGATATGGTGATTTCCGACTCCACGATTAACGGATTAACTCCTAAGCCACTTCAACATTTCCAATAGTCTTCACGTCAAAGAAAAACTAGTTTGTTGGTTTTAATCATGAATGATGACATGTTATTGGTTTTAATCATGAATGATGACATGTTATAAGCAACTAAAAAAAACTCATGAGGCATGAGAAAGCGACTAAAATTGCACACAATTGCTAGCTAGACCTTTCCTTTTCACTCGACGGATGAAACATAGACTGAGCAGACTTAAACCAACAACGATTTGACTAGTGTACTCAAAGGACTCTATCAGCTCACTTCACGCACAATAGGCATCAATATTTTCAAAGGAAACTCCAATTCTTCCCTCTTAAACGAAATAAAGGCAAATAGGAAAAAAAACAAACAATTTGCTAGAAAAATGCCAAGAACACCCATGCTTCAACTTGATGAATTTTAAAGCATTCTAACATATCAATATTCCAATTTTCATATGATCACCTAATCCATTAAACTTAGTTGACGGTAAATGAGCAGATGCTCAACTTCAAGAAAACGAACAAAACTCCAGGAAATGCAAGCAAAGAATCAGTCACTTGAGCTTAATTATCAAGCATGAGATCAACCAAACTCTTATCCTTTAACTTAAATCCGAACAGATTCGAGCGACAATTATTCATCGGAACATTTAAGACCTAGCAGATTAACCACGGCTCTTATCATATTCAAATCAACACTAACATGAGATAGTAAAAGAGAAAATGGATGAACCTGATATGAAGCTTTTTGTTTTTTAATGTATTCTGATAAATGGTGCGGCTAAAAGCGAATTCAGGAACGAAATTCGAATCAACAACAGAGTAACTGGAACTCGAATAATAATCGAATTTGAACAGAACCACGAACGGCAAACCTCGGGCAGCGACGGCCAACAAAAATTGAATTTCAACTAAATTTCATCTTAAAGCCAAAACTAGAATTGAAAAGTAGAGACAGAAAGATTAAAATATTTTTTTCCTGGTTTTTGGAATACCAAAGAAAATCGAGAAGAGAGCTCTCAAAACCCCAGCACTTTCCTATACCAATTTCTATCCAAAATCATGTGTTTAGGTTGCTGGGTGTTGGAGAGTATGGATGATTTTTGGAGTTGGAGGTGACAGATTTTAGCTCTTTGAAGCTAGGAGTTGTTATTGGAAATTGGGAGGAGTTGAGTCTTTTTGGGGAGGCAACCAATTTCCTTCTCTGTTCGTTCTTCCTTTTCTATGAGTGTGTATCCCTTTTTTATTTTTGTTTGTTTTTTGTGTGTGCAGGTTTTTTGGCTGAAGACCTGGAGGTTCGTTGGTTTCAGGAAGGGTAGGGGCGTAGATGTGTAGGTCCAGGGTTTGTGAAATTGGGTTTTTATTTTGGGTGGGAAATTAATGATAGCCCTAGGATTAGATGGGATGAATGGCTAGGATTTAGAAGGGAGATGGGTCAGATGGGTTATGGGTCTTGGGTTTAGGGCCATCTGAATTAGGGCCTCTTGTGGGCCAAGTCAAGCTCAAAATAATGATCTTATCATGTAAAAACAAGACAAAATTCGTGCAAAATTTTTCTTCTTATCCTTTTTTGGGGAAAAATATAATATCAATACTATTTATGTATCTTTTAATTTTATGAAAGGTTAATAAACTAAAAGTAACTAGATAAAATATCAATTAGCTAAATAACAAAAAATATTTTTTGTAATTTTTATTTTTGTGATAAAATAAAGTAAAAGAGTCAAAACTAGTTAAAATAGCGATATTAGACCTAAACTAAATATTTAAACACTAAAATGTGTAAAATTTCGGGAAGGGTCAAAAATTACATGTCTACCATTAGAGTGCAAGTTCAGTGATGGGATGCCTGAAGCAGAAGTGGAAGTGAAAATTGATATACAAGTCATCCCCAAAAGGGATAATTTCAAATATTTTGGGACTGTAATCCAAGGTAACGGGAGATTGACAAAGATGTCACTCATCGAATTGGAGCCGAGTGGATGAAATGGAGGCTCGCTTCTAGGCTTCTGTGTGAGAAGAAGCCACCAAGACTTAAGAGCAAGTTCTATAGAGTGGTGGTTAGACCAACTATGTTGTATGGGCAGAGCATTGGCACGTCAAGAAATCCCATGTCCAGAAGATGAAGGTAGCTGAAATGAGGATGTGGAGATAGAAGTGTGGGCATACCAGGAAAGACAGGATTAGGAACGGAATTATTAGGGACAAGGTGGGTGTGGCCTTGATGGAGGACAAACTGCGGGAATCGAGGCTGAGATAGTTCGGGCATGTACAGAGAAAATCCATAGATACCCCGGTCAGGAGGTGTGAGAAGTTGACCATGGCGGGTCTAGGGAAAGGCGAGGTAGGCCAAAGAAGTATTGGGGTGAGGTGTTTAGACAGTATATGTCATTGCTCCAGCTTACCGAGGACATGACCCTCGATAGGAAAGGGTGGAGGTCGAGAATTCGGGTGGAAAGTTGACAGGTAGTAGTTAGTCTCTTAGTCTTATCAGTAGTACCAGTACTATTTTTGTATTTTTCTTATTCCTGGTTCTTTATTAATATATGTTGTGCCATTTGCTCCTATTATATTGTTGCTACTATTGTTTGTTACTTTATTTTCACTGATCCTTGAGCAAGGATTTGTCGGAAACAGCCTTTCTACCATTACAATGTAGGGGTAAGGTATGCTCAAAAAAAAGATTTAAAAGTTAGTTAAACTTAGTTGGTGTTCGGAGTAATAAGCTTAGATATGTGGACAACTGACATCTTTCCTTCATTAAAGTGGATCGCTGACTCGTGTTTATTCCCAAGCCAAGCATACAAATGACTCTAAACTTGGGTTCAGAGTTTTGAACCCAAGTTTTCTGGTATTGTTCTTGATCTTCTCTCTCTTTTTTCCGTCTCAAAATTATGTTACTGATATGTGGATAACCCACCCCATCCAACCCCACCCCCCAAAACCCCAATTCACGTTCTTCTTCAATTACATTATCTAACTTCCAAAAATGGATTTCCAATGATAGTTGGCCACAAATGGTGTTTATTATCAGTTGCAGTGTAATAGTTAGAAGCATTTCTATTTAATTTGATTTGATTTCGAGTTGTAATTGACCAATGTTTACTGGATTGGGTGTGTCATGTATGAATCAATCTTTGGAGCATAACACAATCTGACTTCTAAAACGGATCAAAATAATCTATGGATGCCTCAATGGCAGTTAAAACTTTTATTTTCTAGAATCGTGTATTTCTAAAATTGGAGTAACAAATTGAAGTTAATACACACTTAAATAGACATATGATCATGGTTCCAACTCTTTCCCTTCACTTCTGAATAAAGACAAAAACAAGGAAAATAAATACTCCCTCCGTTCCAATTTATGTGGCACTTTCCCTTTTAGCATGTCCCAAAAAGAAGGGAAAATTTCACATTAGAACAACTGGGCTCCATACTTTTCAATTTTATAGCTCATATTTCAATTTACAACTAACTAGCCCATAAATAATAGGCTAAGATTCAACACCCAACTCCAATAGGTTCTCAAAATTATTATTTAATTTTTAAAAAAGATTCCTCAAGCTTTTAAATTACTTTTCGAACCAGTAATTGTGACTCAAATATTAATTTAATAAATCAACTTCATTTGGGTGGTGAAAATTAGATTTTTAACAAGCTTAAATATGTGGGTTTAAATTTCGAATTTGATTTTATGAGAAATTTGGAGTGGGTGTTATTTAGACTTGTTAGAAATAGTACAAGGAGGTTGTATATAAAATTTGAAGTCATTTAATGGAGATTTGGACTGGTTTTGAATAAGAATGCAACTGAAAATCGTGGAAGAAGTTCGTCTACAGACGCTTGTATAAAGGTGTATAAAAGTGTATAACAGTGTATAAGGTGTGTTTCTACACTCATACAATATTATACAAGATTATACATAATTATACAAAAAACTGACTTCGTCTTTTTTCTTGCGTCTTTTCTGAAATTTAATTCAAATCTTGCTCAAATCTACTCTAAATCACTTCAAATTTAAATTTTGTACTCCTTTTGATATTTTCAATCAATTGAAACAATACCCAATCCAAACAACTAACAAATTCAAAAAAACCCATTTTCAAAAGCAAAGCTTTGAATGATCTTCAATGGTGGACTTCTACTTTTCAATTTTCTTTCATTGCAAGCAGGTGACACAAGAGGAGAAACAGAAAATACACGGTCCTTTGAAGCATATGTAAAAGATGTGAGAAGAAGAGAGAGTGAAAGCAATAGTTGTGAGAACAAAGAATTAACTCCATAGCTTTTAGAAGCAATTGTTGTAAAAACATATATTTTGAATTTGCAAGTGCTTTCAAAATATGTACAATGTGGGCTAGGTGGGGTAAAACTTAAAAACATGGGCCATTTTTTGTTATGGTGTGAAGTCATGTGTATTTTCTTGTAATTCTTTCCAAAAAGAATGCCAACTTTATATATTTAGACTTAATGAGATGAACTACAGTCACACAAATATAGAAAGGTGCCTAGTCTTCACACAAATTAGACCATAAGTTTCAAAAGTCTTCATTTCTTTCTCAAAACTCCGTGTCTAGTCAAACAGTGACACATAAATTGGGACGGGAGAGTAATTCATACCACCACCAAAAAAGTTGTCGAACTACGTGTATCACCCAAACACATTCAATTTCTAATTAGACAAACAAAGAAGAAATGAGAAAACGAGAAAAACACAAGGCATTCATAAACCGATTCTCGTTCTAAGAATTAAAAACTTAGGGCTGGGTATAAATTCGAAGAAACTATAGAATGTTGCGTGTAATTACCGTACCTGTGGAAAGAACGAAAGAGAAGCGAGCGGCGAAGTCGCCGGAGACGTGCGATGGCGCGCAATGGCGAAACCCTAATTCGAAGTAAAGTTGGCGGTAGAATCTAATCTAGAGCTCATAAATAGTTGAAATGCTTGCTACTTTATAGGTACTGGGACTCGGCCTTAATAGTTTTTTTCCTTTTATGTAAAAGGAAAATAAAAAGGGGATAATTACATGTCCTTTTTTTTCTTAGATGTCGACTAAATCTAAATTAGCACCGAGTATGTGACTATGCACCGGTTAATTTATGAACGTTTTTTCTTATATTATAATTTCTTTGATAGCATCTCCCGTGAGTCTCGTTGGACGAGTAGCTTTTCCTCTTTATTGCTTACTTTATTATAATATAAGCGTCGTTAAATATTTATATCTATCTATCTATATTTATATACTATAGCATGAAGATCCTTGGTGAAATTTCACTCGCCTGTTTTACCCTTTAAAAATAAAGTTTAAACTAGACATAATAATCATTTAATAATTTTTTCCTAATATTTAGGATATTGAAAATAAAAAATAACTAACATTTTAATTACGAATTTTTTCCATATTTGAAATATATAGGAAATCCTAAAAATATGTAATATTTGGAAACATAATTAAAGAACCTCGTATGGTACACTTGATGTAGGCGCTTATTTGAGTTCCTACCATATATTTAAAACATAATTAGCATAAAAATACTAAAACTTTAAAATTATAAAATTTAAAGGTTAAATAAAATGTTGTAATAAATATTAAAAATTCAAAAAAAGTCAATTAGATAACTTCGATAGCTGGCGGAACCACCAAAACTCAAAGTCATATTTCTCATTTATTGAGCAAGCTAAATATGATCAATATTTATTGTTTTCAGTAACTTATATTTTCAAAAATTTAATTTATAATGAAATCATATTATTTTTATACCGACTTAAATACACGCGCAAAGCACGTATCATAACACTAGTATACTATATTAAAAGCACGAAAGACCTTAGCGAAATGTTGTTCGCTTTTTATACCCTTAAAAAAATTACATTAGATAAAATAGTAATTTAAGTTCTTTCCTAATATTTAGGAATGTGAAATCAACTAAACTTTGTATATTAAATATTTCCTTCTTTAAATAAATTAAAATTAAGATGTTTGTTATGAAACAATAAAAGAAGAACAACAATATTGCAGAGAAAAGTAGGGAGTGAGAATTCTTATTGATTTTGGGATGAATTACAATGGAATAGAACAATCTATTTATAGGGAGATGGTGACTTAGCCACTAAGTAATAAATCCTAGAATCTCTCTAAATATAGACATTCACCATAAATAAAATTCTATTTATAACACTCCCCCTTGAATGTCTATTCAACAGATAATGTGCCTCATTAAAACCTTAACTAAAATAAAACCCAGTGGGAAAAAAATTCTAGAGAAGGAAAAAGAGTACACATATCTAATAATACGCCTTTTGGTTGCCTCGTTAAAAACCTTGCAAGGAAAACCCAGTGGGACAAAACCTTGTAAGGGAAAAAGAGTACAACGCGTATTAACTCCCCCTGATGAGAGCATCAATTCACATCCTTGAGCATTTGCATTCCAATCTTGTGCACCATCTTCAAAAGATCTTTGGTAGATATTTGATAAACAAATCAGCCATATTAACTTGAATGAATATATTGCACCTTGAAATCATCATTCTTGATAGAGATGGATTGTCTTCATATGATCTTGTTGGAATCGTTAGTTCAATATCTTCACATAGAGGTGAAAGCTCTTGCTATCATATTATCATGCATATAGTTATAGCAAGATACATTTGTGCACAAATTGCATTGAGGATGTAGTACTTCATGACCATGAATTCTATATGCTTTAAGCAATTTAAATCCTTCAGGGATTGTTAAGTTATATAAGTCATATAATAGACTTTAGATGCATATCAAGTTTTCATGTCATGCTAGACATATAAGATATCGAAAACTGATTGCACATACCATTGACTTATACTTTCAAGTGTTTGAACTACAGGTCCAAAACTACATGTCTTTCATATGAAACCAATTCTACTTGAATTGTTTCTCTTGACTTAAGATCCTCATATATATTTAGCGCTATTATAGATGTCGTCGACAAATATTTTATATCGGTTCCAACCTCCTTATTTTTCATAAAGACATAACATAGAGATCTCTTCATTCATATATTCAGGTACCTGAATCTCTCATGAGATTTTATGAAGTGTTATGTCAAGTGATCTTCTAGATCACATGCCTCCTTTATTATGATCATTTAGATCATTTGCTCATCTGCTTTATCAAGAAGTTTATTTGAAACCGACTTGTCTATACGCTTCAAGCGTACCATATACTTTGTCCTTCTAGGACTTAATAGGAGCATTTGCAATGAGAATATAGTTACTTTCTTTGAGTCAGCAAATGCGTCTAGCATCCTTTGCAATATATTGCAACTGAATTATCCTTTTATAAACTTCAAGTTCATATTATCTTATTCGAGGATCTAGATGTACAAGTGATAAATTCATTCCACGTAACCTTTTCTCAACTGTTTATCATGTCTCCCCCTCGTGTTAGAAAAACTAACTTGTTTTCTCAACTTTGAGAACCCATCTTTGTGCGTTATGGTGTTAATCAAAATATACACCGCACATCAATAATAATAAGATGGAATTATTTGGTTCCTGACCATGAACCACTTGTGAGGGGAGAAATTAATATACTTTCGTATATAACGTATATCAAACTGATATATTAAACTTTGTTCTCATAAGCAATTGTTTAACTATTAAGTGGAGGCACTCAATAAATCATTTTGCTAAACCAACTGTGATGTAGACCAATTTATCAAGATGAACTTCTTGAATAGAAAATCTGGAATATGCTCTAAATTAAATTATTGAGCAAGTTACCTCGCAAACACCATGTTGCGGGTTAATAATAATCGCACATGTAACCATCTCATAGATGCATCTCATGTGGTATACATGGCAGGTGAATGGGCCCATATTCACCTTTGATATTTCCAGCATTCATGGGATTCAATCCCAATTTTAGTTGATCTATTAATTAATGAGAACAAGCAATATAAGAGAATTCGTAAAGAACTTTCTAGTTCTTTAATATTTACCCATGTGAATTCTCTATTATTTTTGCACATCATACATGAATTAACATGACTAAACCAAGTATGCCAACTGGATAAATTATTAATATTGATAAACTTCAGGTTTACACCATGATGTGTGCAATTATGAATAAACTCCAAGTTTATTATGATAAGGGTTTTTATATCAATAAATATCCACTTCATTGTGGTATTCTTTTGTTTATGTAGTACAAATTGGAGAATAAAGCGGGTAGCTTTTCACATACATATTACCCCGCTACAAGATGTAGTAATAGAAGATATTAAATCTTTCTTTTATTTATAGTCTCAATATAATCAACCGCTTTCGCGTATACTTTGGAAACTGAATAAGTTTCTTTGAGACTTACTACAACACAGTACCTTATTGGTAATTAATTGTGTTTCTCCAAAATAGTATAATTGGCTCTTGCAGAGTTCTCAATTAATTTTGTAGTACCACATATTCATCAACACCCATATGGTGAATATTTCTTTTAAAGAGAAAGTTATACCATTATGGTTATGGTCAAAATTATATGCAAGATCTGTTTCTTGCATTACCGTTGTCTTTTAATAATCACAATGCCAAAATATTTTGGCGTACAATAGGTACGTGACCAATGGCCATTCATGATATTATTTTCTTAAATCATCTCAAACCTCCTTCTAGAGGTGAGTGCGGTATATTCACTACTACTAGCACGTTCATATTCTTTGAAGAATGAATAAGTATTCATAAATCAGATGTTGTCACATTCACATCATGAATGGACCATAATCATCTATATGTGCGTTACAAAATCTCATGTCAAATCGATGACAAATATTTTTCACAGAGTGAAGGATTATTTTGAGAATCCTTATTATTCTCATTATCACAATGATGACGATTATAATTTCGTCTATTGCCACGTCCACATCCATTGATACCTTCACGGTAATAATTTTGTCTTCTTTCAGACTTATCACATATTGCTATCACATTCTCTTAAGGGAATGAGAATGGACCAAATTCAATGGGACAGGTTTTCACTTCTTGTGCTCACGATCATACATGACTTTGATCATAGCAAGACATAGAAATTTTACCACTTCAGGTGGTTATAATTTCTTACAAACTCCATTAGAGTTATAATCAAACGTCGTTGTCTTTGCTTGTATTTAAAATCAAAGTATAGAATAAAAGAGAAAAATACGGTAAAATACTTACCTTAAATCCAGAATTTAATTATGAAGGAAGTTCATGGAATAATTGACAATCATTATGCTCAATTCCAAATCTTCTACTCAATTGGTTAGAGTCTCGTGCTGATAAAGTGTTATGAAACAATAAAAGAAGAAGAACAATATTGCAGAGAAAAGTAGGGAGAGAGAATTCTTATTGATTTTGGGATGAATTACAATGGAATAGAACAATCTATTTATAGGGAGATGGTGACTTAACCACCAAGTAATAAACCCTAAAATCTCTCTAAATATAGACATTCACCATAAATACAATTCTATTTATAACAATGTTAGATTTTTCCTAACATTTAAAACTTTAAAGTTAACTGATTATCAAAAGTATTCAGGGAGTCTAATACGAATCTGCGCGAACTTCTAATACCTTCAAACTTCTAAATTCCTTAAAATATTGTGTCATATACTTACGGTTAAACTGTTTACTTGTGATTATTATTTATTCATTTGATATGATGTTATTGCATTATTTGATAATAGGCATGATCACGCCCAACTATGCCTTATAAAAAGGACAATGCGGTCGTTGCAAATATAATCCGGTTTACAAGTCCGGAGTCGAATCCCACAGAGAACTAAGGTTTAGCTACAGCTATTCACTATCACCAAGAAGACAAGCTTGAACAATTCCTAACTTATAGATATTAAGATTCTTCTGTTTAACTAATTAACTAACAAATTAAAATAGTAAATTAACAACTAACGATACTGAGGGTTAGAGAAAAGATTAAGGAGGTCTAGAGTTATGATTTCCCCTATTGTCGGAATCCTTCCCGCTATGTCTTCTATAATTTCGCCTAAGTATTCTCTACCGATCATGAGCACTCTTATTACCGTAAATCTCTCCCGAGTAATTACGACAATTTACTAGACGCACTCTCCCGAGATACGCTAGCTGGCTTTTAATGCAGCTCACTTCAGATCGCACCCAAGGCTTCGTTATCCCTAATCCCACCTTTAAACCCTCGGTTATTGATCCCTCATATACTCTGGGAGTGGTGTTGTTCAACAATTACCTAAATATGCACTCTCTCCCGAGTTATGCATACTAAATAGGCATAGCTAATTGAGAGCTCTTCAATCAACCACAATATAAACGTAGTTGAACAAATAGAGAAAAGGCTATGGCTCAATTATATAAAAACATAACAAGAATTTAACCTACAAAAGGTTCTATCAAAACTCTAGATAACAAATTAGCTATTCATAATAGTATGTAAAACTACAATACTAAAAGTCATAACCAACAATGAAAAATAGGAAGAGGAAGGAAAAACTCGTAGAAGAATTCTCCGCCTTGCTCCTAATGTGTTCTTGCCTCCTTAGGTCGAATCTATGTCTCGAAATATGTCCCATCTTAATTCCTTGAGCTTTTACTCAGACTTCAAAGCTTCAAATCACTTAAATTCATTCCATAACATCTATATAGCTCGAAATCACACCTACAAGGCATAAAACACACAATTAGTGCAAAACACTAGCGATTAAAGCGCCAAACTCAATTAAAGTGCAGTAAATTCGAGTGTAATAAGCGACTAAAATATGCAATTATAGCCTAGCATCAACACCCCACACTTAAACCATTGCTCGTCCTCGAGCAATGAAACTACACTTTTTTTATAGACACGACCTTTTTAAACAATTCTTCTAACTCATCACACCAAGAGTATTTAAAACAGACTAAGCACAAAAGCGTAACATCTTCACCTCAAGATTTGACTCACAAGTACCACACGTTATTCACAACTCACCTACTTACTCTAATATAGAGGTCACTGACATTACCTTTCCTTCATGAATCAAGTGCCCTCACACAATAAAAGAGAGTAGTTCCACACAATAAAATTTAAGAACACTTAGGAACTCAAGATAGAAAGAATTCACTCACTCTCAGAAATAACATTCATATGCCACAAAAGATGCACCATAAGCTTGCCCGTAGTGTACTACTCCACTAATCGAGCTCATTCAATCTTGGATCAATTAGGACTTTATTTGGTTGTAATGTAGGCTACGGGACGGGTAGGATACATTTAGATATAAGAGTGACTACACCTCCCTAAGCACTTTAATACATACATTTTAACATTTAAACCTCATACTTATGTCAAACCAAAACTCCACCTTCACATCAATGTATATTACCCCATTCTTCTTTAAGCACACTTACATCAAGAGCCACCACTTATCAAGGAATTTTTTTTTCACAAGAATCCAACTATTTTTCTTTTCAATTCAAGTAGCTCTTACTTTTTCAAAACAGTGCACCTTTCTCCTTATTTCATTAGTTCCACTCAAAAGCCAAACCAACCACCCCACACTTTAACTTTTACATAGTTCATAATAATTCACGTGCTCATGAGAGGTTTCAATGGTTCAAATAGATGGTTAATTCGAACAAATGGGTAAGGCTTGTAATGTGGTTGCCAAAGAAACAGGATTACAGGCTCAAAGAGGTTAACTACGATACATAATAATTAGGCGGATAAAATATACATATCTGGCTCAACAAAGAAATGCCTATATCACTTCCAAGACTGAACAACACTACTATTTCGCTTTGCAAACACACGGGGCAAGTTCTAGGCATCAAATGCACTGCACAGAATATCACAAAACCTTACACACACATGGCACATAACTCACTCAGGATTGGATTCATCAAGACACCCTAGTCAGAGCAGTTAAGCAAATTTAAGATCATACAATTTAAGGTACTTATACAAGTGTCAAAAACTGAGCCTAAGCGTCACAGCCAAAGTACTCACTATTCTCAAGGCATAACAAAGTCAAGAGATATTGCTTCATTTCAAAACAAAACACAATGGCTCCTATTCCCCAAAAAAAAAACTAACTACACCCGGTTCAAATAAAACCCTTGGAAAAGAACCATGGTTTAAAGAAAAACCAAGGGGTGATTGCTACACTACCTAACAAAACAAAAAATCTTTTTGGTATTTTCTTTAGACTTACTTCCCTCAAGAAAATTGTCTAGAAGATCCGTCATCAGGAAAAGTCCAATCTTTTNCATCTCAGAACCCAACCAAACTTATAAAATCCGAACGCTCGTTCAATAACGAGTCCAACCATACTAAAATTATTCAATTCTGTCCTCAAATCGACCTTCAAATCCTAGAATTATAGCTTATGAAATTTTAACAAAATTTCCCAAATTTCCAACTCAAAACACTAATAAAAAATATAATAGCCAAATCCAAGTCAAAATCACTTACCCTGATCAACTCCTTGAAAATCTCTTCCAAAATTGCCCAAAATCGAGGTGTCTAACTCAAAAGATGAAAAATGGGAACAAACCCTCGATCTGACCCTTTTACAGCCTAGTGATTCCGCTTCTGCAGACTAATAGCCGCTCCTATGGCTCCGCACCTACGGAAAATCCATCGCAGGTGCGGCTTTAACTTAAGCCCAGGAAAATCTGCTTCTACGGTCCCGCTTCTGCAGACCAGTATCTACTTCTGGAAGCCCGCATTTGTGGCGCTCGACCCCACTCTGCGGTCCAAACACCAAAGTCCAAAATTCCGCATCTACGGTGGCTATTCCGCTTCTACAGATGCACATCTGCGCGCCATCCTCCGCACCTACGGAACTAGTCCACCAGGCCAAGCCTCGCTTCTGCGACTGTGAGGCCACTTTTGGAGTGCCGCACATGCGGTCCAAAGTGTACTCTTGCGAATAGTTGCCTCTTGCCTTTCTATGTGCAATTGTTTCTCATTGTTTTGTTCCAGAAGACACTTTAGCATATCCTTGATCTCCTTCAGATCCGCATTCCCAGGTTCTTTGTTCCTATTAACTTCACAAGAAAAGGTGGAACCATCGTAGTAAGGGGTTGGGGGAAAATAAGAAATATAAGCACAACCATGAAGGTGACCGTTTTTACCACCACACACATCACACACATTCCACAAATAAGATTGAGTTGGTGCACATAACTCGCTCTCAGGAACGTTTTGAAAATTTTGCCACGGGTGGTTTCCTTTACAATATGTATGGAGATCAATAGTAGAATTATCTACACCTAAATTTCCATAATTCCAAGATGTCATGTTTCTCAAATCAACAGTTATAAAAAAAATACCAAGAAAAAACAAAACAAAATAAAAGTTCAAACTTGAACCCTAGCAATATATACAACTACAACTACACCATTATTTCCCCGGCAACGGCGCCAAAATTTGATCACGCCCAACTAAGCCTTATAAAAAGGACAATGCGGTCGTTGCAAATATAATCCCGTTTACAAGTCCGGAGTCGAATCCCACAGAGAACTAAGGTTTAGCTACAGCTGTTCACTATCACCAAGAAGACAAGCGTGAACAATTCCTAACTTATAGATATTAAGATTTTTTTGTTTAACTAATTAACTAACAAATTAAAATAGTAAATTAACAACTAACGATACTGAGGGTTAGAGAAAAGATTAAGGAGGTCTAGAGTTATGATTTCCCCTATTGTCGGAATCCTTCCCGCTATGTCTTCTATAATTTCGCCTAAGTATTCTCTACCGATCATGAGCACTCTTATTACCGTAAATCTCTCCCGAGTAATTACGACAATTTACTAGACGCACTCTCCCGAGATACGCTAGCTGGCTTTTAATACAGCTCACTTCAGATCGCACCCAAGGCTTCGTTATCCCTAATCCCACCTTTAAACCCTCGGTTATTGATCCCTCATATACTCTGGGAGTGGTGTTGTTCAACAATTACCTAAATATGCACTCTCTCCCGAGTTATGCATACTAAATAGGCACAACTAATTGAGAGCTCTTCAATCAACCACAATATAAACGTAGTTGAACAAATAGAGAAAAGGCTATGGCTCAATTATATAAAAACATAACAAGAATTTAACCTACAAAAGGTTCTATCAAAACTCTAGATAACAAATTAGCTATTCATAATAGTATGTAAAACTACAATACTAAAAGTCATAACCAACAATGAAAAATAGGAAGAGGAAGGAAAAACTCGTAGAAGAATTCTCCGCCTTGCTCCAAATGTGTTCTTGCCTCCTTAGGTCGAATCTATGTCTCAAAATATGTCCCGTCTTAATTCCTTGAGCTTTTACTCAGACTTCAAAGCTTCAAATCACTTAAATTCATTCCATAACATCTATATAGCTCGAAATCACACCTACAAGGCATAAAACACACAATTAGTGCAAAACACTAGCGATTAAAGCGCAAACTCAATTAAAGTGCAGTAAATTCGAGTGTAATAAGCGACTAAAATATGCAATTATAGCCTATCATCAAGGCATATCAACCATTATCGCACGTACAAATATGATCCGTCTTTTTAAAGGTAATTTAATTTTTTTTATTGATCACGTGAACTTTTTCTCTAATATAATTTATTTATTTCCATGGAGAATAAAATAAGCCAGTATCTATAGTGTTTTCGCTATTCTTTTCTAAAAATAAGAATTATAATATATTTCATATGTAACAAATCTATAGAAAAATAATCAAATAATACTCTAATCAATATTTTGTTTAAAGGGCCAATAAAATCACACAAAGCACGAGAGGGAGAGAGTTAACATTCAATCTAATTTCATGAGAGAGAAAAAAAATTAAATTTAAATAGCTTATCCATTTAATACTTAGCCGATTGGTTGAGGTCGACAGCACTCAATTTCAAACTCTTGAGACATAGATTATCCTTTTAAAAAATCAGAAAAGAACTCTTAAATCACCTAGAGTTATGTATGTTCTTACGAAAATTAAAAAGGAAAACATGATAACTTGTGAAATTAAAGTAGTAAAATTATAAATTGCAATAAACTTTATATTGACCAAGATATAAGATTGAGAACTTCTATGGAGTAAATTTTTTCTTTATTGAGTTTAAATAGGATCAACAATCGTCATTTTTAAGAATTATTCTTTTAACTTTCATTTTATAACTCAAAATAATTTGTATGTGATTTTTAAAAAATTTGTATTCATTAAAATGGGGGTACGCGCGTTTGGGACACGTGCAACGCACGTACCCAAAAAACTAGTTAATTGGTATAAATATAGGAGCTGATTGATTTTTACCGGCTATCCCTCTATACATGTGGTTGAATCAAGTTAAACGAACATATTTTAGAACATGTTGTCAATAGATGTATCATGATCTAATTCGACTGAAATTTACTTGGGTTTAAATTGGACTAAACATACTCAGAACCATTTCTTTCATTTGTTTAACAACAATGAATATTAGATCTATCGTCAAATTAAGTTGCGCACATGCAAATTCCAATGGACGCAATACTACACGTGCCAGTCAAAAGTAGTAGGTATCTCGTAAAATTAATTGATACGCACAAGCTGACAAAATTTGCCTGGACATCACGATTATTAAAAAAAATGGAAGATCCATCACACAAGAACAACTATGAACTTAATTTTATTTGCTAAGAAACCTGCACCATATGGAAACCTCCCTGTTGTACATGCTTGTACAAATTGTCACACAACAAACAATTATAAAGACAAGTTAATAAACATCTCCCCTAAGTCAAACTTAAAATTTCTTCCCATTCAATTTACCTTCCCTTTCTCTACTTCATGAAAAAGAGTTGAGAAAACAAGAGCTCCAAATTCCCAACATAGATTAACTTGTCAAAATAAGTGCACCCCTTGAGCATTGAACCTCATATTAGGTGTTAGAATGTCAAATCGCCGATGAGGTATCGTCCCTTACTGCGCCTCCATCGAACATTTTCAATACCGTCACTTCCTCAGCAAACGACTAGGCCAACGGCTTAGTTTCTATCCTGACTCCGAGGACTCATTTCTACGCGCCCCACCAAATATTGGCCTCATGTAAGTGTCATCGAACCTCCTCCAGTAGGAATGTATCGTATACACAGGTCTCTCAAACAGCATCGACAAACTATCTTTCGCGCGTAGAAGGTTAGTTGTGGCAGATTCTTCAAATGAAAGCAAAGGAAGCCTATCTTTTGAGATAGTTGGTTCTCTATCTATACTCCTCCTTGTATGGTCATGATGTGGAAGCAGATAGTTAATTAGTGGCTTTGTCAAGAAGCCGAAAACCTGCAATGGAACCAATGAATTCTTTTATTTACTAAAAGCAAATAAAGAAAGTGCTCCCTCCGTTTCAAAAAGATAGAAATTATTTCCTTATTAGTCCGTTTCAAAAAGATTGACACCTTCCAATATTTCCTTAATAGGAAGGATTTACAGCCACACAAATGATCTGGCAGGTTTAAGACCACAAGTTTCAAACAAATTTCGGTCACACAAATGCTATGATTTATTTAAGACCGCATATCTCAAAAGTCTTCTCTTCTTTATTAAAGTTTGTACCAAGTCAAATTAGGACAATCTTTTTTAAAAAGAGGGAGTAATAGATTTCAGCTAGAGGTACCAAATTGACGAGTTGGGTCAAGTTGGGCGGGTTAAAACTGTCAAATTAATAAATGGTTCATGACCCGACCAACCCAAAGTTTGCTTGAGGCAATATGAGTTGGCCCAAGATAGGTCAAATAACTGGTCATAACCTAACTCACCCAACATCTCCCGACCTCCTTTCCCTTTTTATTTTTCTTTTTGAAAACTAATGTATATTCCTTAAATGATCAGCTAAAGTACTTCCAAATTTACATATTTCGAGATCTCCAAATTCGATTATGTATATTTGGGTTTGTGTAACATGCTTTTACCCACTAGTTCGATGAAGGGCTATTTCGGGTTCAACCCGTCAGGTCACGTCAATAAATGCGTATTGACCCAAACCCATTTAAGCTTGGATGGGTTGCATGGGATGTTTGCGAGATGAGTTAATCTTGCCACCTCTAAGAACCACAAATATCAACAACAAAAAATAATAGATTTTTCCATATCAGAAGTCAATGTTCTTTATCTTATCCGATTGGCATAAACTTACTAGTGTACTGAAGAGCACAACGATCACTGTAGTGGTAACCATTACGGCATGCACTGGATCAACTGTAACACCAGAATAAGTGAACTGCATCAAAAGTTTATAGTCTCAAAATTAATCGTACATATTCGAAGATACTCGTTCCACTTCATTAACAAAACTAAGACCCGTATGTATGCTAAAGTACCTGCTTGAACGCCAAGGCAATAGAGACAGCTCCTCTCATAAGACCAGCCCACCAAATTACTATCTGATAATAAATAGCACACAACATAAGCGCACATGTTCACAACATTATTATTATTATTTCGAGTAATAACTTGAATGAGACCTGATGCTTGAACGTTATTGAGGGTGCTCTTGTAGCATTTCGGTTCATGAAATTGGAAAGAGCAGAGAGAGGGAACACAAAAGCAGCACGCCCGACAGCTATCAACATGAGCACGGTGCCATATATCCCCATTGAAGTCCAAACACTGTCAGCATGAATAAGTAGAAGTTAAACATTCAGAATTGAACCCAAGTATACAACTGATATGAACGTAGGCAAACGGAATGGTATCCAACGACTTTATTCAAGTCACCAATTTGATAATCCACTCACTTTCTAGATACATTTTATGTCTTTATCGGCTATCCCAATAAATTGAAGGTGACAAGAAGTTAAGCATTAGTGAAATAGCTATTGGATGCAAACATCGTAAACGAGTTGAGAAACCTTCACAGTTTTAAAGATGCCGCAACCCAAGTTCAAAGATGAATTGATAACCCCTAATATAAATGCTTAATAGCTGAATGACTTGAACATTGAGGGGATATCTCACCTCTGTTTGCTCATTTTCCACTTCTCAATGTCCAGTGCGTCCATCCCCACGTATAAAAATATGAACGTTTCAGCAATGAAAGACATAGCTTCAAATGCATGCCTGCGCTCCAAAGTATGCAGCATCTCAGTACATAATCATACTTTTTTACAAGTGCATTACACGATAACCTCGACATGGTAGAAAATATATAAATGACACCTTCATTGCATACCTCGTAGTGATTCTTGAACTATCAGTCACATTATGCCATGCATAGTGAGACATCAAAATTCCGGAAAAGAAGACGGTCAAAATCCCACTGAGGCTGAAAAGCTTTAAACAACATAATCACGCTGTAAATACCATGAGAAAACTTATAAAATATGAATTTTACATGGGAACAGAAAATATGAAAATAAACATGCAAAGGAACAGATCAGCAACTCTTAGACGCTTGATTTCCCACAAAGATTGAATAAGATAGCTTGACCTTAGATCATACCTTACATAGAAAACATGCTAATTAAAATTGATTTAACAATATTAAAATCTAGATGATCGCAAAAAGAGGGGACTGAAAAAAGAGAGAGTATGTGGTGGTGGTGGTGGTGGGTGGGGGGGTGGGGGTGATAGAATTAGACAGACTACAGACTAAATTAGTAAATTGAGTGACAAGTAAATTGTCTACTACCTCACGACCAAC
>NC_031996.1:6929259-6951320 GCF_001879085.1 Nicotiana attenuata | reverse complement strand
GGGGGGGGGGGGTGATGAAATTGACAGACTACAGCAAAATTGAAAATTGAGTGCAAGAAATTGCTATACCTCAGCCAACATGTAGGACAGATATGCCATCAGAAGCATGAGAGATATTTCACGAACGGAAGAATGCCTGCAAAGATATAAACAACTAACTCTTGATTTTGCATAACCACTAGTGCTCATTTACATTTAGATTTTATAGGATGATGCAGAATCCAAGCTTTGATATATGCCGACAGAAACACCAAACAAATATTTTACCTTCCAAAGTATAAGCCCTTCAGAATGTACGATGTTAGAAGTCCAGCCTGCAAAAAGAATTGGACATACTCAGTAAGGCTATTTGCTCGTGGCACGTGTTCCAACTTCCAAGGAGCGAAACACATTTTCAGATAAAGAACTATGCATTTGGGTGGATAAACTTACTAAAGGATTCACTAATCAAGAGTAAAAATAACATGTGAAAGACATCAATCATCAACCAAAATGATATAGTACAGTATTTGATTTTCATTATCCTCAGAGAAACACAAAAAGTTTGTTAAACTTGAAACTGAGCTCAATCTTATGCTGGATGAAATAGGCATCTTAATAGTGAATTTGTAGTATATTCGCTTAGACGACAATAATTCATCAATTACACCATCCTATATTTTAACCGCAACTTGAACAGTATTTTCATTTTTTCCAAGTTTTGCCATGGAAAGGTATGGCTTTCCTCTCCTCAATAGATAGAAAGGACAAGAGTATGTTTCGAGTACTGAATCCTTATTCAATAGGAAATAGTTAAACCCTATTTCTACCACTTAGTACGGGATTAAAAGAGTTTAAAACTGACAGCAACTCCAAGAGCAGTGCTTGTGGAGAAGAGGTACAGAAAATCTAGAAAGATATGGACAGCCGACCAGCCGTTGAATCTATCAACATCAAGCTTTTGCACTGCATTGAAGAGAACAACTGATGTAGCATCATTCACCACTCCTTCCCCAAATACAAGGCTATATAGCAACGGAGTCTCGTCTTGATGAAGAACCTACACATAAATTTTTTGCAGCAATGCAAATGTAACTATTGGACTTCAATGAAACAGGACATATGATCTCACGTGCAATTATTACTAACCTGCAACGTACAAACAGTATCCGTCGATGAAAATATTGCTCCAATACCTTTACCATATCAGTTATCATATTAATATCTCAGTGAAATAGCTGCTATCAAGCATGGAAATTCAACTAGAAAAAAGGACCAAACCAAGATAGTCGCGAACACTCAATCCGTCAAAATTTAACTTGGGAAACAGCCACCAGCTACCTATAACAATAGAAAATGAATATAAACCAAAGAAATAGACAAATGACAAACAAGAAATTGGTTATTACTTTTCAGGGTATAGTCTAGTGGTCAATGAATTGATGGAGAACCATCTCAAATTCAAATCCCAGTGGACAAAACACTAGATTATTTCTTTTCATTTGTCTAAGTTTTTGCGGACAGAGTTACCCGGTACCTGTGTTGGGGAGAGGTCACAGTTACCCCGATGGAAGTTGAGGTGCGGACAAGCTCAGAATGGAGTCAGAATTTTAAGTTTATGGGTTCAGAATTGTATTTTGTTAAAGTTATTGGGTTCTAAAGTAATAATTTGTACATTTATAATGGATTTTTTAAGACAACTACAAGGGTTGGACCAAAGCTACTGAATATGGCCGAACCCATATCTCGTATGCTAGCTCCGGCCCAGGACAAGGACAAGCTAGCCTGGACACCACCTTTTTAAGAAAAAATTAGGGGACAAAATCAGAAGCCCAGGAATGACAGATTACCAGCTGTGATAATACTTGATGATATGAAAACCCCAATAACTCCAAACGACATAATCGTTAAGAAGTTGTGGAAGAACTGCTTCTTCTTCACCTGGAATCTGGATAAGATATGAACAGACAACATGTCATTTTAAAATGTAAAATGCTTGAGATTTATGGAAATACAATTTAACAAAAAGCTTCTTACCCTGCATTAAATATTATTGGAGGAAGTAGATAAATGAAGAACACCTCTTCATTAAATCTAAGTATGTGAGAACTTTTTCCTTTGCTTATGAAAAGTATTATTGTCCCTGATATGCAACCCTATGCACCAGAGGAGAAGATTGTTATCAAATATAAAAGAACTCTGAGAAACTATAAAAAGAAGTGTTGCATATTTTTACTATTTATGATTCTGTTTGCCTCAAAATTTTCATGCTATTTTTGTTGGCTTAGCTGCTATAACAGGAGAATGAGTAACCACCTCTACTCTACCAAAATGATGTAAATGAACCACCATTTATGGTGTCCAAGTCAACTTCCACGAACCTTGACTATTCCACTGGTTACATACTATACTATCTCCCACCAGCTCAGGAATCGCATAATCTTGTCAATAAAAAATTAGGCAAAGGTGAAGAAATCACCTAAGACTCACTCCCCCATAGTCTCCATGGAGTATCATTCACTCTATTGAACTACTAGACTAAATATAGAGTTTAAGAACGAAAGACAGACTTTTGAAACTTGCAATCTTAAACATGGCCATAACATTAAGCTTGTCACTAAAAATGAGAACTTTAAGTTACATTGTATCCAAATTTAGTAACTTTTTGGAATTGACTAAAAAGAAAAGAAAACACATAAATTGGAACGAACGAAACGAAAAGAGTAATATGATAGGGCTGCTCGATGCACGAAGCATCGTGTATTCATGTGGGGTCCGGGAAAGAATTGCACCCAAGAGGTGTGACGTAGACAACCTACTGTATTAGTGGCTACTTCCACGGTTCAAACTCGTGACTTATAGATGCAGGGTCCGGAGACCGCATCCCAAAAGGTGGTGTGTTTTCTAAGTGTGACGTAGAAAACCTACTATATTAGTGGCTACTTAAGTCACGAGAAGACAACACAGGGTCCGGAGACCGCATCCCAAAAGGTGTGATGTAGACAACCTACATTATTAGTGATGTAGACAACCTATTGTATTAGTGACTGTTTACGCGGTTCGAACTCGCGAGTGATTTATAGGTCACACAAAACATAAACGAACATAATTTTACTAATTTTACTGTTGCTTCACGGCTCCGTACAACCAAATTTATTTAACTATTCAAATCTTAAATGTGGATGTTCTCCGTTCAAAGTACAATTTCAAACTACCACTCGAATATAAATCAAATTAACATCCAATTATGTGTCCAACAATATAATATAATATAATATAAAATGAAAGAAGAGGAAGAAGAATGTACAATGATAATGGCGGTGATGGACTCATTAACCCAACGATTTTCTTCAAGTAAATGACCAATCACTAAACATAGGCACAAAATCGCCACAAAAACTGTCATTGGAACAACTTGCTCATGGCTGCTATTCCCAATATCCATCACATAATCGAACAGTGCCATTTTTCCCATCTTCTCTTTCCCTTTAATTGCACAGTATTTATTGCATGTTAAAAGAAGATATATATAATTGCTTCTGCTGCCGAAGAAACTAAAGAGTGAGAACAAATTTGCGGTGCTCACAGGAAAAGTTGACACGTAGCAATAGGACGAAATATCATGCACAACTACACAAGTGTCAAACTTTTATTTTTCTTTGTTGTACTTTTATTGTAAATGCAAAAATATAATTTGTTCGTTTCTTTTAAAAATTGCTATTGATAAGCTCGCAAAGGTAAAATTTTATAAAAAAAATGCAAAAAAATTTCAACTGAAAATTTGAAAATTAGAGTTGTGTTTGGATATGAATATAATTTTGGATTGTTTTTGAAGTTTTGTAAGTAATATGAGTGAAAATTATAAAAAATAATATTTTTCAGTTTAATTGGTTGTAGCCTGAAAGTATAGTGACGTGGATAGTGACGTGGCCCAAGTGGTGGATAAATAAAAGGCCTATTAAATATTGTGTGTGTGGATAAGTGAGGCCCAATAACTATTGGCTTGTGATGGGTACGCACTCTTTATAAATAGAGGCCAACCCCCCTTTCCCTAGTTATAGAAAACCCTAGCGTATTCTGCCTATTGAATACGTGGTAACGGTAGACGTCCCATCAGTCAAGTTCTCCGGGCTGTGAGAGCACGTAGCTAGTGGATCGTGGAAGTTGGTCTCAGGCTTAATCGCCGTTTGTTGTCGCTGCTGTATCCATGGAGTTTAACGGTACGCTTCCTTAAACTCTAACTCTAGATTGATTGCATAATTGTGTCTTAATCTCTGCTATAGCTATAAATTAATTATCTTACAGTTCGTATCAGAGCCACCATAGTTAGAGATTAAGATCAAATATTAATCTTGTGTTTCAAAAGGAAAAGCCAGAATAATCGTCGTTTTTCCTATGTGATTGTCGCCGGCGATGAAGCGATGAAACTTCGAACTTGTCTGATGTGTTGCGTTTCGTAGATTTCAAAACTTAATATTTAAATACTGTTTGCAATTGAATCAAACAAATAAAGATATTGATTTGCTTGCCATTAAATGCTTCCTATGGTGACGACGCAGATTGTGTCAAAGTGGGTGTGAATTCTTTTTCTTTCTTTTGCTTAGTTATGGCAAGTAAGAATTAAATAATAAATAAATGTGTTGAAGCACGTAATTGGGAAGGACTCCTGTCATTGTTGGATTATTAATGGTCTAGATTTATGTATCTTATGGTAGTTAGTCATGGCTAAAGCAAAACCAGCATGTTTAAAGAAGAAGAGATATTAATTTTGTGTTTCCTTTATTACGCCTTTATATGGGGCATACCCGAAATACTTATACTTCCATAAATTTAGAATAATTATCATGCATGTTAAATACTTTATCATTTTAGTCAGAGAATGGAATTAAAACAATTAACACACTACTAAAAGGATTGAAATTAAATGGGCTTTACTTTAATCACATGTATATTATATGTTTAAATAAGAATTTATGATTAATAAATATTTTCTACCAAAGTGGTCTATTTATTTGGAATCATTGAAAATTCTTAGAACTTTATACATGTGAAATAATATTATACATGGATTGAGTGTTATGATTAATGAATAGTTTCCATCAAAGTGGTCTATTTATTTGAGTCATTGTAATATTCTCGATGTACCATGTCTAAATTATCCTTGATAGAGTGTAGCTGGTGTCGGAGGTTTACCTTTTGATACTAGTGACGCAAAATTAATTATGAGATGAGATATTATATTTCAACCCAAAGGATGAAGCTCAATATCTTGGATTCTCATGTTGTAAGAGGAGATTTTGTATCTCTTACCTAAAGGAAGGATACAATGTATGCCTTGTATTTTTGGATAATAAGGGGGAGGCTTTGTATCTCTTGCCTAAAGGTGAGGATACAATGAATGCCTTGGACTCCTTAATTTTTTTTTTAAAAAGGGGAGATGGTTGCATCTTCTACCCAAAGGAGAGGTGTAATGGATGTCTTTGACTCTTTTGATTTAATATATTCTTGCCCATAATCCTATCTAATTTTTGTGTATTATTTGCTTATACAGTTGTTAACAACATGACTACTCAATTAAATTCCATTGGAACTCTGACTAGTAGCAACTACAAGAAGTGGAAACAGGATGTTGAAATAGTGTTAGGTCTGATGGACCTGGACTTTGCATTGATTGAACAGAAACTCGCTGACCCCACAGCTACTAGCACTGCTGATGAAAAGGCTAAGTATGAAAAATGGATGAAGGCTAACAAATTGAGTCTTATGATCATGAAGAGATCCATTTCTGATCACATAAAAGGTGCAATTAAGGATAATGGAAATGCAAAAGATTTCGTGAGTGCCATTGAACAGAAATTCCTAGAATCTGATAAAGCTGAGATAGGTAGCCTGATTGATTCCCTGTCCACCATAAAGTATGACCTTGTAGGTAGTGTCCGTGATCATATTATGAAATTGGTTAACATTGCTACCAAACCGAACAACTTAGGTGTAACCATTACCGATGATTTTCTTGTTCACCAATCTCTAAGGTCCCTTCCTGAGCTGTTTAACCAACTTAAGACAACCTATAATGCACAAAAGGATAAGTGGAGGTTGATGAGCTTATTACTGTTTGTGTGGTAGAGGAAGGGAGGATCCAAAAGGAGAAAGTTGAGGGTGTAGTGAACTTTGTTAGTTCGTCTAGATCAGCTGATTATCCCTCTTATAAAAGAAAAGGTGGACCCAAATTTCACAAAAAGAAACATGGTCATTCTCATCATCCAGGTGGTAATAGTGCTCATACTAATAAGCCTGGTGTTAATCAAGGTCAGTCTCATAATCCTCTTGGTCCTCAAGCTGTAATTAAGAAAGAAATCAAGTGCTGGGATTGCAAACAAGTAGGTCATAAGAAAGCTGGCTGTCCACTGAAAAAGAAATCAGGTAATCTTTTGGCCTTTGTCTGCTTTGAAACTAGTCTTGTTCATGTTCCTTTAAATTCCTAGTGGTTGGTCAGTGGTGCAACTGTTCATGTAACCAATGACTTGCAGGATCTAGTAAGCAGACAGAAGCCAAAAGAGGATGAAGCTAGTGTTGTTGTGGGCAATGGACTCAAAGCAAAAGTAGAGTTTATAGGGACATCTATTTTACCTTTTAAAAATAATTCTAGTATTCGTTTAGAAAATACTATTTTTGTACTGTCTATGAGACGGAGATTAGTTTCGGTTTCCCTTTTGGACAAAGCTGGTTATTCATTTCAACAAAATAATGGTGTTATTAAGATTTCCTATGATTCACATGTTGTTGCTGATGCCTTTTTAAGTGATGGTCTATATCGCTTGAATGTACTAAATGAAACTTTTTCTGCAATGCATGTTGAAAATATTGCTCACAAAAGGTCTGCTATGAGTAAAACGTCTTACCTATTATGGCATAGGCGTCTTGGTCATATCTCTAAAGAAAGAATTGAACGATTGGTAAAGGAAAATATTTTACCTATTCTTGATCCAAAAGATTTTGAAACTTGTGTGGATTGTGTTAAGGGTAAAATGACCAAGGTTAAGAGAAAGGGTTCCACTAGGAGCTCTGAACTCTTAAAAATTATTCATACTGATATTAGTGGACCTTATGTACCTACTTTGACCAATCATAAGTATTTTATTACTTTTATTGATGACTTTTCAAGATACTGTTATATATATCTTTTAAAAGAAAAATCTGAAGCACTTGATAAGTTTAAAATTTACAAGACTGAAGTTGAAAAACAGCTTGGGAAGTCCATTAAGATAGTGAGGTCTGACCGTGGTGGTGAGTACTATGGAAAATATGATGAGTCTGGTCAATGTATGGGGCCTTTTGCTTTATTTTTGCAAGAATGTGGGATAGTAGCACAATATATCATGCCAGGTACTCCTGAGCAGAATGGTGTGGCTGAAAGACGAAATCGTACTCTCATAGAAATAGTGAGAAGTATGATGTCAAGGACTAGCCTACCTGAGTCTCTTTGGGGTGAAGCCTTAAAAACAGCTAGTTATATCTTGAATAGAGTTCCCGCAAAATCTGTCTTGAAAACTCCCTTTGAACTATGGACAACCCGAAAACCTAGCTTGAACCATTTTCACATTTGGGGATGTCCAGCTGAAGTTCGTATTTATTCACCCACAGAAAAGAAAACTGATCCTAAAACTACCAGTTGTTTCTTTATAGGCTATCCTGATCACTCTAAAGGTTTTAGGTTTTTCTGTCCTGGGCATGGCACTAGAATCGTTGAGTCTATTAATGCAAAATTTCTTGAGCATGATGTTTGTGATTGTGATTATTCATGTGGTAAAGAAATTGTATTGAAAGAGAAGGAAGTCATTGTCCCTGTACCTGTTGTACATGAAAAGGTGGTAAACCAACCTATTCATGAGGGGGAGAATCAAGGGAACAACGACACGGATCCCATAGTTCCTGAGAAAATATACACAATAAACCACTCCGCAGGTCACAAAGAGAAAGAAGATCTGCCATCTCTGATGATTTTATCGTGTATGTGACTGAAAATCTTAATGATACTGGAGATTTGTTTGATCCTTTATCATATGCTCAAGCTATTTCCTCTCCATATGTTGATAAATGGTGTGAGGCAATGAAAGATGAATGCGCTCTATGGAACATAATAGAGTGTGGGAGTTAGTTGAATTGCCTGTAGGTTTTAGGCCTATTGGTTGCAAATGGGTGTTTAAAACTAAAAGAGACTCTAAGGGAAACATAGACCATTATAAAGCAAGGTTGGTTGCTAAGGGTTACACTCAGAAAGAAGGTATTAATTATAAAGAAATATTTTCTCCTGTTTTATCCAAGGATGCATATAGAATTGTGATGGTTCTTGTGGCTCATTTAGATTTAGAATTGCACCAGATGGATGTTAAAACTGCTTTCCTGAATGGGAATCTACTTGAAGAAGTTTACATGGTTCAACTTGAAGGGTTAAAGAAGCTGGTAAAGAACATCTAGTGTGCAAGCTTAACAAATCCATATATGGGCTTAAACAAGCCTCCAGGCAGTGGTACTTGAAATTTGATGAAATTATTACAAAATTTGAATTTGTGGAGAATAAGCTTGATGAATGTGTTTATCTTAAAATAGCTAACAGTAATTTCATTATCATGGTTCTCTATGTTGATGACATTTTGCTTGTCACAAATGATTTGGACTTGTTGAATGAGACCAAACAATTTTTGTCTAGGTCTTTTGATATGAAAGATCTTGGTGAAGCCTCTTTTGTTCTTGGGATAGAAATTAAAAGAGATAGGCCACGTGGTTTATTGGGTTTATCACAGCGTTCCTATATTGAGAGTGTTCTTAAAACTTTCAATATGCAAGACTGTAGACCTGGTGTTGCACCTGTTGTAAAAGGGGATAAACTTAGTAAAGATCAATGTCCGAAAAATGAAGTTGAAATGAGAACAATGAAAGATGTGCCATATGCAAGTGTTGTTGGTTGTTTGATGTACATAGAGGTTTGTACAAGGCCTGATATTGCATTTGCTGTTAACATGTTGGGAAGATTTTCTTCTAATCCTGGGTGGGCACATTGGGTGGCTGCAAAGAAAGTGATGAGATATCTACAACGCACCAAAGACTTCATGCTTGTGTACAAAAAGGTTGATGACCTGGATCTTCTAGTATATTCAGATTCTGAAATTGCAGGTTTTCAAGACACTATGAAATCAACTTCTGGGTATTGTCGTGCCCCCTTTTTCTCGCGAAATCGGGTTTATGACATTTGGAGGGACAACTCATTCCTTTTGGGAACTGGGTTTGCAATTGAAGAGTCGCCACCTAATGATTAGGGTGCATTAGAACACCAAAAGAGTTTGATTTGAATAACCAGAGATAGGGTAAGGGCTTGAAATTATTCTAAGGGGAAGGTGTTAGGCACCCCTCAAAATCTACTAGTGTGGTTCCCGGCCAGACAATTATTATGAATTGAGGTGCAATTAGCATGTAGGCAGATAAGGCTCAAATAAGAGGGTATTTCAACACATAAAGGTTTGAAAGGACCATTAGAAAGGCTAATTTTAAAATAAAGAGTTAAAATGATAAAGAAAAGAAATAAAGAATAAAAGGGGGGGGGGTCATAGGTTCATTAATAATATGGATCACCCCACACAGTGTCTGGTAATCACTCCTCAATAAGGGGCTACACGTGACATTATCGCATGGTCATCATATCCATATCTACCCATCCCACCCCGTTAAGGTATTTAAAGCGCGGATTGGTATCGATTACTTATTGCATGCTATTACCCGTCCCACTCCTATCAGTCCCGGAGGCACTTAGGACTACTAATCCTAAAAAGGGAAGGATATTAGGCTTATCTGGAGTTTCAAAGGTAAAAATTCTAAGGCGACATACAAAAAAAAATAGATATTGCATATTTTGAAACACATAGAAACAAACAAAGGCTCATATATACCTCCTTAAACAAAGAAAACATATAATTAGCATGACTTGCACGTACTGTTTAGGTCTGATTAAAAATACCAAAGACGAGGGAAGTTAATTGTTGAGGCAACTTAGTTTATTACATAATTCAGATAAGAAGTCCGAATCAGGCCTGCCTAGCAATTAACAAAGCGGATTTAGTTTTACAATCATTATCCTAAGGCTTGCCTAAGTATTTAGACGGAATCTTATAGGCATGATATCTACTAATTTTAGAAGGTGATGAGATAGTAAAGCTCGAAATGAATTGCTTAAAGTCCTATATGCATACTTGTTAAAATTGCTAAGTGAGGGACCTAGATTATCAAAAGAGATGCAGAATGCACAAGAATTAAGAATGGTTACAGGTTCTGCTGGTTATAGCCTCTTTATTACGGATCTTATATATAACATTGACCGTGAATGAAAATGAATCAGAATTGTTCGAGGATCCCTATAGGCATGATTTCTATGCATTACTGATTTTTAGACGTGGTATCTAATTGCAGAAACCTTGTAGACATGACATCTAAATGCAGAATCTTGTGTTAAACCTTATAGACATGGTATCTAAATGCAATTTGAATTATGCAGAATTAAAATACTCCTATAGGCATGGCTTCTAGGTGAAGCTTGAATATGCAGAAATTAAAAACACCCCATAGGCATGATCTCTACCCTTGCATGCATAGTTCCCCACCCTTTTCACTAGCCAGCCCCAAATGTTTATTACAACTTATTACAAACCAGAATAATAAATTACATCATAAAAATGCAAAGAAAAGTACAATCAGAGGAGGCCCGATTCTTGACTTCCTCTCTGAGTTATGAGATAAACCAACTCAAAGACCATTGATCCAAAGCCTTTCTCCAATTTGAGTGTGTCAGAGTTCCCTAAGAGCCTCAATGGGACTCCGGGCAGTGCTCACACCCAAATTGTTTTCCCAGAATAGGGACAACAGTAGTGTGGAAGTGCCAGCCCTCAAGTGTCCAAGTTCAGAGGGAGCTCATGGGTCCCAAGGCAAGGCTCACAAGAGGGGGGAAGAACTTAAGTCTAAGAGAGAGTGCAAGTGAAGAAACAGAGCTTTAAGAACTAAGGAAATAAAGAAGAGGGAAAGGGGTGCTGGGAAACAGTTACAGAGTGAAGGATTTCACACAAAGGGGTTCAGGGATTGGGAGCTGCAAAGAGCCTATGCACTTAGGCATTAGTTAATTTTGGGCATGCATAGCAATAGGGAGTGCTGTTATGCCTACAAAATCAACCAGAATACACAACATATAATGGTAACATAGAGGTTATGATCCCAGGGGAGTCAAGTTTGAGTCATAGATAGCAATACTTAATAGTGTAATGCCTCAAACAAACCATTAGTATCAAACACATTGGGGTAGGGGTTTAGGATGCATAATAGATTCAGAACAGGCAGAAGGGAATTACAACATGCTTAGAATAAAGTACTGAATAAAACACAAGCAGTAGGCAGACAAGAAAACAAAAGTATTAAGTAAACATATTGTTGTGATGCTGAAATCTTAATCAAGTCATACCAGTTCAAAGAAGCAAAAATGCAGTAAAAGCAGGTAGCCGGACTTTGAAGACAGGCCACAGTACAAGTAGCAAGAGAGAATATTTTTGAGTATGAGTGTGAGTTCAGAAATTAAGAGCGTTCGTGTGTTTTGTGTTAATGAAAGAGCAGGGTATTTATAGTTTGAAAACAGTAATTATGGAACTATGTGTCAATTAAAACCAAATCAGTATAAGACTTTCTTTAATTAAGGAGTTACAAATAAACGGTAATGGGTAGAAGGCATTTAAGAAAAGCAATCAAGTAGAACACCATGTATAGAATAGACAATTAGGGGTAAGTGCATAGAGGCTTAATTAAGGGAAGAATCTTTGAAATACTCGGTTAACCAAATAAGGTAAGAAAACAAAGTAAAGTTGCAGAATGTGGAGACAATCGAAAACCAGTACATAGCAAATCAAGGAGTCAAGGATTTTAAAATCAGTGACTTAAGGAGAGTAACATGGGTTCCCATGAATAAACCAAGTTAAAGACAAGAGAATCGAAAGTCTAAAGGGAAGTTTTCAAATCAATCCAAGAAACAGGGAATCAATAAAACAAGGAAAGATTCAATTACACGAGTGCAATCAGAATTACACAAGGAGGTGTAAAATCAGTGTAAAATTGAAGGTCATTTTAGAGGGAAATTTAGCATATGAAAGAGTGCATAAACAATAAGCATGCGAGGCTGAACTCATGCCAAAGAGAAATATCATGCAATAGCAAGCGCAAAGTCAGTAGCTAGTGAACACGGTAGTCACATAAGTCGATTTCAGTAACTTAGTAATAGAGAAAAGGAGGGAGTATCAAATAGCATGCAAAGGGGTCAAGTGAAAAGACCTTATAGAAAAGTTTAGCAGGAAGTCAAAATCACATAAAGAAACAAAAGATTTCGAAATTCAGTCGAGCACAGATGAAGCAACTCGAATAGGTCTAAAGCAAATTAGGATTTTGAAACCAATCGAATTCAGAGCATGACGAACAAGTAAATCACATAACAGGTAATCTCAGAACTCGAATGAACCCCAAATTTTAGGGTTTTCACCATCAGTCGAGTATAGAGATCAAAGACAAGTAAATCAGACAGAATACTAACAAAATAAATTCAGAAAATCTCAAAAAGGAACTAAGACCTTTAACATGCACATTCCAGCAGAAGAACATCATAAAGACACACGTTAAAAATCATAGAAAGCTTCGAAATAACTTAACAAAACCCTAAATTGGAAAAGAGAAAGGTTCTGAAGGTAAAGTTTTGAAAGAAACCTTGAAATAAAACGTTCAGAAGCTTAGAGTAAACACAGATCTAAAAGAATCGGAAGAACCTCAAAGGTTAGGGTTTCAGAAGAAACCCAGATTGTGAGAAAGGCTTGGAAAAACATCGGTCTAAGCAGGAGAAATCAAGAATCAGGCTTGAATAGCCATGGCTGGCCGGAGCAAAGTTGGAGATGACCGGAAACAGCCATAGAACTGAAAATGAACAAAGTCTGGGCCAAGCTTCTTCAAGTCTGGCCTTGAAACTATGATAATCGAGCATTTAGGAGTCATAGGAGGTAGATACAGGCCTTCAGTGGCTTTGGAAGTCATGGATTTGTGAGATTTTCAGGTGGTGGTTGAGGGCGGCGGCTAGGGTTTGAGAGGGGATTGAGAGAGAATTGAGAGAGAAGGGGGGTTTGAAGGCGGCTGCAGATGAGAAATGACTAGGGTTTGGGGTAATTGGGAATTAAAAAAGGAAAGGTTTAATGGTGGCCGTTGATCATTTTGATCAACGGCCTAGATTGAATGGGAATTCGGGCAGGTTGTTTAAAAAGGGTTGTGGGTCGGATAGGCCTAGGATTTGGGCTGGGTGATTGGGTTTTAAAAATGGGGTTCAAAATCAGGCTCAAATAAGGCTAAAATTGAAATAAACGGGGCTAACATTTAAATAGCCATTTTTCCTTTATTTGTTTTACAAAAAATAGTAGAATAATTTCTGAAAATAAATTAAAGGTACTAAAATGATTAATAATACGTAAGTATCAAATTAAGAAATACTGGAGTCAATTTTATAATTATAAACACAATTAAACCTACAAAGAGGTTAATATTGCAATTATATGCAATTTAGCTTTTAAAATACTAAATAAATTTGTAAAAATGTGCAAAAATTATGTTATCTATATTTTAGTATAAATATGAGAGTCCAATAAATAAATCACCAAAATGATAATTTTGGGAGTGATTATTGGGCTTTTCTGGATAAAATGGAGCAATAAATTGATTTAAAAAATCTTTTAAAAATTAAGAAAAAATAATAAAACATTTGGACATACCTATATATGCTATTTTGAAAGTATTTTGCATATTAAAATATATAGGGAAAAATCGGGTATCAACAGCTGGCCCTCTTTACCCGGGAAGGATGAAAGAGTTGTCGGGTAAAGATACGATGGCCAATTTTGACCGAGCAAAACGGCTTGAAGAAACTTAGGCCGTACCCTGGCTTCTGAGCTGCCTACATATCCCTGGTCTTACAGGAATCGGGCCATATGTAGTTCAGGATCTGTCGGCGGAATATGCCGACGGAGACTTTCCAAGAACGGACGCAATATTCAGGACGGGGTGAATGGTTAAGGTCTGATAAAGTTGCGGGAACTGGAGCAGGATCGCTCCTGCCGAGATGGTCGTTGCTCGCCGGTTTACCTGCAAATGTGCAATACGAGCATATATGGTGCGTAAATTTAAACATGATGCAAATTCCTGTCGGACCATGAATGTTGTCTTTGAACGGTTAGGATGGCGTCCTTAGACCATGATTTCCAAGGCCATGAAGCGTATAATAATAAAGGATTCGCAGGCCATGAAATGATGCTCTCGGGCTATGAAAATGATGCCTCCGAACCATGATGCCTTTGAATAATGATATGCAAAAGATTAAAGGGATCCTTAGGCCATGGCATGGTGTTCTGTCACGACCCCAGTTCACCCTCCATGAACATGTCGTGATGGCACCTAGTTCCTACAACTAGGTAAGCCTAACAATGAGAAAGTTAATATAAATTGCGGAAAACATTTAATTAAATTTAGCAAAACTAAAAGGAACGGTATATAAGTGCCACTTGGCATATACAACCCAAAAGTAAAACGCGGAAGTCTACAATTTCATCCCAAAACCCGGAAACTCACGGGAACCACAGGCTAATAGAGATGTAATATGCTGCTCTAACTCCAGAATGTCTAAACAACTGAAAGAAAAGGATAGGGTAACTACTAAAGCTGGAACAGAATAGACTCTTGGTCTGCGGACGCGGCAGATATACCTCAAAGTCTCCGCTAGATCTCTCCGCCTCGAGGATAGTACGCCTGAGTGGAGTTACCTGGGTCTGCACATGAAAAACATGCGCAAAAGGGGCATGAGTACACCATGGCGGTACTCAGTAAGTGCCAAGCCTAACCTCGGTTGGGTAGTGACGAGGAAGGTCAGGGCCCTACTGAGGTTAAACAATATAATATGAATTAACAGTATGAAAATAGGCAGAAATAATGAGTACAGCAATGGAATAAGACAGGATAAACAAAGAAATAACAATTACACAAGGAACGGAGTAAACACGAAATATGTACAGCTCAATACCAATGGTAACAATGAGGATCTCCCAGGATACAGTCCTGTAGTCCTTTTCTCAACTGTCCAGTGGATCTTCCGGGATACCGTCCCGTAGTCCAACTATCAATGTGCAGGGGGGGATCTATCGGGAATCTAACCCGCAGTCTCAAAGTAAATATGCAGGGGGATCTATCGGGAATCGAACCCGCAGTCCCAAAGTAAATATGCAGGGGGGTCTATCGGGAATCGAACCCGCAGTCCAAAGTAAACAAACAAGGGGGGAGCTACCGGAGTCCCACATCCGTAGTCCCAATGTAAATACGCAGCCACAACAAGAAGATATCCAAAACTAGAGTATAAGAAAATACAAGGCAACAAGTAGTTCTAGCCTAACATGCTTCACGTAGTACAATCAAGGCAACTTAAGCAAATAGGCAATTTAGGTCAGCTAAGCATGTTTTTCTAAACTAACACAGGTTATAATTGCAAGTAGAATAAAGCATGTAAGAAAGAAACTCAGTCTAAATATTTAGAGTAAAACCGGGTTTTTCATAAATTAGCTCAAGTACGCGCTCGTCACCTCACGCACAAGGCATTCAATTACCAATATCATATCCTAAGGAGAAAGGTCCCCCACACAAGGTTAGACAAGCCACTTACCTCGAACCGGCTCGATATCAATAGAAACCACGCCTTTGCCACGAGTATCCGACTCCAAATGGCCCAAATCTATTCAATTCAATTACATTTCGTAAATAATATTGCAAACAACTGATTCCGCTATTAAAATTAAAGCTAGGGCGCGAAAATAGATAAAATGACCAAACCGCCCCTCAAGCCAACGTCTCGGAATCGAATAATTTTCACATTTTCAGAACCCTCTCACTCTCACGAGTCTAACCATATAAGAATCTCCCAAATCGGAGGTCAAAAACCCGCTCAAAACTNTGCAGCTTCGTACTGTATTTAGCTAGATCCAGTAGTGTTATTATTTCTCAATATGTGCTAGGCTAAGGATTATTAGAATTATGAAGCTATAGTTTCATGTTAGCCTTTATCTCATCAATACGTTGTGATTACTTGTATTGGACTGTTTAACATGTACATTCTGTTTGTATAAATTTTCAGCATAGATTAGAATCATATTCAATATAGTTTGGTACTTGGTTTAGATCGGAACATGAGAATTTGTTAATGCAAGTGTTGCAACTGATGTAGGTATAAATAGGAGCCATGTTTTCAACTAGAATTGTGATTAGAATTTTTATTGAGCCTAATGTTTTGCTATCCAGTTAGATTTTTAGTTTGAATTAGTCTAATGTCTCCCGTTGGTAGACATTTGAGTTCCAGATTAGCCAAAATCTCGTTATCCATATTTGGTTAGTAATGTGTATAATTAACCACCATTTCCTTTAGTCATTTACACAACTGAAACAATATGCTGCTTTGGTTCCATAAGTTTACTGTGAGAAATTGGTTTTTGCTGATTTGAAGCAAATGTTTAATCCTTGGTCTTTCCATTATTAGCTTAATACATTGGAAAAATGAAAGTGATTATGGAGATAATATCATTGACTTGTGCGAACTCCATTATCTCCCAGTTGATTGCAAAATTGGTTCATTTTGTGTACAGGGTCAATCTGTTGAAATGGTTAAATATGATCTGTTTTATTCGGATTCATGTACAGACCTGGACCAAAGTTTCAAGGCCCAAAACAAATGCTAAAGGTCATTAAAATCCTACCAGGAACATGGGGATTAATTTGCAAATATAAATTTGGGTTTTCGGGTTAGGTGGAGGGTTCAAATTAAGAGGGTCCTCCCTTTTGTTTGAATTTAGACTTGAATTCGAGGCCCGAATTTATAAATGTAAATTAATTAGACCTTTTTGAGACAAAATAAATAGAAAATCTCAGTTTGCTTTAGGATCGCCTTTAAATAAAAGATGAGACGAGCCTCGCCGAACAAAACATATAGATTGCGGGGCCCTCATTAATTGCTTAATTAAAAATGCTTAGAATTTGGGGCGTGCCGTTTAGCGAATTTCACGGCCCTCGCAAAGTTAATAATACGTTAGTCGCTTTAGGCACGCTTTTTAATAATTTTACCTTCCTAAGTACGGGTGTGCATTTCATGCAACCCAAATCCAAATCCAAAAACGTTGAATAAGAATGTGTCGAGGATCCGGGTGCATTTCATATGACGTGATCCAAAAATACGTTTTTAAACGACGTTCACTTTCGTAAAATTTAACTAAAAGCGGTAAATAATTGTAAAATTGCTCTATAGGTTGGAACATGCATAAAAAATCAGATTTTAGCCATTTATAATAATTTAAGCGACCGTGCTAGAACCACGGGACCCGGGGGTGCCTAACACCTTCCCTCGGATCAACAGAATTCCTTACACAGAATTTCTGGTTCGCAGACTCCAATTGGGAAGTCGAAATTTTCCTCGATTTGGGATTTAAGTTAACCGGTGACTTGGGACACCAAAAGCCAACCCTTTCCCAAGTGACGACTCTAAAAGTAAATAAATAATCCCATTTCGAATAATGTCACTTTAAATGGAAAAACTCCCTTATACATATATCCTTCGGGGTAGGTGTGTAAAAAGGAGGTGTGACAGCTCTGGCGACTCTGCTGGGGACACGAACCCAGAATTTCGATTCAGGGTTCAAGAATTCGAGCTTAGTATAATTGTTATATTTGGCTTTATCTAATTTTTCTACATGTTCCATGCTATATGTGCTAAATGTTTTACCGCTTTGATATTTGTTGACATTGTATATATAAACTGTCGCGAATCCCTTCCTCTTTCTGAGTCTTCTACATCATGGAGAAAGGTGCACTTCGTGTAGCTTCTCTTCTATTTAGAGTCTTCCCCAATTTAGAACGAGGTTTGGATAAGTTGCTAAGCCGGCGGAGCTTTTGTATCCCCGGTACGCTGCCTCCCCCTCGGCTCGAGTTGTCCGCTCGGGTAAGCCAGGTCTAGACCAATAAACCTAGGGTTAAACCTAGAAGAACAAATCCTCATGCCGGATCCCTAGTAGGACGTTTGTTTGCATCATTTGCATTTGACTTAGGGGACTCAACACAGGGGTTGGGTCCGTCTAGGACAGGTGACCTGAAATAAATTGACCATCCTGATGCATCTTACGTGCTACTTGCGCATTTATTTGCTCGGCTTTGCATGTTGACCGGCTTGTCAAAATGAGTGAATTATGAAAATAAGCAGTGTTAGGACTAAGTGAGGGTGACCATTTGTTGTGAAAAACCAAATGCCCAAATAGTACCGAAATGCTGCCGGATTTTTGAAAAATAAAAAAAAACAAAAACAAAAAGGAAAATATTTGAAAACATTTGAAAAAAATTGGTCAAAATAGTTTTGATTTTGGCAATCTTACCGAACTACGCGGGTCTGATTCTCGCCGGATGTGAGATACGTAGGCAAACCTCATCGGTTCCGACCCCACTTTTCAAAAAATCCAAAAAAAATATTTTCCTTCGGCTCTTTCTGTAAAAACCAAAATTCAAGAAAAATCTAAAAAAAAGAAATCAGAAACAAAAATCCAAAAATACTCTTTTCTTCTTTAGAAGTCTTTTTTTTTGTAAATGTCAATAAAAATTTTGAAAATTGAAAGGTCCAAAAATTATTTTTGCTTTTCTCTAGAAGTACTTTTGTAAATAAATAAAAGCTCAGAAATTCAAAATATTTTTCTTAAAGAAGTCCCTCTTTCGAAAATTAAGAGGTTACATCCAAAATCCAAAAAACTATTTTTTTTTTCCTTAGAAAAAGAGAAAACAAATGAAAAACTCAAACAAAAAGTATTTTCTTTTTACTTTTAAATTCCCAAAGTTCAAATCAATTCCCAATCTGACCGAACTACGCTGGTTTGATTCTCACCGGATGTGAGATACGTAGGCAACCCTCATCGGGTCCAACCACCCTTTTGCAAAAATAGCAAAAAATAAGTCGGGTGATGTCATTCTTGTTTAAAATAAGCCGAATTTCCCCAAAAGGGCGCCGGAAGGCTGTTTTTGCAAGAACAACCACCCTGAGTCATTTTTGAATGGTTTGCGGGCACAGTCTTAAAATCTTCCTTCCAGAAGTGCTGAAAGGCCGTATCTGCAAAACCAAGTCCTTGTTTTTTTTCTAAATAAAGGAAATTTTGGAAATATAGCCACTTTTTCATTTTTAGGACAAAATAAATCATTAAAATACTCCTTAGATGTCTTTCTTTCATAAATAAAAAATAAAAAATATATAAATTTTGAAAAATTGAGTCAGAAAAATATTTTTTCTCAAAACATTTTCGTAAAAGCCCCTCTTCCGAAAATTAAGAGGCAACTTTCAAAATCCAAAAAAAATATTTCCCTTTTCCTTCTAAAGCATTTCTTTCAAAAATTCAAAAAAAAGAGTTAGTTTATTTACCTTATTTGCAAGAACTACGCTTGGTCTGATTCATGCGGGGTCATGATACGTAGGCAATCTCCATAGGATTCGACCATAACCCTAAAAAAAAGAAAAAAAATACAAGGGAAGGAAATAAAAGAAAAACAAGACAGAAAGAAACCAAAAAGAGAAAATAAGGAATCGAGAGAAAAACCATGGCAAAAGAAAAAGGAAAAGCAGAAAATGAAAAACAGAGAGAAAGGAAAAATGAGAGAAAAACAAAAAGATAAAGAAAAGCAAGAAAAACAAAGAGTGGAAATCAAAAGAAGAGAAAATAGAAAAAGAAAAGCCGGGATGACGCATGCAACCAGTGCAAACAAGTAGACATCCGTTTAACTGTATAGGTGCATCACACCCCAATGTGCGACTACCTGTCTGTTACTTGTCTCAAACTAACCGTGTGTTGCTGTCAATTCCAGCCTAGCTTTTAGAAACGGTGGTTGGTTGTGGTAAGCTGGCATCGCATCAATACTTTACCAGATCGAAAGGAAGTCTGGAAATGTCTACAGAAATGACTTTGCCCGCAGTTCCCATCTCTGAGGAAAACCCTATCTCGGGGATCCCGGCATCTGAGTCTGTCACAGCGGAAGAGAACCGGATACTACGTCTCCGACTCATGGAGATGTGGGACGCCTGGACCAATGGAAGAGAGCCTCCAAGCGCCATCCCTGGATTTCCTGAACTATTCCCTAGATCCGGGAGTACCTCCAATATCCCCATCAGCCACCCTCATACTCCTTTGGGACAGCCTACCATGACCGCTCACTTCGTCGGAACGCCTTCTGAGGTCCGCCCCCAGGTGTTCCCAGCAGGATCAGCTCCTAACATCTTCACTGCTCCACCATGCTCTGCTACAACACAATCCTCACTGCCAAGGCCCGCCTTTGATCCTTCAGCGTTCACCTTCCGAAACCCTGTCTTTCCAGTGGATCCTCCTCAATATCCCACATATAATTACTCTCAGCCACTACCATTTGAGCTTACGCCAGGACAAGATCAAACTCCCAAAGCTCCTGAACAAGATGAGATGGCGAAAAGAATGAGAAGCCTTAAACAGAGTTTGAAGAACATGCAAGGTTTGAGTGGGCAAAAGAGTGTTTCTTATACAGATCTGTGCATGTTCCCTCACGTGCACCTGCCCATGGGTTTTAAAACGCCAAAGTTCGAGAAGTATGACGGACATGGCGATCCCATTGCTCACCTTAAAAAGTATTGCAATCAGTTGCGTGGTGCTGGCGAAAAAGAGGAGTTGTTAATGGCTTACTTTGGAGAAAGCTTGGAAGGCATCGCCTCGGAATGGTATATGGACCAAGATGTCTCACGATGGTACATTTGGGATGACCTTGCCAGAGATTTTGTGAGACAGTTTCAATACAACATCGACATTGCGCCGGACAGGAACTCTTTGGCGAACTTGAAGAAGAAGCCGTCAGAAAGTTTCAGGGAATATGCTATTAAGTGGCGTGAGCAAGCGTCGAGGGTGAAACCACCAATGGACGAAGTGGAAATGGTCACTGTATTTCTCCAGGCCCAAGAAGCGGACTATTTTCAGAACATGATGTCGGCCATGGGCAAACCTTTTGCAGAGGCGATTAAGATTGGTGAAATGGTGGAGAATGGTCTGAAGACAGGAAGAATCTTGAGTCAATCGGCCATTAGGGCAACCTCCCAAGCCATCCAAGGCGGGTCTGGAGGGATGGCCAAAGGTAATAAGAAAGAAGAAACAGTTATGGCAGCATCAGGGGCAAGAAGATACCGTGCTCCTAGACCTGTGTTTTCCGAAAGAACCCCTCAACGTTACGCCCCTCATCACGATATGGCTTATGCTCCTCAACCATATGCGGTCATGAATGCTCAACCTTTTGCTCGGCCGCAGCCACATGCCAATAGAAACCAAGCTCCATTTCAAAGAAACCAACCTCCTCACCAAAACCACTATAACCCCCGTCCTCCACAAAATAACTTCCGTCCTTGTGAACCACCCAGGAGACCAAACTTTACCCCAATTGGTGAATCTTACTCCAGTCTATTCCCGAAACTTGTCCAAATGGGTCTACTGCAGCCGGTTCCTCAGAACAGACAAAACCCGGCATCGCCTGCCTACAGAGCTGGTGTCAGGTGTGCATACCATTCAGGGGCAGAGGGCCATCATACAAATGACTGTTGGACTCTGAAACAAGCAGTGGAGAACTTAATAGAGCAAGGGAAAATTGTGTTGAGGGATGAGGATGTCCCAAATGTGACCAATAAACTGTTGCCCGCTCACAACAACGGGCCAGTAATCGGGATGATCTGTGAGGACAGAGAATTCGATCCAGCCTTAAAAGCTATAATTGCTATTGCCGATGCAGAAAGAAAGCCCGAGGTGGACCCGAAGCAAGAGAAGAGCAAAATCACCGAGACACAACCAGAAAAGAAAGCTGATTTGAAACAAGGAACACAAATGTACGTACCCAAGCAGGCCTATGTGGTACGGGGGACAATTAAGCCGTCTCGGCTGAATGAGCCAGTGGTTATTGGACGC
>NC_031996.1:6915605-6927059 GCF_001879085.1 Nicotiana attenuata | reverse complement strand
TACAAAGAAAAGGTGACAGGACCGGCTTCACAGGGCTCCGCCTGGTCAGAGTCGAAGAAAATACCCAGCCTCAGCGAGTGCGTCAGGCCAATCCCGACTGACCATAGTGGTTGATGCTTTCGAAGCAAAGACATTGGGAGAAGAAAGAAAATCAAAGGCAAGGGCAGAATAAAGTGAAAAGGCCAGAGCCCACACGGGCGAGTCATAATGAAGTCCTGAGAGTTGAACCCGTCGGCTTGAAAAGAGATTCATCCTCAAAGCAGCAAAGATCTCAATGGAAAGGGGGCCGGGATCAGGCAATTGGGATGATCAAGGCCACAAAAACTAACCACCGTTTCGAACTAATAAATTGTTCTTTGTTGGAAACAGGTCTTATTTAGAGCAACCGTGCAAGAAGCAGGTCCGACCCAAAAGAAATGAAATGCGCAAGCGCCCAAATTCTTTCATGCGTTTTGCTAAATAAAAGGAAAACATATAGAAAGGAAAACAAGAGAAAAAGAAAGAAGAAAAGAAATGAAAATGAAAATCCCAAAAGAAAAACAAATCATGGTAGCATAGGATCCCATTCCTTAAATCTCCCGGCCAAAAAACCGAGGAGCTTTTCTTTCCAAATCCCGNGTCGGGTCATGCCTAGTTTGGGCTAGAAGAATGCTGGAGCTAACTTATATGAGAGCCATCGACCACCTATTTTCCACGATATGATGCATCAAAGAATAGAGGTGTATGTGGATGATGTAATCATTAAGTCCCGAACTCAGAATGACCACGTTCGAGATTTGAGAAAGTTCTTCGAACGGTTGCGCAAGTATGATCTGAGGTTGAATCCAGCTAAATGTGCTTTCGGAGTCCCATCAGGCAAGCTCCTGGGTTTCATAGTCAGCAGGAGAGGTATTGAGTTAGATCCCACAAAGATAAAGGCCATTCGAGATTTACCTCCTCCAAGAACTAAGAAGGACGTGATGAGTTTATTGGCAGGTTAAACTATATCAGTCGATTCATCGCTCAACTGATTACCACCTGTGAGCCCATATTCAAACTGTTGAAGAAAGATGCGGCTATCAAATGGACATCCGAATGTCAAGAGGCCTTCGATAAAATCAAGGAATATTTGTCAAATCCTCCAGTATTGGTCCCACCGGAGCATGGGCGACCTCTCTTTTTGTATCTGACAGTGTTGGAAAATTCTTTTGGATGTGTCCTCGGGCAGCATGATATAACTGGGAGAAAAGAGCAAGCAATTTACTATCTGAGCAAGAAGTTCACCAGCTATGAGGCCAAATACACCTTGTTGGAAAGAACATGCTGCGCTCTGACGTGGGTCGCTCAAAAGCTGAGACATTATCTTCAAGCCCATACCACTTATCTAATAACCAGGCTGGATCCTTTGAAATACATATTCCAGAAACCGATGCCCACTGGGAGGCTGGCAAAATGGCAAATCTTGCTCACTGAATTTGACATAGTCTATGTTACTCGCACGACAATGAAGGCCCAGGCGTTGGCAGATCATTTGGCTGAAAACCCGGTTGACGAGGAATACCAACCGTTAAGCACTTATTTCCCGGATAAGGAGGTAAATTCAGTGGAAGCCATCTCTGAGGACACTCGTGCTTGGAAAATGTTCTTTGATGGAGCAGTAAATGCAAGAGGTGTAGGCATTGGGGCAATCTTGATATCACCCAATGGTCAACACTACCCAGCTACAGCTAGGCTCCGATTCTTTTGCACAAACAATACGGATGAGTACGAAGCCTGTATCATGGGCATGAATATGGCAATTGACCAAGATGTTGAAGATTTATTAATCATGGGGGATTCTGATTTGATTATCCGGCAGGCCCAAGGGGAGTGGGAGACTCGAGATGTTAAGCTCATTCCCTATCGACAGCATGTGGAAGATCTTACCAAACACTTCAAGTCGACAGAGTTCAGTATATCCCTCGGTGTCATAATGAATTAGCCGATGCACTCGCCACTCTAGCTTCAATGCTGCCTTACCCAGGCAATGCCCATATTGACCCTCTGGAGATTCAAATCAAAGAAAAGCACGTGTATTGTAATGCGGTAAAAGCGGGACCCAGCAGTCAACCGTGGTATCATGATATCAAGAGATTTCTGAAAACACGGGAATACCCTGAGCAAGCCACCGGAGATCAGAAAAGAACCATTAGACGGTACGCGAGCGGTTTCTTCTTAAGTGGTGATGTTTTGTATAAAAGGACCCCAGACCTCAACCTGCTAAGATGTGTTGACGCCGAGGAAGCCGGAAGAATTATGCACGAAGTGCACGCAGGAGTATGCGTCCCTCATATGAATGGTTATGTGCTGGCAAAGAAAATTCTGCGAGCCGGCTATTACTGGATAACTATGGAAAAGGACTGTTTCAGCTTTGTTCGAAAATGCCATCAATGTCAGGTGCACGGTGACTTGATTCATGCACCTCCAACAGAACTCCATCCGATGTCAGCACCTTGGCCATTTGTTGCTTGGGGCATGGATGTCATTGGGCCGATCGAGCCAAAAGCTTCGAATGGGCATAGATTCATATTGGTGGCAATTGACTATTTCACAAAATGGGTTGAGGCCATCACTCTCAAGTCAGTTACCAAGAAAGCTGTGGTAGACTTTGTACACTCCAATCTCATTTGCCGTTTTGGCATTCCTGCAACTATCATTACCGACAATGCTGCAAACTTGAACAGCCGTTTGATGGGAGAGGTATGTGAACAATTAAAGATAACGCATAGAAACTCTACTCCTTATCGGCCAAAAGCCAACGGTGCTGTCGAAGCAGTAAATAAGAACATCAAGAAGATTTTGAGAAAGATGATTCAAAGCTCCAGGCAATGGCATGAAAAGCTACCTTTCGCATTACTCGGGTATCGTACCACAGTACGTACATCAATTGGAGTGACACCGTACTTGTTGGTTTACGGTACTGAAGCAGTCATACCTACAGAAGTAGAAATTCCTTCACTCCGGATAATCGTTGAGGCGGAGATTGAGGACAGTGAATGGGTTAAAACCCGACTAGAGCAATTGTCATTAATTGATGAAAAACGGATGGCCGCAGTTTGTCACGGGCAGTTGTACCAACAAAGAATGGCCCGCGCCTATAACAAGAAAGTGCGTCCCAGGAATTTTGAAGTGGGACAGCTGGTACTCAGATGAATTCTCCCTCATCACCACGAAGCAAAAGGGAAGTTTGCCCCTAATTGGAAAGGTCCATACATAATTCGAAAGATATTGCCAAGAGGAGCACTATATCTGGGAGACATCGAAGGAAATGACCCTGAGACAGCAGTCAATGCAGATGTAGTGAAAAGGTACTATGTCTAAAGCTCCCGTGGCGATAGCTTTTGTGTAATTGAGATGACGAAGGCTTTCTTTTCCGCTACCCCAAACATTATTAACCCTTCGTAAACCCTTTGAGCCGGTTATGCTTCTTTGATTACCCTTTTTGGAACCCGAAAGTATTATCGAAAAAAAACAGAAGAAAAGAAAATATGATGAAAAAAAAAGAAGAGAAAAGAAAAGAAACAAAAATTTTTTTTTGTTTTCCCTGAACTACGTTTGACTTGATTCCGAAAGGATACGTAGGCAGCCTCTCCCTGAGGTTCAGTCACACCAAAACAAAAATCCCAATTTCCTCAAAAGATGAAACTAGGGCAGATGATATAACGGTTCGGCCATGAATCCGCCGAAATGGTTCCAAAGTTGTAGTCCCGCCCAAAATTCTTTTTACCCCAAAACCTTGTCCAAGTCCTTCCGATCAATTGGCAAAGGCGTGGGAATCGAAAAACAACATTATTGGGATCTGATAAAGTCCAAATTGAGAGAAATAAAATGAGAGAGTCTTATCGGTGAAAATCCTCGGGCACCACAAGGCGACGGTGAGTAGAGAATTTGAAAATGAGAGAGTCCGCTTAGTGAAAACTCGCAAAGAGCACTATCGGGCGATGGTGAGAAGAGAAATGAGAGAGGTCGATTGGCGAAAACCCGCAAAGGGCGCTGTCGGCCGAAAAGAAGACATCTCATCACTAAAAGAGTCTTGGCAAGGTTCCCTGGTTTGGAAATACGGATCAATGGGTTCACGAGAAGCTGGAAAGTTTGTGTGGGTCAGGCGTCCAGTCCAAGAAGCATGTCATGTTCATTTGAAGTCAGCATGCACCCCAGATAAGTCCTCTTTTTCCCTCAAAAGGGACGCTTCTCCTTAAAATCATATGCTTGTCTTTTGCATACTTTTTCTTTGAATCCCTTTCGGTTTAACTCTGATTCCATAACTAGTACAAAGAAAAGGTGACAGGACCGGCTTCACAGGGCTCCGCCTGGTCAGAGTCGAAGAAAATACCCAGCCTCAGCGAGTGCGTCAGGCCAATCCCGACTGACCATAGTGGTTGATGCTTTCGAAGCAAAGACATTGGAAAAAGAAAGAAAATCAAAGGCAAGGGCAGAATAAAGTTAAAAGGTCAGAGCCCACACGGGCGAGTCATAATGAAGTCCTGAGAGTTAAACCCGGTCGGCTTGAAAAGAGATTCATCCTCAAAGCAGCAAAGCTCTCAATGGAAAGGGGGCCGGGATCAGGCAATTGGGATGATCAAGGCCACAAAAACCAACCGCCGTTTCGAACTAATAAATTGTTCTTTGTTGGAAACAGGTCTTATTCAGAGAAACTGTGCAAGAAGCAGGTCCGACCCAAAAGAAATGAAATGCGCAAGCGCTGAAACACCTTTGCAGCAGGAAAACGATCAAAAAGGAAGTTTCCCTTCCCCCCCGAATTCTTTCATGCGTTTTGCTAAATAAAAGGAAAACATATAAAGGAAAACAAAAGAAAAAGAAAGAAGAAAAGAAATGAAAATGAAAATCCCAAAAGAAAAACAAATCATGGTAGCATAGGATCCCATTCCTTAAATCTCCCGGCCAAAAAACCGAGGAGCTTTTTCTTTCCAAATCCCGGCCAAAAAACCGAGGATCTCCCGGCCAAAAAACCGAGGATCTTTTTCTTTCCAAATCCCGGCCCAAAAACCGAGGATCTCCCGATCAAAAAACCAAGGAGCTTTTTCTTTCTAAATCTCGGACAAAAAATCGAGGATCTCCCGGCCAAAAATCGTGGAGCTTTTTTCCAAATCCCGGCCAAAAACCGAGGATCTCCCTACACAATCCTGATTTAATCGCTTAGATATGTGTCACAATTAACTCGCGAAATTTTCCTAGTGAAAACTGGGGCAGAAAATTTCGTTCGTTTGTTTGTTTTGGTATCTTAAGCAGGTCAACCTCAAGACACAAGGTGCGAGATGACCAATGGGATAAATCTCAATCCAGAATCAAAAAAAAAAGAACAAGAAGAAAAGAACAAGGGTGCGGATTGCTCAAAATCTGATTGAAGTTACAAGCTCTGTTGATCCTGTTTTGACCCAATGCTGCATGAAGAAGTAAACACCTACAACTTGCGAGCATCAAGATTCAGGTCGAAGTCCACAACAAAATCAGCTAAGACTCAAGATCAAGTTTCAAGAGAATTATAGATAGGAATCTTGTAACTCATAGTTGATAGGCATAGCTAGCTTAGCTTTGATTTTCCTTTTGGTGTAATAAGGAGGTCAGCAAGCAGTAGCAGCAGCAACAGCAGTGAAATCACAGCTCCTGGTAGTCCCAGCTACCAAACCTTCCAGAACTACACTGACCTGATTCCCTTTATAGCCAAGGATATGTAGGCAACCTTTGAAGCAGGGTTCGGTCAGACGGTTTTCAAAATGCTTCTTATGGAGTGCTGAGTAGGCAAAAATCCTTCATGGTGCTAATTTATCTTTGCCCGAAAACCCTTCGTGTCTTCGAGCAAAGAGGTGCAGCTGTGAGCACGTAATTTTTGCCACGCTTAAATTACTCCTACAAAATTCCTTAGAATTAGGATTTTTCTTTATTATTTGATTTTTAGAATCTAATTGCATGATTTCGTGTTTATTTGCGTTTTGTGTGCATTTTTAGGGGTTATAAAAAATGAAAATTACAAAAAAAAATAGCATACTTACATTTAGGACCTAATTCTAGATTTTTTTTATATTAATTAAACATCATTGAAAATAAGAGCGAAAATAACAAAAAAATAATCCTTTTATATCTTTTGTTCCTTTAATTTCACTTTCGTTTAATTCTCCTTTTAAAATTATGATCTAGTTAATTCTAGAAAATTTAATTAGTCTCATTTTACAATTAAATTAGGTTTTGGCTATTTTTAATTTTGCATTTAATAAAATCCAAATTCAAATAAATAAAGAAGAAAAGAGAAGAAAATAAACCAAAAGAAATGGAAATGAAAAGGACCAGGCCACAAGTCTTGGGCCAATTCGAGCCCAATGAACCCAACCAGATCCGGCCAAAATGGCCCAACCCAATCCCTGATCCGGTCCAGAGACGCCCAAAACGACGTCGTTTTGGCGTCAATGGATCATGACCGTCCATACCCTCAAATCTAACGGCCTGGATTGAATCTTGAATTAAAATAAAAATGTCCGAAAATATTCCAAACCCAAAGACACTCTTCACCTTCCTCGTACCATTTCCCCTCACTGTAACGCCGGCGTAACACCACCCTTCTCCGTCGTGCCTCCGTCGTCCGCCGCCTGCCGGAAATCGCCTCCGCCGGCGGCGAAGCCCAATCAACCCCAAATTTACACCACAGATACTACTTCATCTCCTTTTTCCATATTCGTGGCCCATTTCTTCCAAATCTCAGTCCGTTTTCTCGAATTTCAGATCCAAAATCTGGCCAAAACCTCAATTCACCCAACCCCAACCAAATTAACACCATACACTCTCCTTATACCCCTCATCCCAAACTCATGACCCTCAATCTCCGAATCATCCTCGTTCGTGTCAAATCTTAAATCGAAATTTGACCTCAGAACCCTAACTTTACAAATTGGGGATAAAACGGTTTCCGGGCTATAATAGCCCTTAATTAGGTGTTTTCTCATGGGAAACACCTAATTAAGGATGGTTATAGTCTGATTTTGTCAACAAAGGCCGTCGGATTTGAAGCTTGAGGTATTTCATTTTATTCCCATGTTCATAGCTTCATGATTTTATTCTCTTAGGTTCATGTTGTAATTTCAGTATGCTTGCCATTGTTTTTCTTTAGGGTAGTTTAATTTCGTTAATCTCCAAAATTAGTTTGAACCTTTGTTGATCCATTCATCCATGTTTCGGTTAATTTAGTCACGATTTAGGTTTGCTCATATTAGGCTAGTTTAACTCGTAGTAGGTCAGTCTTAATTCGTAAATAGGTCATTGATTAGTATCTGTTGATTGTTAGTTTCCTGATTTTTTAGTTCAGTTCTGAGTTAATTTTGTTTCATGGATTCTAATCAGTTAATTCAAGTGTTAGTTCTGATTCTATGATGATTCATTTTTAGTGCTTAAGTGNCTGAAATTCCAGGAAGAGTTGGACCAAGTTCGGAACTTGGCAAGCCTATCATTCTCTCTTGCTGCTCCTGATGTCAACACCCAGAATCCCGCACCTCCACAAAACACCCTGCAACCACAAACACAGCCTGCTCACGTCCAAACCTGCAACACATGCAACAACACTCCATTGCTCATTCCCGAGCCACCAAACACCATAAACGACCACCTCCATAACACTCCTCTCTTTGTGGAAACTGTACCTCACTACACCCAACCGATCTCAAATGCACCTGAGTCTGAGGCAAAGACTCCCTCATCAGGAACTTGGCAGCCGAGCTCAAGAAGTTAACCAGTCGGGTCCAGGGTGTCGAAGGTAGCAAAGGCATTGAGGGGCTGAACTATGAAGACTTGTGCATTCAACCAGATGTTGAACTTCCGGAGGGGTACAAACCTCCCAAGTTCGAAATGTTTGATGGATCCGGAGATCCCAGAGTTCACCTGAGGACCTATTGCGACAAGTTAGTTGGGGTTGGACGAGATGAGAAAATCCGCATGAAGCTCTTCATGAGGAGCTTGAAGGGAGATGCACTATCCTGGTATATCAGTCAGGACCCCAGGAAATGGACGAGTTGGGTAAGCATGGCATCGGACTTCAATGATAGATTCCGGTTCAATACCGAGAACGCCCCGGATGTGTTCTACATACAGAATTTGAAGAAGAAGCCCACCGAAACATTCCCCGAGTATGCTACTCGTTGGAGGTCAGAAGCTGCCAAGGTCAGGCCGGCCCTGGAAGAAGAACAAATGAATAGGTTCTTCGACCGGGCTCAGGATCCCCAATATTATGAAAGGTTGATGCTGATCGAGGGTGAAAAGTTCTCTGATATCATCAAACTCGGAGAAAGGATTGAAGAGGGCATCAAGAATGTAACAAATCTTGAACAATTGCAAGCCAACAATAAAGCTTTACAAACTGGTGGCGCTTCCAAGAGGAAAGATGTAAGTGCCGTGATGATCGCACAGGGAGCCAAGTCACCACCAAAATACCACACCTACCCATCACCTCCACTTACATATCAGCCTATCCCAAATTACCAAGCACCCGCACCTTCCTATCCACCTCCCGTTTACCAGTCCTCTCCACCTCTCACATATCAACCCACTTCACCCAGATACTCTCAACCAGCACCTATATACCAAGCTTATAACACTCAACCTTGTCACTACCAGTCACCACCCACTCGCCAAAAGTTTCCAAGGCCCAGACCAAATTTCGACCGAAAACCTCCCAGACAATACACAGCCATCGCAGAACCAATTGACTAGCTATATGAAAGACTTAAAACCGCCGGTTACGTCACTCCTATCCCAGCCAAAGCTCCAGAAAATCCCTCCCAGTGGGTCAACCCCAACAAGACCTGTGCGTATCACTCCGACATGAAAGGATACACCCTTGACGAGTGCCGTTCATTGAAAGATAAGATTCAGATCCTGATCGACAGCAAGGTCATCGTAGCAAAGGAGCCTGCTCCTAATGTCCGCAACAACCCTCTGCCTGACCACAAAGGTGGAGACGTTCATATGATTGAGGTCAAGGATGATTGGGACCGTAAAGGGTCGATAGGTTTGATTGCTGAAGGGGATGAACCAAAGAAGCCGGCAGTTACCCTCAACCCAATTATTGTACAAAATCAGCTCTCCAAGGACGACAAAGTAAATATGTCTGTACCACTTGAATTTGAAGTGCCTCCTTCTGCAAAGGCGTCTGGGCCGATCGACCCAATTATTGTACAAAATCAGCCCTCCAAGGACGACAAAGTAAATATGTCTGTACCACTTGAATTTGAAGCGCCTCCTTCTGCAAAGGCGTCTGGGCAGATCGAGGTTGAATTCGGGGTTCCGAAGACACCTACACCCTTTGAAGTTGCTGTGTTACCACCAAGGGTGCCTATTCCGGTAGTAATGACTGACGTAACATCGTTCTACTCAAACGCCATACCCTGGGATTACACTGCCGAAGCTAGGAGGAAAGGAAAGACAAAGACAGGAGAAGCGATTGCTGCACAAGGAATGACTAGAACAGGGAGGGTCTACACCCCAAAACACCTAGCCGAATCCAGTAAGAAAGCTCCGAGACGTCCCATTGAGACTGGGCCTGACGACCTTTGGAGGAAAATACAGGCTAAGGAATATTCGGTCGCTGAACAGTTGAACAAAACGCCGGCACAGATATCTATCCTGGCCTTGCTGCAAAGTTCAGACGCTCACAAGAATGCCTTAATGAAGATACTGAGCGAAGCCTATGTGCCCAGCAATATAACCGGGGGTGAGATGGCGAATATGGTGGGGCAAGTGCTGGAAAGCCATAAAATAACCTTCCATGAAGACGAGTTGCCACCAGAAGGTTTGAGCCACAACAAGGCACTGCACATCACCGTGCAATGCGAAGATTACTTCATCATCAGAGTCCTAATCGATTGAGGGTCCAGCCTCAACATATGTCGACTTGTAACTCTCAGAACTCTGGGAAAAGGCCTACACGAGATCAAAGATGGGGCCATCAATGTCAAAGCCTTCGATGGATCCCAGAGATCTACTATTGGAGAAATTAGCCTGTGCTTGCAAATGGGGCCAACGTGGTTCGACGTCGACTTCCAAGTAATAGACGTCCCGGCATCCTACAACTTGCTGTTAGGACGCCCCTAGATCCACGCTGCCGGAGCCGTAGCATCGACCCTGCATCAGGCGGTAAAATTCGAATGGAATCACCAGGAAGTGATGATTCATGGCGACGGTAGTAATCCCATATATAGTCGCCAGACCATCCTAATGATCGGGGCAGAAGGAGAATAGGCGGAGAGACATACCACCACATCGAAAGGGTTAACGCTGTGGACAAAGACAAATGGTGGGACAACAAGATTGAAAGCATCTTAAATTGGTGTGGGTACGAACCTGGAAAGGGACTCGGCAAGAATCTCCAGGGGATCACTGAGCCCATCACACTAAAAAAGCATGGCACTACTTTTGGTTAGGGTACGAATATACTTGGGAAGAATTCCAGAACTGGTCGCCACCATGGCGCGGCCCCTACTATCCATTGGTGTTTCCGATACCTAGCTGGATCAAACCTTCCAGCCAGCAGATACTATATATGGGTCCGAAGAAGATGAAACATTGGCGGCCATGAAGAATTTGTTCCTAGAGGATGATGATATGGACTGTTGTGTTCTTTTTGAGGAGGAGGGGGAGGAAGGCCCTTCAGTACAAGCCGCAAGCAAAGGAGACCGCCTCAGCAATTGGTCAATTAGGACCGTCAGGGCCCGGAAGGCTTCGGGGTAGCAAGGCTAAACAAAAGCACCACGCATTTTATTTTTAGCTCACTCTACTAGTTGATTTTCGAAAAAGAGCTCTGATGTTTCAAACAATTATAGATTCAATCAAAGCATTTCATTTTATCATATATATCTCGCTTATTATTTTCTCCATCATTTACTCTATTTTATACAGCATTACTATTACTTATCTTGACGATGAACCAACGACTGTGACTTGCAACGAAACAACGCAACAAAAGGACATAGATTCAGAAGAAGATGAAATACCTGAAGAGGTCGTTAGAGAGGTTGAGAATTTTGAGAACAGACCTAAGTCCAACCTGGAAGAAACTGAGGTCATTAATTTGGGAGATACAGAGAACGTCAAAGAAACTCGCATCAATGTTCACCTGTCACCATCAGAAAAGGAAGAATATACGGAATTTTCGAAAGGGTATGAGGACATATTTGCCTGGTCGTATGATGATACGACTGGCCTCAGCAGATCCATTGTAGCTCATAAACTGCCAACAGACCCGACTTGTCTGCCAGTAAAGCAGAAGCTCAGGAAATTCAAACCCGACATGAGTTTGAAAATCAAAGAAGAGGTCACTAAGCAATTCAAAGCCAAGGTTCTCAGGGTGGTGGAATATCTGACATGGTTAGCCAACATCGTGCCAGTACCAAAGAAGGACGGGAAGGTCAGAATCTGTGTCGACTACCGGGATCTCAA
>NC_031996.1:6909647-6915424 GCF_001879085.1 Nicotiana attenuata | reverse complement strand
TAGAATCATATTCAATATAGTTTGGTGCTTGGTTTAGATCGGAACTTGAGAATTTGTTAATGCAAGTGTTGCAACTGATGTAGGTATAAATAGGAGCCATGTTTTCAACTAGAATTGTGATTAGAATTTTTATTGAGCCTAATGTTTTGCTATCCAGTTAGATTTTTAGTTTGAATTAGTCTAATGTCTCCCGTTGGTAGTCATTTGAGTTCCAGATTAGCCAAAATCTCGTTATCCATATTTGGTTAGTAATGTGTATAATTAACCACCATTTCCTTTAGTCTATTTACACAACTGAAACATATGCTGCTTTGGTTCCATAAGTTTACTGAAATTGGTTTTTGCTGATTTGAAGCAAATGTTTAATCCTTGGTCTTTCCATTATTAGCTTAATACATTGGAAAAATGAAAGTGATTATGGAGATAATATCATTGACTTGTGCGAACTCCATTACCTCCCAGTTGATTGCAAATTTGGTTCATTTTGTGTACAGGGTCAATTTGTTGAAGTGGTTAAATATGATCTGTTTTATTCGGATTCATGTACAGACCTGGACCAAAGTTTCAAGGCCCAAAACAAATGCTAAAGGTCATTAAAATCGTACCAGGAACATGGGGATTAATTTGCAAATATAAATTTGGGTTTTCGGGTTAGGTGGAGGGTTCAAATTAAGAGGGTCCTCCCTTTTGTTTGAATTCAGACTTGAATTCGAGGCCCGAATTTATAAATGGAAATTAATTAGACCTTTTTGAGACAAAATAAATAGAAAACCTCAGTTTGCTTTAGGATGGCCTTTAAATAAAAGATGAGACGAGCCTCGCCGAACAAAACATATAGATTGCGGGGCCCTCAGTAATTGCTTAATTAAAAATGCTTAGAATTCGGGGCGTGACGTTTAGCGAATTTCACGGCCCTCCGCAAAGTTAATAATACGTTAGTCGCTTTAGGCACGCTTTTTAATAATTTTACCTTCCTAAGTACGGGTGTGCGTTTCATGCAACCCAAATCCAAATCCAAAAACGTTGAATAAGAATGTGTCGAGGATCCAGGTGCATTTCATGTGACGTGATCCAAAAACACGTTTTTAAACGACGTTCACTTTCGTAAAATTTAACTAAAAGCGGTAAATAATTGTAAAATTGCTCTATAGGTTGGAACATGTATAAAAAAAATCAGATTTTAGCCATTTATAATAATTTAAGCGACCGTGCTAGAACCACGGGACCCGGGGGTGCCTAACACCTTCCCTCGGGTCAACAGAATTCCTTACACAGAATTTCTGGTTCGCAAACTCCAATTGGGAAGTCGAAATTTTCCTCGATTTGGGATTTAAGTTAAACCGGTGACTTGGGACACCAAAAGCCAACCCTTTCCCGAGTGGCGACTCTAAAAGTAAATAAATAATCCCATTTCGAATAATGTCACTTTAAATGGAAAAACTCCCTTATACATATATCCTTCGGGGTAGGTGTGTAAAAAGGAGGTGTGACAATCCAGACTATTAGATGAAGTGCACGCAGGGACATGCGAACCACACATGAATGGTTTTGTCTTAGCAAAGAAGATACTCCGAGCAGGGTATTTTTGGATGACTATGGAAACAGTCTGTATCCAATATGTTCGCAAATGCCATCGCTGTCAGATACATGCAGACATGATAAAGGTGCCTCCAAACGAGCTTACTGCGGCTAGCTCACCGTGGCCATTTGCCGCCTGGGGAATGGATGTTATCGGACCTATCGAGCCTGCCAAATCAAACGGGCACAGATTTATCCTGGTGGCGATTGATTACTTTACTAAATGGGTTGAAGCAGCATCACACAAGGCAGTGACTAAGAAAGTTGTGGCAGATTTCGTCCGTGATCGTATTGTTTGCCGATTCGGTATTCCAGAATCACTCATCACTGATAATGGTTCCAATCTCAACAGCGACTTAATGAATGCAATGTATGAGGCATTCAAGATTAAACACAAGAGTTCTACAGCTTACAGAACTCAGATGAATAGAGCCGTAGAAGCAGCCAATAAAAACATCAAAAAGATACTAAGGAGAATGGTCGAAAGTCACAAACAGTGGCATGAGAAGTTATCATTTTCCTTACTAGGATACCGCACCACAGTCCGCACATCGACCGGAGCAACTCCCTACATGCTGGTTTATGGTACAGAGGCGGTCATCCCCGCCGAGGTAGAAATTCCCTCCCTGAGGATCATACAAGAAGCAGAGTTGGATGATGCAGAATGGGTAAAAGGTCGCTACGAGCAGCTAGCCCTTATAGATGGGAAAAGAATGAATGCAGTTTGCCACGGTCAGTTGTACCAGAACAGAATGTCCAGAGCCTTCAACAAAAGAGTTAAGCCAAGGAAGTTTACACCGGGGCAGCTGGTGTTGAAGAAGATATTCCCACATCAAGATGAAGCCAAGGGGAAATTCTCTCCCAACTGGCAGGGTCCGTACATGGTTCACCGGGTTCTAACTGGAGGAGCCCTTATTCTTGCAGAAATGGATGGAGAAGTCTGGCCAAAGCCAATCAACTCAGATGCAGTGAAACGATATTATGTGTAATCACCTATGATTTCTCTATGATGTAATTTGAACTACGCCTGACCTGATTCCCGTTTAAGAGGGGATACGTAGGTAGCCCTATGGGTTCGGTCACAATTTAATAAAAATTTCATTTTCCCCTACTATTGGAACTGGGGCAGAATTTTGAGGAGGGCCCTCAAAATTCCGAAGTTAGTCTTCAGCCACTCATCGCCAGGGATGCCACCTCAGTAAACTGGGGCAGAATTTTGAGGAGGACACTCAAAATTCCGAATCATCAGTCATTCAGCGCAGCCGTCAGAAGTGCCAACCTAGTAAACTGAGGCAGAATTTTGAGGAGGACCCTCAAAATTCCGGAGCAAGAAAGGTTGCAATGTTTTGAACCACGTTGCAGTCGTTGGTTCATCTAAACAAAACCGTTTTCTACTTATGTTATATTTACTAAATCGTGCATAATTATTGTTCGAATTGCTACTGTTTAGCGACGCTACCCCAACGATGCGCAATGCCGGAAGCCAAGGGAAAACGAACTAACCTTTCCCCCTTGACAAAACTCACAATTTTCTTTGGATGCAGGCGCCCGAGTCACAAACATATTACGCAATCGCATTGAGCCATCACACCTACCCGCATTTTGCTGTCCGCACGCAATATTTCCCAGCAGCCTCAATATCACAATCGGCTACCATCTGTCAGCTAAGAATCTTTTATTACTACCCGCTTTTATCTCATTGCATAAGGCTACCTTTCTGCCTTCCGAGACTAAGCGTTGTCTCCATCTGCATTCCTGCATTGCATAAGGCTACCTTTCTGCCTTCCGAGACTAAGCGTTGTCTCCATCTACATTTCCTGCATTGCATAAGGCTACCCTTCTGCCTTCCGAGACTAAGCGTTGTCTCCATCTGCATTTCTTGCATTGCATAAGGCTACCTTTCTGCCTTCCGAGACTAAGCGTTGTCTCCATCTGCATTTCCTGCATTGCATAAGGCTACCTTTCTGCCATCCGAGACTAAGCGTTGTCTCCATCCTGCATTCCCTACATTGCATAAGGCTACCTTTCTGCCTTCTTAGGTTAAGCTCTACCTCCACCTGCATGGCTGAAATACCGCCACTTTATCTTTCTTGCATGGCTGAAATATCGCCACCTCACGTCTTGCAATCGGCTGAAATATCGCCAAACTTTACTTAAATTTCTGTCGGCTAAAATATCGCCATTTTACTTTTTTGCATCGGCTGAAATATCGCTATTTTATTTCATATCGGCTGAAATATCGCCAGACTTTACTTCAATCTTCTGTCGGCTGAAACATCGCCAGTTTTATTTTCACATCAGCTGAAACATCGCCTGTTTTGTTTAAATCTTCTGTCGGCTGAAACATCGCCATTTACGTTTTTGCATCGGCTGAAATACCGCCAAACCTTATTTCAATCTTCTGTTGGCTGAAACATCGCCAGTTTTATTTTCACATCGGCTGAAACATCGCCTGTTTTGTTTAAATCTTCTGTCAACTAAAACATCGCCATTTACGTTTTTGCATCGGTTCAAATACCGCCAAACCTTGTATTTCATGGGCTGAAATATCGCCAAATTGTCCAAAGGTGTCATCGTTCGGAGGCATCATCCTCATAGCCCGAGAACACCATGCCATGGCCCGAGGACCCCACTTTATATCTTGCACATCATTATTCAAAGGCATCATGGTTCGGAGGCACCATCATCATGGCCCGAGAACGTCATTTCATTGCCTGCGAATCCTTTAATTTTGCTCTTCATGGCCCAGGACATCATGGTCCGAGGACGTCATCCTAACCGTCCGAGGACAACATTCATGGTCCGACGGGAACTTGCATCATGTTTTAGTTTATGCACAATATACGCCTATATTTCTCACTTGCAGGTATACCGGCTAACAATGGCCGTCTCAGCAGGAGCGGTCCCGCTCCGGTTCTCGCAGCTGATCAGCTTCCCAAATACCTCTTGCCTCTCCAAAAGCATCGCGTCCATCCTTTCGAATCTCCATCGGCATGTTTCGTCAATGATTCCTGAACTACATACGGCCTGATTCCTGTAAAACCAGGGATATGTAGGCAGCTCAGAAACCAGAGCTCGGTCAAATTCTTTGAAAATCGCCACTTCCGGTCAAAATTGGCCATCATATCTTTACCCGACAACTCTTTCATCCTTCCCGAGTAAAGAGGGGCAGCTGTTGATACCCTATTTTTCACTAAGTATTTTTAAGTACTCAAAATATCCTCAAAATAGCATATGCATGCATATATAAGCATTCCCAAGAGTTTGGTATTTTTCCTTATTTTTAAATCAATTTATTGTCTATTTTAACAGTACAAAATCCAATAATTATTCCCAAAATTATCATTTTTTTGTGAATAACTTATTTTATTCTCATATTTACACCAAATATAATTAAGGTAATTTTTTGTATATTTTTACAAATTTGTTTGGTATTTTTCAAGCTAATTGCATATAAAGGCAATTATAGCCTATTTTACGATTAATAGTGTTTTATAATTGTAAAATTAGTTCTAATATTTTTAAAATTAATACATATGTATTATTAATTGGTTCAGCATCTTCAATTTTCTTTTAAAAATCATTCACTATTTTTATAAAATAAAAAGGGAAAATTGGCTATTTAAAATATAGTCCCATTTCGTTTCAATTGCAGCCCCAATTCCATTTCAATTTTAGCCTTAATTTTGGCCCAATCCGCCCCCAAATCAAAACGACCCAATTTGATTTCTCACCCGACCCCTGACCCAATTGCTAAACCCGCCCGGGGTTCTTTTAAATCCAGGCCGTTGATCCTTTTGATCAACGGCCACAAATGATTCTTTCCTTTTTAATTCCACATGACCTAACCCTAATCCCCATTTCTCTTCGACAGCCGCCTTCGAACTCTCTTCTCTCTCAAACGCTCTCAAACACTCAAACCCTAATCGCCTCCCTCGTCTTCTCCGACCATTATCTCGCCGGAGTCCATGGCTTTTCAGGCCATGGACGACCTGTGCTCACCTTCCTTCACCCCAAACCATGGGTGTTCGAGATTTCGAGGTTTGACCTCGACGGCGTCCGTTCAGATCCCCTGCAGATCTGTGTTCTGTGGCCTCTCCGGCCCCATTCCGACGTATTCGAGCTTTAGAAGCCTAGTCATGGCCATCTCTGACTCAAGACCAGACCTCTTCCAAGCCTTCTCATTGTTCACAGAACCC
>NC_031996.1:6891938-6908502 GCF_001879085.1 Nicotiana attenuata | reverse complement strand
TGTCTATGATCCTGAACTGGGTTCATTGAACTCCTTAACTCAATCAATTCCCACTTCCCATTCTCCCCATTATGTGCTTGAGCCTTGACTTAGGTCTAATAGTGTCCTAATCACTATCCAGACCTTTGTCTGACCATCAAAAGGTCTGCTCCTAACTTGTCATCTAGCTAGTGGTCAGGGGTGTGCCAGCCTGCCTTATGGCTAGGTATGACCACCACTTGTCATGGCCCCCTTAATTCCCTTTCACTTTGCACTTACTCCTAGCTATAAGTTCTGCCCCTCTCTTGCAAGCCATGCTTTGGGACCCCTGAGCTCCCTCTGAACTTGGATGCCTGAGGTCTGGCTATTCCACACTGCACCATCCTGTTCATAATGGCATCCTGGGTGTAAGCAATGCCTGGAATCCCTAAGGTTCCTTGAAACTTTGAAACACCCTGGATAATGAGAAGGCTTTGGAGATCTGGACCCCGGAGTTGGTTAAATACATATTATTGGGCATTAAGTTTGAATTAGGCTGCTAGGATCTAGCTGTTAGTTTTTGATGTATTTCTATTATTTCAGTTGATTCATTGGGTTGTAATAACTTGTATAGAACTCGGGGAATCTAGTAAAAGGGTGTGGGAGGGGTTTTACTTTCTTGCATCAATAAAGGGTAGATATCATGACTTTAGGACTTTAATTTTTCTACTAGAAATACTGCACATAAGATGGTTCGATGTTTCTGATTCAAGTCACCTAGATACCATGCCTATAGGGTTTAACGTTTAATTATGATATAAGTCATCTAGAAATCCTGCCTATAGGACCTTAACGTTCATGTAATCAGTGCATATAGAAATCATGCCTATAGGGAATGCATATGCATTAGGCAAACTGTAGGGTAATCAAATAATTACCTCTTCTTACCAGTTCTTAACAGACATTTTTTTTAATCAGATATAGATATCATAGGATTCCGCATCAAGTTCGTCCGACTCTTCTTAAGCAATAACAATCTGTTAACTGGCCTCTAATGTCTTAATGTTTTCAGCCTCAATCTTTTGACAAAAAACTCTTTTGAATCAGTATACATTTGAGTCCTTCAAATCAGCACCTCTTCTGAAATGGCTTCTTTCTAAAATTCTGCCTAAACATTTTCCAACTAAGTTTTGGTCTTCCTGAAAATGTCTTTAAAACAGTTCTGCAGTTTACTCTTTCCTTAAGTATTTCTGACTCTGGAACTCCTTTATGGTTTATACTCATGATTCTCTTAAAACTTATTTCTAAACTGACTGCAGTCTGTACTTTCCGGCATTAGACTACTTTTCTAGAACCAGTACTTTCTAAATCACTCACTTAAAATACCTTAATTTCTGACAATTGGATCCAAGTTGCCTAATGTGGGCTTCCTATCTAAATGTATGTATCGAACCGGTCCGCTCGCTGCTTAATTTTTAATTTTAAAGACCAAACCAGTATGTGTAAAGGCATGCTAAACTATATGTTATCTGATTTACGGGGTTTATGTGAGCCTTACCTGCTTGTCTGTTCATTCCCCCTACTTGTTACTTGTTTTTGAATGTCGATTAGAATTTTTGTCCTTTAAACTCCATAAAGGCCCCCATCCCTTTCTCCCCCTTTTAGGATTAGAAGTCCTAATGCCCCGGGACTGATAGCTTGGGACGGGTAATAGCATGCGATAGACAAACGATACCATTCCGCGCTCCAATACCTTAACGGGGTGGGAAAAGGTAGACATGGAGATGATGATTACACGATAACACTATGCGTACAATTGAGTACCAGTGTTGTGCGAATGATCCATGTAATTTATAAACCTAGGACCCCCCTCCCTCTTTATTAGTTTAAAAATTTTCTGAATCTTAAAAAGCTGTTGCACTTTCGACTTCTGTTTTTCACATAATTTTTAGATTGTTCGCACTAAGTACTTGACTTCTTCCTACTTGCACTTTTAACTAAACTGCTCATTCCCTAAAATTCAGCACTTTTTTTTAACATGTTGTGCTCCTTATTTGTAATAATTTTCTCATATTTGCAATGCTTGCTTGTTCACTTGTTTGTTTGCATTCAAAGTCATAATTGTAGCATGGCCGGGAATCACACTAGTGGATCTTCAGGGGTGCCTAACACCTTCCCCTCGAGATAATTTCTAGCCTTACCCAAACTCTGGTTCTTCATCTCAAATTCTTCCTTAAAGTGTCCTAATGCACTATAATCATTAGGTGGCGACTCTTCAAACTCCAAAAACCCAATTCTCGCAAGGGAATAGAGTTGTCCTCCCGAATGTCGTGAACCCGATTCCGCGAGGAAAAAAGGGGGCGTCGACAGCATGGCGACTCTGCTGGGGATTCTTTAGGCTTTTACCATTGCATGCTATATGTGACTTTATTGCTTTCTTTTATTGCTTTTGTTTAATGCCTTTATTTGAAACCGACTTGTTTATTTTGTTCCTTTTTCTTTAATTACTTTCATTTACCGCTTTCCATCAATACCGTTATAATTTTTGAGCAATTATTGTAAACTTTATCGTATGAACGTGAAAATACATGTCAATTTGTTTCATTCTTGTAAACTGCATCTTCAACATCATATTCCGCTCGTGCCAAACAAATACTATAGCAACGCTTATAATGAGTAGTTGCGCTCTTCCAATACTATCACCCCCTAAATTTAGCAAAGGCATATTTGCGGTAAAACCAGTCGATTAGCGGTGCAGTCGACGGTCCCAGCATGGATTTCTTCTAACAGTTTGGATGCTTCCTTTGCGTCGACACACCTTAGTAGTCCCAAATCAGGAGTCCTCCTATACAGGATTCCTCCGCTGTGAAAGAAGTTGTTGGACAATCTCCGAAGTGTGCGTTTCTGAGTATGGTTGGCAAGCTCTGGGTACTCTCCTTTTGCCAAATATTCCTTGATATCATGAAACCAAGGGTTTCCGTCTACTTTCTCCTTAACATGGGCACAGTAAGATGGCTGATTATGAATTTTCACTGGAATGGGATCAATGAAATTCTTGTTCGAATGCTCTATCATAGATGATAGGGTAGCTAATGCATCGGCGAACTTATTCTGGACTCTGGGGATATGCTGGAACTCCGTCCTTGTGAACCTCTTTCTTAATTCCTGTACATGATGCAAATATGGGAGTATTTTGGGTTTCTTGGTTGCCCATTCTTCTCGTACCTGATGTATAAGCAAGTCTGAATCTCCAATTACTAGCAACTCTTGCACGTTCATGTCGATGGCCATCTTGAGCCCTAGGATGCAGGCTTCGTATTCGGCCATATTGTTGGTACATGGGAATCTGAGCTTGGCAAACACCGGATAATGCTGACCGGTTTCTGACACCAAGACTGCTCCTATGCCAACTCCTTTGAAATTCTCTGCTCCATCAAAAAATATTTTCCAACCATCATAGGATTCTGCAATGTCTTCTCCTATGAACGATACCTCTTCATCGGGAAAATATGTCTTCAGGGGTTCGTATTCTCCATCCACGGGGTTTTCAGCAAGGTGATCTGCTAGTGCCTGTCCCTTGATTGCTTTCTGAGTCACGCAGACAATGTCAAATTCACTCAACAGGATTTGCCACTTGGCTAGCTTGCCAGTGGGCATGGGCTTCTGAAAGATGTACCTTAGAGGATCCATCCTTGATATGAGGTATGTAGTATAGGCACAGAAGTAGTGCCTCAACTTCTGGGCCACCCAAGTCAGAGCACAACAGGTACGCTCTAACAGAGAATACCGGGCCTCGTACAGAGTGAACTTCTTGCTGAGATAGTAAATGGCCTGCTCTTTCCTCCCCGTTTCATCATGCTGCCCCAGGACGCAACCGAAGGCACCATCTAATACTGCGATGTAGAGTAGTAAAGGTCTACCCGGCTCGGGCGGGACCAAAACTGGTGGTGTTGACAGGTATTCCTTGATTCTGTCGAAAGCTTTTTGGCAGTCATCAGTCCATTTGGTAGCGGCATCCTTCTTTAGCATCTTAAAGATTGGCTCACAGATGACTGTAGACTGTGCTATGAACCGGCTGGTGTAGTTGAGTCTCCCAAAGAAACTCATCACGTCCTTCTTATTCTTTGGCGGTGGCAATTCTTGAATAGCTTTGACCTTTGATGGATCCAGTTCTATTCCTCGGCGACTCACAATAAAGCCAAGTAATTTTCTAGCGGGAACCCCAAATGCACACTTTGCGGGATTCAGTTTCAGGTTGTACCTTCGCAATCTATTGAAAAACTTTCTCAAATCTTCCATGTGATCGGTGGCCTTCTTGGACTTGATGATAACGTCATCTACGTGCACCTCGATCTCCTTGTGTATCATATCATGAAAAATGGTAGTCATGGCCCTCATGTAGGTGGCCCCTGCGTTCTTTAACCCAAACGGCATCATCTTGTAGCAGTACATTCCCCACGGCGTAATGAAAGCCGTTTTCTCAGCATCTTCTTCATCCATCCAAATCTGGTGGTAACCGGCGAAACAATCCACAAATGATTGCAATTCATGCTTGGCGCAATTGTCAATTAGGATGTGTATGTTTGGTAAAGGGAAGTCATCTTTCGGACTGGCCCGGTTGAGATCCCGGTAGTCGACACAGACTTTGACCTTCCTGTCCTTCTTTGGTACTGGCACAATGTTGGCTAACCATGTCGGGTATTCTACTACCCTGAGAACCTTAGCTTTGACTTGCTTAGTGACTTCTTCTTTGATTTTTAAACTCATATCAGGCTTGAATTTTCTGAGCTTTTGCTTTACCGGTGGACATGTCGGATCGTTTGGCAGTTTGTGAGCCACAATAGATGTACTCAGACCATTCATGTCATCATATGACCACGCGAATATGTATTCATATTCCTTTAGAAACTCTGTGTATTCCTTCTTTTCTGATGGCGATAAGTGGACGCTGATTCGTGTTTCTTTGATGTTTTCTGCACTCCCAGGTTGACAATCTCAGTCTCGTCCAGGTTGGACTTCGGTCTGTTTTCAAAATTCTCAACTTCTTTAACAATCTCCTCCGGTATGTCATCTTCCTCTGAATCTATATCCGTTTGTTGCGTTGTCTCATTGCATGTCACAGTCATCGGTTCATCAAGATAAGTAATAGTAATGCTGTATAAGTAAAGTAATGAGAGAAAATAATAAGAGTGTTGATTTATAAGGAAAATTGAAATTCTTTGATAAATTCCATAACTGTTTTGAACATTGAAGATCTTATTGCGGAAATTTAAAATGCGAAAGAAAAAACTAGTAAAAAATAAAAGATAGTGCATGATGCTTGTTCAGCCTTGCTACCCCAAGGCTCGTCGGGCTCTGGTGGTTCTGATGGTCCAGTTATTGAGGCGTGCTCCTTTGCCTATGGCCTGTATGGAAGGGTCTTCCTCCCCCTCCTCCTCGAGAACGACGCAACAATCCATATCATCGTCTTCTAAGAACAAATTCTTTACCGCTGCCAGTGCTTCCTCTTCCTCTGACCCATAGATAACATCGGCCGGATGGAAAGTCTGTTCCAAGCGTGGTATTGGCTGTTCCAGCAGATAGTAAGGACCGCGCCATGGTGGCGACAAGTTGTTGAATTCCTCCCAGGTATACTCGTATCCTAGACCAAAAGTGGTGCCATGTTTCTTGAGTTTTATAGGCTTAGTGATTCCTTGGAGGTTCTTGCCAAGCCCCTTACCCGGTTCGTACCCACTCCAATTCAATATGCTCTCGATTTTGTTGTCCCACCCTTGTCCTTGTCAACGGCGTTGACTCGCTCGATGTGGTGATAGGTCTCCCCACCTATCTTTCTTCTGCCTCCGATTACCGGGATGGTCTGGCGACTGTATATAGGATTGCTACCGTCGTCGTGAATGATCACCTCCTGGTGATTCAACTCAAAATTCACTGCCTGATGTAGTGTTGATGCTACGGCCCCAGCAGCATGAATCCAGGGTCGTCCCAACAGCAGATTGTAGGATGTCGGCACGTCTATCACTTGAACATCCACATCGAACCAAGTAGGCCCCATTTGCAAATACAGACTAATTTCCCATTGGTGGACCTTTGGGAGCCGTCGAAAGCTTTTACGTTGATGGCCTCGTCCTTGATCTCGTGCAGTCCCTTACCCAACGTCCTGAGTGTTACCAACGGACAAATGTTGAGGCTGGATCCTCCATCAATTAGGATTCTGGTGATAAAATAGTCTTCGCATTGGACGGTGATGTGCAATGCCTTGTTGTGACTCAACTCTTCTGGTGGCAGCTCATTTGCATGAAAAGTGATCTTGTGACTTTCCAATACTTGTCCTACCATGTTAGCCATCTCTCCGTCGGTGATGTTTCTTGGCATATATGCTTCACTCAGCACCCTTAACAAGGCATTCTTGTGTGCATCGGAATTTTGTAGCAAAGCAGGATAGAAATTTGTGCTAATGTTTTGTTCAGCTGATCAATGATCGAGTATTCCTTGGCCTGTATCTTTCTCCAGAGATCATCTGGCTCGGTCTCGGTGATGGTTGGCCGGCTAGAAGCCTGCTTGCTCGACTCAGCCAGATGTTCCGGGGTATAAACTCTACCAATTCTCGTCATACCCTGTGCCGCAATAGACTCTCCGAACATAACTTTGCCTTTCCTTCTTGCCTCGGCTGTGTAGTCCCGTGGTATAGCCTTTGTATGGAATGGTGTCATGGCTGACATCGCCACTGGAATTGGCGTGGCTATCTTTACTCCAAACGGAGCATGCACCTTGGGCGGTAAGACTGCAGCTTCGAATGGTGTAGGTGCCTTTGCTGGAGACACGAATTCGACCTCAATTGGCGCTAGCGTCTTTGCAGATGATGATGCTTCAAACTCAAGTGGCATGGACATATTTACCTCGGTGTCCCCAAAGGGCTGGATCTGGACTACGATCGGATTAAGGGTGACTATTGGCTTCTTTGGGTCGTCACCTTCTGTGATCAAACCGATCGATCCCTTGGGATGCCAATCATCCTCTATTTCAATCATGTGAACTCCTCCTCCCTTGTGGTTCGGTAGAGGGTTATTGCGGACATTTAGAGCAGGTTCCTTTGCCACAATAACCTTGTTATCAATTAAAGTCTGGATCTTATCTTTTAGAGAACGGCATTCGTCAATGGTGTGTCCTTTCATGCCGGAATGGTATGCACAGGATTTATTTGGATTAACCCACTGAGAAGGGTTCTTAGGGGTTGCAGCAGGGATAGGGGCGACATAACCAGCAGCTTTGAGTCTTTCATACAACTGGTCGATAGGTTCAGCAATAGCCGTATATTGTTTCGGAGGCCTTCGGTCAAAGTTTGGTCGAGGTCTAGGAAAGTTTTAGCGTGCAGGGGGGATTGATAGTGGGTTGGTGGAGTATTGTAGGCTTGGTAAACATGTGCGGGTCGGGAATATTTGGGTGAAGTAGGCTGATATGTGGGAGGTGATTGATAAGCGGGTGGTGGAGTTTGGTAAGAGGGTGAGGGTGCTTGGTAGTTTTGAGTATGCTGATATGTGAGTGGNGTAGTAAAGGTCTACCCGGCTCGGGCGGGACCAAAACTGGTGGTGTTGACAGGTATTCCTTGATTCTGTCGAAAGCTTTTTGGCAGTCATCAGTCCATTTGGTAGCGGCATCATTCTTTAGCATCTTAAAGATTGGCTCACAGATGACTGTAGGCTGTGCTATGAACCGGTTGATGTAGTTGAGTCTCCCCAAGAAACTCATCACGTCCTTCTTATTCTTTGGTGGTGGCAATTCTTGAATAGCTTTGAACTTTGATAGATCTAGTTCTATTCCTCGGCGACTCACAATAAACCCAAGTAATTTTCCAGTGGGAACCCCAAATGCACACTTTGCGGGATTCAGTTTCAGGTTGTACTTTCGCAATCTATTGAAAAACTTTCTCAAATCTTCTATGTGATCGGTGGCCTTCCTGGACTTGATGATAACGTCATCTACGTACACCTCGATCTCCTTATGTATCATATCATGAAAAATGGTAGTCATGGCCCTCATGTAGGTTCCCCCTGCATTCTTTAACCCAAACGGCATCATCTTGTAGTAGTACATTCCCCACGGCGTAATGAAAGCCGTTTCCTCAGCATCTTCTTCATCCATCCAAATCTGGTGGTAACCCGCGAAACAATCCACAAATGATTGCAATTCATGCTTGGCGCAATTGTCAATTAGGATTTGTATGTTTGGTAAAGGGAAGTCATCTTTCGGACTGGCCTGGTTGAGATCCCGGTAGTCAACACAGACTCTGACCTTCCCGTCCTTCTTTGGTACTGGCACAATGTTAGCTAACCATGTCGGGTATTCTACTACCCTGAGAACCTTAGCTTTGACTTGCTTAGTGACTTCTTCCTTGATTTTCAAACTCATATCAAGCTTGAATTTTCTGAGCTTTTGCTTTACCGACGGACATGTCGGATCGGTTGGCAGTTTGTGAGCCACAATAGATGTACTCAGACCAGTCATGTCATCATATGACCAGGCGAATATGTCTATTCCTTTAGAAATTCTGTGTATTCCTTCTTTTCTGATGGCGATAAGTGGACGCTGATTCGTGTTTCTTTGACGTTTTCTGCATCTCCCAGGTTGACAACCTCAGTCTCGTCTAGGTTGGACTTAGGTATGTTTTCAAAATTCTCAACTTCTTTAAAAATCTCCTCCGGTATGTCATCTTCCTCTGAATCTATATCCGTTTGTTGCGTTGTCTCATTGCATGTCACAGTTATCGGTTCATCAAGATAAGTAATAGTAATGCTGTATAAGTAAAATAATGAGAGAAAATGATAAGAGTGTTGATTTATAAGGAAAATTGAAATGCTTTGATAAATTCCATAACTGTTTTGAACATTGAATATCTTATTGCAGAAATTTAAAATGCGAAAGAAAAAACTAGTAAAAGTAAAAGATAGTGCATGATGCTTGTTCAGCCTTGCTATCCCGTGGCTCGTCGGGCTCTGGTGGTTCTGATGGTTTAGTTATTGAGGCGTGCTCCTTTGCTTACTGCCTGTATGGAAGGGCCTTCCTTCCCCTCCTCCTCGAGAACGACGCAACAATCCATATCATCATCTTCTAAGAACAAATTCTTTACCACTGCCAGTGCTTCCTCTACCTCTGACCCATAGATAACATCGACCGGTTGGAAAGTCTGTTCCAAGCATGGTATTGGCTGTTCCAGCGGATAGTAAGGACCGCGCCATGGTGACGACCAGTTGTTGAATTCTTCCCAGGTATACTCATATCCCAGACCGAAGGTGGTGCCATGTTTCTTGAGTTTTATAGGCTTAGCGATTCCTTGGAGGTTCTTGCCAAGCCCCTTACCCGGTTCGTACCCACTCCAATTCAATATGCTCTCGATTTTGTTGTCCCACAATTTGTCCTTGTCAACGCCATTGACTCGCTCAATGTGGTGATGGTCTCCCCACCTATCTTTCTTCTGCCTCCGATTGCCGGGATGGTCTGGCGACTGTATATAGGATTGCTACCGTCGCCGTGAATGATCACCTCCTGGTGATTCCACTCAAACTTCACTGCCCGATGTAGTGTTGATGATACGGCCCTAGCAGCATGAATCCAGGGTCGTCCCAACAGCAGATTGTAAGATGCCGGCACGTCTATCACTTGAAAATCCACATCAAACCAAGTAGGCCCCATTTGCAAACACAGACTAATCTCCCCAATGGTGGACCTTTGGGAGCCGTCGAAAGCTTTTACGTTGATTGCCCCATCCTTGACTCGTGCAATCACTTACCCAACGCCCTGAGTGTTACCAACGGACAAATGTTGAGGCTGGACCCTCAATCAATCAGGATTCCGGTGATAAAATAGTCTTCGCATTGCACGGTGATGTGCAATGCCTTGTTGTGACCCAACCCTTCCGGTGGTAGCTCATCTTCATGAAAACTGATCTTGTGACTTTCCAATACCTATCCTACCATGTTAGCCATCTCTCCGCCGGTGATGTTACTTGGCACATATGCTTCACTCAGCACCCTTAACAAGGCATTCTTGTGTGCATCGGAATTTTGTAGCAAAGCAAGGATAGAAATTTGTGCCGGTGTTTTGTTCAGCTGGTCAATGACCGAGTATTCCTTGGCCTATATCTTTCTCCAGAGATCATCTGGCCCGGTCTCGGTGATAGTTGGCCGGCTAGAAGCCTGCTTGCTCGACTCAACCAGATGTTTCGAGGTATAAACTCTACCAGTTCTCGTCATACCCTGTGCCGCAATAGCCTCTCTGAACATAACTTTGCCTTTCCTTCTTGCCTAGGCTGTGTAGTCCCATGGTATAGCCTTTTTATGGAATGGTGTCATGGCTGACATCGCCACTGGAATTGGCGTGGCTATCTTTACTCCGAACGGAGCATGCACCTTGGGCGGTAAGACTGCAGCTTCGAATGGTGTAGGTGCCTTTGCTGGAGACACGAATTCGACCTCAGTTGGCACTGGCGTCTTTGAGGATGATGATGCTTCAAACTCAAGTGGCATGGACATATTTACCTCAGCGTCCCCAGAGGGCTGGATCTGGACTACGATTGGATTAAGGGTGACTATTGATTTCTTTGGGTCGTTACCTTCTGTAATCAAACTGATCGATCCCTTGGGATCCCAATCATCCTCTATTTCAATCATGTGAACGCCTCCTCCCTTGTGGTCCGGCAGAGGGTTATTGCGGACATCTGGAGCAGGTTCCTTTGCCACAATAACCTTGTTATCAATTAAAGTCTGGATCTTATCTTTCAGAGAACAACATTCGTCAATGGTGTATCCTTTCATGCCGGAATGGTATGCACAGGATTTATTTGGATTAACCCATTGAGAAGGTTTCTCAGGAGCAGCAGGGGTAGGGGCGACATAACCAGCAGCTTTGAGTCTTTCATACAACTGGTCAATAGGTTCAGCAATAGTCGTATATTGTTTCGGAGGCCTTCGGTCAAAGTTTGGTCGAGGTCTAGGGAAGTTTTGGCGTGCAGGGGGGGGGATTGATAGTGGGATGGTTGAGCATTGTAGGCTTGGTAAACATGTGCGGGTTGGGAATATTTGGGTGAAGTAGGCTGATATGTGGGAGGTGATTGATAAGCGGGTGGTAGAGTTTGGTAAGAGGGTGAGGGTGCTTGGTAGTTTGGAGTAGGCTGATATGTGAGTGGAGGCATTGGGTAGGTTTGGTATTTAATGGGAGATTTAGTTCTTTGTGCAACAATTACGGCTCCTACGTCCCTTTTCTTGGACACACCTCCTGACTGTAAGGCCTTATTTGTAGCTTGCAAGGCCTCGAAGTTCGTAACCATACCGCTTTTGATGCCCTCTTCGATCCTTTCTCCCAGCTTGATAATGTCAGAAAATTTGTGGCCCTCGATCATCATCAGCCTTTCATAATACTGTGGGTCTTGAGCCCGAACGAAGAATTTGTTCATTTGTTCTTCTTCTAAGGCAGGTCTAACCTTAGCAGCTTCTGACCTCCAGCGAGTAGCATGCTCGCGGAATGTTTCTGTGGGCTTCTTCTTTAGATTTTGAATATAGAACACATCCGGCGCATTCTCCACGTTGAACCTGAACCTGTCTACAAAGTCGGACTCCATGCTTACCCAGTTCGTCCACTTCTTTGGATCTTGGCTAATGTACCAAGATAAAGCATCTCCCTTCAAGCTCCTCATGAAAAGCTTCATGCGGATTTTCTCGTCTTTTCCTACTCCAACCAGCTTGTCACAGTACGTTCTCAAATGGACCCTTGGATCCCTTATACCATCAAACATCTCGAACTTAGGGGGTTTATACCCCTCGGGCAGTTCGACATCGGGCTGTATGCAAAGATCTTCGTAGTTCAACCCTTCAATTCCCTTACTTCCTTCAACGCCTTGAATTCGGCTAGTCAACTTCTTAAGTTCTTCGGCCAGGTTTCTGATGAGCAGGTCTTTATCATCAGGCTCGGGTGTGTTTGAGATGGGTTGGGTGGAGTGTGGCATAGTCTCCACGTAGATGGGGGTGGCAGTGGCCATTTGTGGAGTTTCGAGGTTCTAGGATGAGCAGCGGGGTATTGTTGGAAGTATGGCAAGTCTCGCAGTGGTGGTGAGGAGCGGGATGGTGCTTTGGGATGTTCTGTGGAGGTGTAGGGTTCTGAGCATTTGGGAAATTGATATCTGGAGTAGTGAGGGAAAATGACAGATTTGCCAGATTCCGAACCTGATCGAGTTCTTCTTAGAATTTCAGCAGCTTTTGTTCCAGTTGGGATGCATATTCCTTGGGAACCAGAGTACCATGACTGTGAGTGACCTCTACCCGTTCAGTTGAGTTCTCCTTTCTGGCGTTGTTCAAATCTTCCATCTTCCCTTTGTTCTTTTTTTGACAGGACTAAGAGGAGGAGTGGGTGGAGGGCCCCTGGATCTCGTGGAATAAGATGATGTTGCCAGAGTGCACGAACTAACCTTTGGGGAGGGGAATAAATAAACAAAAAGTAAAAACAAAAAAGGTAACAAGTTAGTGAGGATCATAAAAAGCGTTGCGATATTTAAACACATAGTGCAGAATGTAAACCGTGTCCTAATTTGGGGACCTCTTTGTGCCCGAGGTAGGCCTAGCGACAAGTTGATTTGGAGAACTTGGAATGCTAAACGCCTCATTTTATTGATAAAAAGTAGACGAATCCCAAATCGACACTAAATAACAGGAAATAAAAGTCACTAATGGTCATAGGCCTTATTACATTTGTAAAGCGAAAAATAAACTCCTATCTACTTGGTCCCAGAAGGACTTTCCCCAGGTTGAATGCTCTCGTTGATCAAATCCTCCAGCTCGCATAGGTTTACCAGTAAAAATGCCTTTGCCAGGTGTTCTCCTTCATTTCCCTCAGAGTTCTGGCAGTCGGTGATTCTCTTCCTCACTTTACCTTCCAATTCCAACAGACTGTATTCCAGATATTCCAACTTTTCACTAGCTTTGGCGGCTCTTTCTTTCCACTCATTGATTTGGTCATTTGATGGAAGACTCCTCCACCATTCTAGCAAGAGTGGGGGTGTGCTAATCATACCGAAACTGGGGACCTCGTGCCTCATTATCTGCAAGACAGAAGGGTTAGACCTACCCCCACCGGACTCGACTATTTAACATCAATAATTGGCATAAAAGCATTTAGTTCTCCAAATAAATGCACAGAACGTGATGATGTCCGTTTGGGTTTTAGGGAAACCCAGTGGACTTTGGACAAGGCTATCATAAAGAGTCATTAGTGGACAACATAACTGACTCGGCTAGGTTTGACCATGATGCATGCACAGTTAAATAGAGTAAGGTTTCTATGGGGTTTTAGACTGGTACCCTTGAGCAGACAACTCAAGGGGGAAAGGCACGGAACCGTCGACTACATCGTTGATCGACTGGTTTTACCGCAAATAAGCCTTTTCCGGATTTAGGGGGTGATAATATCGGAAGAGCGCAACCACTCATTATAAGCGTTGCTATGGTATTTGTTTGGCACGAGTCGAATATGATGTTGAGCATGATTATGCAACAATTAAAGGCATGTTGTCACGTATTTGCACGTTTAAGAAAGCAGTAAATACAATAGTTTTCATAATTTAAAGTAGTAGTAAAGGAAAGCAGTAAAGGAAAGAAACAAGAGACAAGTCAGTTTTGCAGTTGAAGAGGGAATTAAATGCTTGAAGGAAATAAGCAAGTAATAAAGGAGCATAAATTCACAATAACAGTCTGAAATGGTAAAAGCCTAAATATCCCCAGCAGAGTCGCCATGCTGTCGCGCCCCCTTTTTCTCGCGAAATCGGGTTTATGACATTTGGAGGGACAACTCATTCCTTTTGGGAACTGGGTTTGCAATTGAAGAGTCGCCACCTAATGATTAGGGTGCATTAGGACACCAAAAGAGTTTGATTTGAATAACCAGAGATAGGGTAAGGGCTTGAAATTATTCTAATGGGAAGGTATTAGGCACCCCTCAGAATCCACTAGTGTGGTTCCCGACCAGACAATTATTGTGAATTGAGGTGCAATTAGCATGTAGGAAGATAAGGCGCAAATAAGAGGGGATTTCAACACATAAAGGTTTGAAAGGACCATTAGAAAGGCTAATTTTAAAATAAAGAGTTAAAATGCTAAAGAAAAGAAATAAAGAATAAAGGGAGGGGGATCCTATGTTTGTTAATAATATGGATCATCCCATACAATGTCCGGTAATCACTCCTCAATGAGGGGCTACACGTGACATTATCACGTGGTCATCATATCCATATCTACCCATCCCACCCCGCTAAGGTATTTAAAGCGCGGATTGGTATCAATTACTTATTGCATGCTATTACCCGTCCCACTCCTATCAGTCCCGGAGGCACTTAGGACTACTAATCCTAAAAAGGGAAGGAAATTAGGCTTATCTGGAGTTTCAAAGGTAAAAATTCTAAGGCGACATACAAAAAAAACACATATTGCATATTTTGGGGAAACACATAGAAACAAACAAAGGCTCATATATACCTCCTTAAACAAAGAAAGCATATAATTAGCATGACTTGCACGTACTGTTTAGGTCTGATTAAAAATACCAAAGACGAGGGAAGTTAATTGTTGAGGCAGCTTAATTTATTACATAATTCAGATAAGAAGTCCGAATCAGGCCTGCCTAGCAATTAACAAAGCGGATTTAGTTTTACAATCATTATCCTAAGGCTTGCCTAAGTGTTTAGACGGAATCTTATAGGCATGATATCTACTGATTTTAGAAGGTGATGAGATAGTAAAGCTCGAAATGAATTGCTTAAAGTCCTATATGCATACTTGTTAAAATTGCTAAGTGAGGGACCTAGATTATCAAAAGAGATGCAGAATGCACAAGAATTAAGAATGGTTACAGGTTCTGCTGGTTATAGCCTCTTTATTACGGATGTTATATATAACATTGACCGTGAATGAAAACAAATCAGAATTGTTCGAGGATCCCTATAGGCATGATTTCTATGCATTACTGATTTTTAGACGTGGTATCTAATTGCAGAAACCTTGTAGACATGACATCTAAATGCAGAATCTTGTGTTAAACCTTATAGACATGGTATCTAAATGCAGAAACTTGTGTTAAACCTTATAGACATGGTATCTAAATGCAATTTGAATTATGCAGAATTAAAATACTCCTATAGGCATGGCTTCTAGGTGAAGCTTGAATATGCAGAAATTAAAAACACCCCATAGGCATGATCTCTACCCTTGCATGCATAGTTCCCCACCCTTTTCACTAGCCAGCCCCAAATGTTTATTACAACTTATTACAAACCAGAATAATAAATTACATCAGAAAAATACAAAGAAGATGAAGCCCGATTCTTGACTTCCTCTCTGAGTTATGAGATAAACCAACTCAAAGACCATTGATCCATAGCCTTTCTCCAATTTGAGTGTGTCAGAGTTCCCTAAGAGCCTCAATGGGACTCCAAGCAGTGCTCACACCCAAATTGTATCACCAGAATAGGGACAAGTGCAGTGTGGAAGTGCCAGCCCTCAAGTGTCCAAGTTCAGAGGGAGCTCAATGGGTCCCAAGGCAAGGCTCACAAGAGGGGGGAAGAACTTAAGTCTAAGGGAGAGTGCAAGTGAAGAAACAGAGCTTTAAGAACTAAGGAAATAAAGAAGAGGGAAAGGGTGCTGGGAAACAGTTACAGAGTAAAGGATTTCACACAAAGGGGTTCAGGGATTGGGAACTGCAAAGAGCCTATGTACTTAGGCATTAGTTAATTCTGGGCATGCACAACAATAGGGAGTGCTGTTATGCTTACAAAATCAACCAGAATACACAACATATAATGGCAACATAGAGGTTACGATCCCAGGGGAATCAAGTTTGAGTCATAGACAACAATACTTAATACTGTCATGCCTTAAACAAACCATTAGTATCAAACACATTGGGGTAGGGGTTTAGGATGCATAATAGATTCAGAACAGGCAGAAGGGAATTACAACATGCTTAGAATAAAGTACTGAATCAAACACAAGCAGTAGGCAGACAAGAAAACAAAAGTATTAAGTAAACATATTGTTGTGATGCTGAAATCTTAATCAAGACATACCGCTTCAAAGAAGCAAAAATGCAGTAAAAGCAGGTAGCCAGACTTTGAAGACAGGCCACAGTACAAGTAGCAAGAGAGAATATTTTGAGTATGAGTGTGAGTTCAGAAATTAAGAGTGTTCGTGTGCTTGTGTTAATGAAAGAGCAGGGTATTTATAGTTTGAAAACAGGTGGAAAATAAGGCAAAAATCATAGTTCAGCAGTAATTATGGAACTATTTTTCAATTAAAATCAAATCAGTATAAGACTTCCTTTAATTAAGGAGTTACAATTAAACGGTAATGGGCAGAAGGCATTTAAGGAAAGAAATCAAGTAGAACACCATGTATAGAATAGACAATTAGGGGTAAGTGCATAGGGGTTTAATTAAGGGAAGAATCTTTGAAATACTCGGTTAACCAAATAAGGTAAGAAAATAAAGTAAAGTTGCAGAATGTGGAAGACAATCGAAAACCAGTACATAGCAAATCAAGGAGTCAAGGATTTCAAAAATCACTGACTTAAGGAG
>NC_031996.1:6809546-6891838 GCF_001879085.1 Nicotiana attenuata | reverse complement strand
ATTTCGCATGTGTGGGTGGGAATGTATTTACCCACTTTCCACAGACCTGTCTTCTTCTTGCTCGCACGCAACATCCAATGACATGGCCAAAACCACCTGCGACAAACAACCTTGTATACAACCGGACTTGACTCCCATACCGTCATTTCACGACACTCTTTTACGTTGTGCATTTTACAAGCCCTGCTTACGCGCACTTTATCAGGAAAAAGCATGCCCTTTGCCAGCACCGTTGGTCTAGACTCATCCCACATTGCCGTCCGAATTTCATCAAAATCCCTTGTGAGAGCTTCCACATCCGGCATGCTTGGCAAGTTATCAAGGTAAGGAATCTCCCTTGAATGAAATAGCACTTGGGACTCGTACACTCTTCGTCTGGGGGGGGGGGGGCGGGGTGTGGAGCATACTCGCTCCTCAAATCAGGTCCTTCCTTCTCATCCTCCTCATCACCATCCTCACGAGGAAAGGGTGTCTCGTCTCCAGATTCATCAGCATTGTTGTCGTAATCACTGTTCTCTTCCTCACTCTGTACATCTGCCAAATCCCGATTTAATACGTCATCTTCGAGCAATTGAGTGAGTACATGTGGTTCAACTTGCTCGTTTTCACTATACAATCAACAAAATAATAAGCTACTGAAATTAATAAATACTTTCCATATAGCTGTATCACTTCACTTACAAGTTGTAATGTGATGAAATTCCATGATGGACATTTTCATTTAGGTGATGACTCCCGGATGGACCACCATGATTCAACACATCAAAACTATGCTTGGGTTCGTAATTTGTAAAATTTATATCCGACCGGTACCCCCTGTTAAATATATGAGCGTTAATACAAATTCAATACAACAAAAATGTACATCGTAACACAAAGGAAAATTGAAGTTTACCACTCGTCTTGTGAATTATGTAAAGCATGCAGTGATAAGTTTATATCAAGGAAAACTCTTTCATCCGGACCTGTCCGGCAAAAACTGCTCCGGAATAACCACCCGATGTCTGGGGGTTATCCGGAACCTGTCCGACAACCTCATTGTTGGGAACGTCTTCGACCTTGACGTACATATCCAACATTTTGATTACAAGAAATTCCCGGTATTCATCCGGAGTCCTCAGAAAATCTCTCAAAGTTTCATCATCGTCGATGTTTAACTCCGAGTAAAAAGCAACCTTGCGGAGTGACGGAATACGGATATCTTCCGGTTACTTTAAGTATCACTTAACGTTTCCTCACACTCATTTTTTTGTATAACAACGATATCAATTTATCGTACTCCATTGTAAGTGGTAATTTAACATGACCCTGTGGAGATAAACTGTACCTCACAGAGTTATTCTCCATCACAACCTCACCCCCCAATATAATGAAACTCTTATTCTACGCTCTTCAGACATTATGAAAAAATGCTTGAGAATTTAACAAGAAGAAAAGTTTGAACGGGAGTTAGAGAATTTTTTTTGAATGGATTTTCTTAAAATCCTAACCCCTTTATATAGGAAATGGCTAGCCCGGGGGGCTGAAATTTTTGATGTATAGCGCTCTTTGAATGTGCGTTATACACATTTGAATTATTGTTATGTCAGTTAACTTATTGGTGGGCCCATAAACAGGTATTGCGCATGAATTTACTGCACTATATATGTATAGCGTTTTAATTCCAGGCGCTATACCTGGCAGTCAAGTCGTCAGAGTATAGCGCACAGATTTCCGGCGCTAAAAAGTATATCGCACTTATTCCATGCGCTATACCTTAACGGCAAAAGTTACTGTTAAGGTATAGCGCAACGAATTTCGGCGTTACATATAGAAAATTAACTTTTTTTTTACACTCATTAACGTAACATTTGTCCAAAAAGACAATAAAAAGTTCCAGACTCGCTTTTTTTGGTTGTTTTGATCCTAAGTCGAAAATAGTACCTGCAATTGCTAAGTATTGTCCCCTAAAAAATTATAGGTATCCCCCGAAATTAGTAGCGGGGCCACCTTATTCCAAGGGGTGTCAGCTAACACCCTGTCAATCGGAAAATTACATTGTGTATGGCAACAACAAACCCAGTGTAATCTCACTAGTGAGGTCTAGGGAGGATAGAGCGCACGCAGACTTTACCCCTGCCTTTAAAAGGCATAAAGACTGTTTCTGGTAGACCCTCCGTTCAGGAAGGAATAAGGGGAGGGATAAAGGAAAATCACACTTTGTGGCTAGGTAGAATTTTTTTTTAAGATGTATATATTATTATTATTATTATTATTATTATTATTATTATTATTATTATTATTATTATTATTATTATTATTATTATGTAGACTTGATTTCTTTGTGCATTTAATTCTTTATTTTTTTGATACCCCTTAATAAAATCTTAAATCTATAACTGCATGAAATGGTATGAATATGTCCAAATTGACCCGAACACAGCCATTATTATGACAAAAGAAATATCTATAGGGAATTTACAGATTTTCAAATTAGGCACTACTTTTTAGGTGTCTGCATATTAATAAACATTAGTATTAAATTTGGTTAAGTTGGTACAAGGCCTCACAACCCTTGGAACATAGACCAGTCCACGGCTTTCTTTTTTGGGAAATTACTAGCTATGTCCATTTATAAGTTGCTCATTACAAAAATTGGTCAATTGATAAAATATTACTAATATTAGCCAAATTAGTCAATTAGCTATTTGTAGCAAAAAAATATCAAATTTTTGCTTTGTTTTGAGTGGGTGTTATTATAATAGATTGGGCACAACTTAAGGAGCTTGAATCTTAGTTTTGGGATGATTTGGTGAAGTTTTGAGGTGGTTTGAATTGAAAATTCGAAGTAAAAGCTGAACATGAAAAAAATGATATGTGTATCACATTGTGTATCATTTGTGTATCACATATGTATCATATTTGTATCAATTATGTATCACATGTATATCCATGTATGCATGTGTGTATGATACATGCGTGATACATGTTTTATACATGTGTCGCAGAAGACTTTTTTGAACTCGATCTAATTACGAATTTTGATACAAAACCAGTCAAAATCACCTCCAATCTTCCTCAAATTTTGTATATTGACTCATCTATATAATTTCAATGAATTTCAACTATACCTATTGAAAAAGTTCCTATTTTGTTTAGATTTTTGGAATATTGTATAGATTTTTGTATTTCATCACCTTATTTGCTACCCCGTCCATGAAATTTCCTTTCCGTCTTGTCTCTAATGTTGCTAATCACGCTTAAAAATATGGAAGGTGATTTTTGTATGTGATTCTTTAAGAGAAAGAACCTTATTATTTGGTTTTTCAATTTTTGTTGGCTAGTTTTGGTAAGTCTATGACTAACGGCTAGAGGTTGGTAAGTTAAGATTTATTAGGGACATTTGTGTAAGTTTCCCTTCTTTTTTTAGTTAATGATCATTTAGGTGGTCCATATAGCATTGAGAAAGCAAGGCACTCAATTACTAAAATAAAAAATAATATTTACTTATTATTGTTTATTATATAGAGTTCTTATTGTTGTAATTAGGAGTATTAATATTGTAGTAATTGTCGTTGATATTATTGTTTAATTTTTAATAATTCTTTACTTGAATAATTAGCAAAAATAGCAGGCATCGGTCTGTAAAACCTATAAAAAGGCGATGGTTGAGTTATTTTTTACTTTTTTTTTTGTTAACTAAAGGCCTCGAGTTCTAGCTATGACTATAAAGTCGCTTTTGTTAGGAACAATTTTAACCCTTTATGGTGGAATTTTCCGATGTCAATCCAAATTTAATTGGACAATGTAAATATCGAACCCCGAGAAAAAAAAAAGATTATTCTCCCACTTTATTAAATGCGGGCGAATGTAATTCCTTGTTTATTGATAACAAATCATGCAAAATCTTTACATAAACTTTTATCACCTATTTTAAGCAAAACATATAAACAAGTTTGTTCGTCATTTTTACTTGGTAGGAAAGATTCGCTATTTTTTCCAAAGATATTATTAAANAAAAAAAAATCCTTGAGAATGTGAATCCAGATCCCACAATAAGGGATAATACTGAAATATATGTTGTTATTGTTGAGAATGCGAATAAAATTACAGAAATTGCTCGGACTTACTAGAGTGGAGGTGTGGTCCTCGTATTGGTCCCGATTAATCCGGATTCATGCTGCGTAAAGCCTAATAAACAGGAAAGCGCTCCCTATTAGGAATATTTTCATTCACAGGCCTCGAACCCAAGACCTTCGGTTAAAGATGGAGATCGAAATCCTATACATCCTGCTACAACCAAGTTTGGTGGTAAAAATGTCTATCTCTTGATCAACCAAGTCAATATCGTAAAGCACTCTAGTAGTGATTTTTCTTCGCTTTTCCATTTTTGTGTGTGCTTTATTGTTTACTCTATTTGTCCTAAAAAGAATAATATNATATATATATATATATATATATATATATATATATATATATATATATATATATATATATATATATATATATATATATTGGTGAAATTTTTATTTAAACATGTATTTATACTAAATCGACATGCATTATCACAAACAAGTGGTAATTGCAATACTATTTCTTAACCGTTGACTTAACATTTTGAATTAGTCTTTGAGGGAGTCGAATTGTTCTTTATTTGACTATTCTTTTTCTGAGATTTTCTTAAAAATACTTGTAACTATAAAAATTATATTATGTATTATAATACATTGATATATAATACTAGTTTTAAAGTCTTTGTACTTGGAAAATATCATTCTTGGGGTACTACCAAAGGTTGTGGTGCATTGGATGAGACTGCTCTTCAGTGGCGGATCCATGATTTTAAAGTTATGGGTGCTCGCCGATAAAAACTTCAAAAGAAGAGGAAAAATGAATTTACTTGTAGGTGCTCGCTCAATATTTATCTAAATTTTTGTACAGTTGCCTATATAAATTTATTAATATGTTCTAAGTTAATGGGTGCTTAAGCACCCATAACTCCCAACGTGCATCCGCCACTGCTGCTCTTCCCTTAATCAGAAGTCTCGGATTCGAGCCTTGGGTATGGAAAAATTCTTTATAGGGAGCGCTTCCCCTGAATGCGGTCCTACGCGGTGCGAATCCATATATAGTCGGGTTTCAATACGGATACCGAACACCAGATGAAAAACAAAAAAATATCATTCTTGAGGTGATAAACAGTAATATAGAAAAGTTTGGTCATATCTTATGTAATAACGTAGGCGGGCCACACCCAAATGTACAGACAAACATATACGCACGTACTCATTCACGCACGCTCGCATTGGGGGCGGAGCTAGAGTATCGAAAGCGGGTTCGACCGAATCCAATAACTTTGGTTCGAATCTTTTATTTGTTGTAAGAAATTTATTAAATATATATAAATTATTAATTTAAATCCAGTAGCTTAAAACGATTAGAACCCTAAATCCAAAATCTCGAAATTCTGGCTTCGCTTCTGGCTCCCCTTCATCTACCCTCTTATCTATTTTCTTCCATTTTCTTAAACTTCTTTTCTTTTTTTTGCATCTTATCTACTTCTTCTGTTTGCACTAACATTATTTTCTTATTAGTTCGTTTAAGAAAAAATTAATAAATTTATATATTTGGAAACATCTACTCCCTTATTCCCATTTTATGTGATATGATTCTGAATATTAAGTCAAACTATCTAATTTTTGGTTTATTTGAACTTAAAATGTGCAATTATTTTATTTTACTTAAAAGGTATTATAAGTGACAATAATTAATATAAAATATTTAAAATATATATAAAAATCATGATTAAAAAAACTCTTTTTGACTCAATTGTATCACATAAAGTGGTATAGAGAGAGCATATTTAAGATTACACATTTTTAAAAGGGCACAATACTAAATTTGTCGGTCGGCTGAAACTAATTCCATTTGCTAGTCAAAAAGCATATAAAATATGTATATCATATGTATACATATAAAAAAATACAATTTATTCATTATTATTTTAAGAGCGACTAAAAATATATATTTCGTATTTTAAAATCTTATAATTATATTAATGTTATAACATAGTATTTATTTAAATTTTGAGATAAATTATATCACATATATTGTAAATGGAGGAGTATTCAAGAATTTTCATTCCTTTTCAATATTTATAATTTAAAAAAAGTGGAATAACCAAAGAGAAGAGAGGGACATTTGGGGGGAGAGAGAGAGGTAGAGGATGAGCACTCACATCCTCTGTTTTCACCTTATTCCTATATTATTATTAATAATATAATTAACTATATAGATCTCTTTGTTAGATCTCTGTTTATTGTTTCTAACCCATTTCCCAATTTAGATTTGTGTCTTGAAAATGGTCAGTCTTTTACAAATTGACCTCTTAACTTCCTTTTGCTTCTTACATACGCTTTTCTTTTCTTTTTTTGGATTTTTTTTCAGCTTCTGATCTATTTGAATTTTGATTTTTTTTCCAGACACATTGGATTGTTATTTGATTGATGGTAAGAGGATCCATGTTTTTGGATTGAATTCAACACTTTCTCACTTTGCTCTCTCTGATCAGTATTCCCACCTTGTAGTCTGCCTGATTTGATACATAAGGTCTGTTTTTTAATTTGTTAATTCCTTTTTTGGATCTTTTCATGTTTGTTTTTTATGTGGGGTCTTCTGAATTTTCAATATTTTGTTGTAATCACCTGGTTTGTGTTAGTTCAATTCAGATGCAGGCAATTTTGCTTGTACAAAAGTTGTAGTGATTTTTTAGTATCCAGTTTTGGTTAGTTACTGCATTATGTTGTGCAGATTTGATTTTTTTTATGTGGGGTCTTCTGAATTTTGGATTTATTTTCGGCCGAGGGTATATCGGAAACTGCCTCTCCAGGATAGGGGTAAGATTGCGTACATCCCACCCTCCTCAGACCCCACTTGTTGGAATATACTGGGTTTTTGTTGTTGTTGTTGTTGTTGTTGTTGTTGTATTTTTATACCAAGTTGATAATCATATGTCTGTACTAATTTGATTCAGATGCAGGCAATTTTGCTAATACAAAGTTGTAGTGATTCTCCAGTATCCAATTTTGATTAATTGTAGCATTATGTTGTGCAAGATTTGATTTTTTTATGTGGGGTCTTTTGAATTTTGAATATGTTTTATACCAAGTTGATAATCATGTGTCTGTATTACTTTGATTCAAATGCAGGCAATTTTGCTAATACAAAGTTGTAGTGATTCTCTAGTATCTAGTTTTGATTAATTGTTGCATTATCATGTGCAAGATTTGAATTTTTTATGTGAGTGTAAATTAATTTTTTGTTGGCGATTGAACAAGATTGCAGAAAATAAAACTGATTTGTTATGTAGGTGCAATGATTTTGCTAATACAAATTATTAGTGATTGTCTAGTAATATTAATGTTTACATTATGTTGTGCAAGATTTGATTTTTATATGTGGATGAAACTTAACTTTTTGTAGGCGATTGAAATTATGATTGCAGAAATAAAACTGATTTTTATGTAGGTGGAATAATTTTGCTAATACGAATGATTAATGATTGCCTAGTAGTATTAATTTTTGCGTTATGTTGTGCAAGATTTCATTTTCATATGTGGGTGAAACTTATTTTTGTTGGGGATTGAACTTATGATTGCAGAAATGATGGAGTCAGATCTCGGTAAGCTATTTATAGGTGGGATTTCTTGGGACACAGATGAGGATCGTCTTAAAGAATATTTCGGGTCATATGGAGAAGTGGTGGAAGCTGTGATCATGAGAGATCGTAATACTGGTCGTGCCCGTGGTTTTGGTTTTGTTGTCTTTTCTGATCCTGCTGTTGCTGAAAGAGTGGTTAAGGAGAAGCACATGATCGACGGGCGAACGGTAATTCTTCTTTTGTCATCTCTAGTTCTTTGTAAGTCATCTTAGACGAATTTAAATGGAGAAACATAGTCAGTGAAGATTCATATAGCAGACACCTACTTGTTTGGAATTGAAGCATAGTAGTCTTTATTATTGTTATCGTCTTTGTTGTTGTTGTTGTTGTTGTTGTTGTTGTTGTTGTTGTTTATCTTAGATATTGGAGTGAAATGGATATAGAGGATTCATACAGCGAATCCAACTAATTTGAGATCGAGGCGTAATAGTTGATAATTGTAGTATTTCATTTGAGAGATTAGGGTAGTATACACAACTCTACAAGTTTAATAATCAATGTTTACTTAATTGTCAACTGGCGCTAGAAGCTGTAATGCGAGGTTGTTTCATGCTGAGCGATTGATTGTACTTTTGCGGCAGCTAATTGATAGAGACCTCTCTTGTTCGCATAAAACTTATTGAACTTCAAACTAAGATGGATCCAGGATTTAAGCTCTATGGGTTCAATCTATTAAGGTTCTTTGCATTTAACTCATTATATTTATAAAGTTATCGGTTCACATCTATTATTTATTGCAGTTCTAATAGATTTTTACACATAAATTTATGCACCGCGTCGAAAGTACTGGGTTCAGATAACCTGGAACCTAAAGCTCTATCCGCCCCTGACTTCAAAGACTAAACTAGAGAGCTCTTTATCAAATGGATAATCATCTCAATATCTGCAAATGAGAAATTGCTTTCAATTTTCAGGTTGAGGCAAAGAAGGCTGTTCCTAGGGATGATCAACAAATAATAATAAATAGAAACAATAGCAGCATTCAAGGATCGCCTGGTCCTGGACGCACAAAAAAGATATTTGTAGGAGGCTTAGCATCTACAGTCACGGAGAGTGATTTTAAGACATACTTTGATCAGTTTGGTACAATTACAGATGTCGTAGTGATGTATGACCATAATACCCAGAGGCCAAGAGGGTTTGGATTTATAACTTATGATTCAGAGGATGCAGTTGATAGGACATTGTACAAGAATTTTCATGAACTAAATGGTAAAATGGTTGAAGTAAAGCGCGCTGTTCCAAAGGAGCTATCTCCGGGTCCCAGCCGCAGCCCTCTCCCGGGATTCAACTACGGACTCAATAGGGCCAACAACTTCCTCAACAACTATGCTGCTCACGGGTATAATCTAACTTCAGTCGGAGGATATGGGGTCAGAATGGATGGCAGGTATACTCCGGTTGCCGGTGGTCGTACCGGTTTCTCTCAGTTTGCTTCTCCTGGTTATGGAATGGGTGTCAATTTGGATCCCGCTTTGAGCCCCACCTTTGCAGGAGCTTCCAACTTTAGCAATAATCTTGGTTACGGACGAATATTGAACCCGTATTTCACTGGAAATTCAAGTAGATACACTACTCCTATTGGATATAGCACAAGCAGCAATAGAGGGGAGTCTTCTCTAAGCTCCCCAACGAGGAATTTATGGGGAAATATTGGCCTTAACTCTTCAGCAAATTCTGGTGGCCTGGGTTCATATGTGGGCTCCGCAAGTGGTAATTACGCCGTCTTTGGGAATAACAGTGGTAACTGGGGCGCTTCTCTTATTTCTGCTCCGGGTGGTAATTCTTCCGGATACGGTGGTGGGAATTTCAGGAGTGGGGAAAATAATTACGGCCTGGGATCGGGCGGACTTGGAAGAAATAATGCAGCAGGTGCTGCTACTACTTCATCGTTTACAGCACCAACTGGCGCTTATGAGGGGTCTTACGGAGATCAATTCCGCGGCGGTTCAGTGTACAGTGATCGAGCTTGGCAAGCTGTGTCTTCTGATGCAGATGGTTCTGGTTCATTTGAATATGGTCTTGGAAATCCAGCAGATGTTTCTGCTAAAGATTCTGAGGATTATATTGGAAATTACAGTATTGCAAATAGACAATCGAATAGAGGTAATATTATACTTCGAATCGCCTCTCTTGGTATTAAATTTTAATAATTTTATTCCATCATTTCTGAGTTTGATCATCAGCCTATCTTTTAGAGTATGTTGCTTTGGAATTTTAGACATGTCTTGTTATATTTCTAGATATTGGTTATACAGATATGTAACTGCAGTTTGCCCTCAAATATGCGTGTGTGTAACTGGTTAAAAGCAGAAGTGATGCTGAAAGTTACTAAGGTTATAATGTTCAATTTTTATATATCTGTTTATTGTTTAAAAAGAAAAGAAAAGAATTATTGTAGTTACATAAGCGTAGTCTAGGCAACCAGAATATTTTCATGACCAAAGATAAGATAAGATAGCAGAGCGTTGTCGCTATGTTGATTGGTTGTGACAAAACTGCCTAGACCCGCCCATCTAGAGTGGGGAAGGCCATCTTCACCATTCACCAACCCTGAATAAGTGTGTGTGTGTATACACCAGGACATGGATGAGGGCGTGATTTACTTTTCACCCTGACTATATTTGTGGATTGCAGGTATGCACATGTACACGCACACAAGTGCGAGTGTGTGCCACACTCCACAAATAATTTATGGTACAACAAAGGAAAGTTATCTAGTGTCTAAATGCTAAATACTTCATGCACCCAAGGTTGTGGCCTAGAGTTCGATGGAGTGGATTGAGAACCATAAGGTCTCGGGTTCAAATTCTAGCATGAGGAAAAAAACACTTGGTGATTTCTCCTAATCTGTCCAAATCTTGGTGGACAGAGTTATCTGGTCCTGTGGGAGGTAGCAGGTATACTGTGGAAGTAGTCGAGGTGCGCGCAAGTTGGCCCGGACACCACGGTTAAAAAAAATGCTAAATACTTCATATTTATTTTTGTAATTGGTAGCACAATTGTTTTGATTACAAATAGAATAACACAAACAAGCATGAGATTTAATATGAGATACTCATGTAATTAGGAAAAGAGGTCGGGGCGAGATGGACTATGTCCTTCCTCCCCTTGCCAGTCCCATTGCTTGGTATTGGAGTCACAATTAATAGCTGACAGCAAAAGCAGCCTTAAACTGAAAATGTCGAGACAAATCAGTTTTATCTCATAGATACATTGTTCAAGTATATAAATAAAAGGATGTCTTTGTTGAAGTGTGTGACCATCTCATCTAAAAGTTTAAGTTGTTAGAGAGAGCACACTTTTATTTACTTAATTATGTCTTCAACATTCCCCCTCACGTGCGGGCTTGATTATTGCTGATGAGCCAAGCACGTGAAAATTCTTTTTGATATTGTGTGGCGGTGAGACTCGAACCCAGGACCTCTGTCTGGTTTGCTACCATGTTGAAGTGTGTGGCCATCTCATCTAAAAGCTTAAGCTGTTAGATTGTGCATTATGTCTTCAATGGTCTTCAATGAAATTTCATTGAAGATATATGATGCTGGGTTGCCTCCATTTCTGTTAAATTTGCGGTTGAATGCCTGAAAGAAATGCAATACACGCGCGTATATTATCTTTTTTTTTTAACATAAGTTAATTCTTGAAAGAAGGCTATATGTTGTTCTGTTTTGCCCAAATATTTGAGAAATTGAAACAGCTCATCTTTTCTTTTTTACTGTTCTCAGGAATCGCAGCATAGGAGATCTCGTTATTTGGATATCTGAAGATAGATAGGAGAACAGACTTAAGAGAAACAAGTGGATGTCAATGTTTATAGTATCCCTCATAATATATATTTCGGATACAAGAAAACTTATCTATAGAGCTAGCAAGGCGCTTGTGACAGTTTGAAGTTTCAGTATACTAAAAGCAATATAGGATCCATTTTCAGCACTTGATCGAGATGTATATCAGATGGCGGACTATACGTGATACCATCTATTGTAGTCGATGTGTTTGTGTACCCACGACAGGACCAGTACCTCTGGTACTATGTTGAGAGTTAGAATTGTCATTTTTTGTATTCTTTTTTCTCTTTTAACTTTTTGTTCCCTGTAGTGGACTGGCAAAGTTGCTGGTGTTTGTTTTTATAGTTCCCTTTTTTTTCTTCTGGGATTTTCATTTCTTGCAGATTGTATGTGAGATCATGTTTGATTTACTAGTGTGAAACATTTGGGGATACTAACCTAGTATCCCTATCAATAAGTACTGAATATTTGATTCATTTGACACTGCAGATTTTGTAAACAATATAGTTGAAACTTTATGTTTGTGTATGGAACTATGTTGCATATTAGATTGATTTTCCCCTGCTATTTGAAGTCTGTTTTGAGTAGCATGGTTCTTTTATTAATAGGTTCTGAGTTTTGATTTGGTGCAACGGTAAAGTTGTCTCCATGTGATATTTAGGTCACCGGTTCGAGTCGTGGAAACATCTACTAATGTTTGCATTAGGGTAAGCTGTCTGTATTACACCCCTTAGGGTGCGGCCCTTCCTCAGATCCTGCATGAACGCGGGATGCCTTGTGCGCCGGACTGCCTCTTCCCCTTATGTTGCATATTAGATTGATTTCCCCCTGCCATTTAAAGTGTGTTTTGAGTTGCATGGTTCTCTTATTTGTAGGTTCTGAGTTTTGACTTGGTGCAACGGTGTTGTTGTCTCCATGTGACATTTAGGTCACCGTTTCGAGTCGTGAAAACAGCTACTAATGCTTGAAAATGGGTAAGCTGTCTACATTACGCCCCTTGGGGTGCGGCCCTTCCTCGGACCCTGCATGAACGCGGGATGTTTTGTGCACTGGGCTGCCTTTTTTGGTCAAACTTAACACTATGTTTTACTTGTGCTAAGTTTTTGTGCTTCTTAGGTAGAAAAATAACAAAATTCAAGAGATCAACTAGTATATGTTTCCCTTATATTGCAATTAGGTAGGACTCTTTGATTAGAACATAATGTGAAGTTCAACAATGGAAGAGATGGAGGTGCAATTTAACTGTATGTTCAAATCATGTTGCCTTAAGCTGACGGTCTGTAGGAAACAGCCTCTCTACCTGCACAAAGTAGGGGTAAAGTTTGCGTACACTCTACTTTCTCCAGACTCTACTCGTGGGATTTTACTGGATATATTATTGTTATTGTTCAATCTTCTTCATCTCAGTCTAGGCAAGTCTATTTTCTTGAAAGGAAAATTCTGCTTTTGTATTTTTGGGATCAACAAAGAAATTTACTTGAGTATTTCACTCTATGTAAATGTGATATTATTCCTGGTAAGAGCTCAATTTTCATCCTTTTTTTTTTCTAATACAAGTTAACTTTAAAATTATAATGTCAAAGTTGCATGCCATGCCATGTGTTCAATATGCTTTCAGTTTTCCTTGTGAAAGCATTTGCTTACTCTCTTTGGTCCAAAATATGATTCATTATGGCAAAATTAATTTTTTTAATCTTATTATAAAAACAAGAAATCACTTATTACATTTTTTCAAATCTTTTTTTAATACTTTAGCATTTTTACCGTAGGTCCTATGTTTTTTAGGGTGTGGTTTAACCTTTTAGGAATTCATACGTTTAGAAAACATACAGAACTTAGTAATACCTTTTTATTTGTATTTGCATAATTTTTGTATGAGATGAATTTAAATGGAATAACATGGTTAGTGAAGAATCATATAGTCAGTTCTTATTTATTTGGGATTGAGACTTAATTATTCTATCATTATTAAGAAAATATAACATATAATTTAGTCAAATTATGATTAGCTATTAAATATCTTTCTTATGGAATATTTAAAAACTTTAAAGGACCTATAGTGTGGAAAAAGGGGAAAGAAGTGCACATATAGTCGATTTTAGGACCACCATTTAAGCTATACACGCAGTGTATATAAAAGATTACAAATTTAGCCATTTTGGGATAATTTCAGATATACGGACTTGAAGTTGCAAAAATCTTGTCTAAAATTGAGAGATCATACACTTAAACGAAACTCCAGACAGACATTTTTGCGTGAACTTTATGTACATATACTTGTAGTTGTGTACCAAATTGAAACAAATAAAAGTTGGTGGACCGGATTGAGTTAGAGGCAAAACTACAAGGACTAATACGTAAAGGGAGGACATAACTGGTATTTAATTACAGCTAGGGTTTTAAAGTGGTTTAAAAGGCCAGCCGATCTCATTTTTGTTGAGCCCTACGTATTAGAGCATAACCGTCGGAACCCTAGGATCCTTCGTCGCCGGCAACAATGGGTAACGAAATCATTAGACTTTTTAGCTTTCATATTATCGTCCTTAATCTCGCACGTTTGTATCCTGGTGTAATGAAATTACGAAAATAAGCTAAATAAGAGTAATGAATGTGCTTATGGTATGTGATAGGTATCTCTCGGGATTCGATGCACAAGAGACGTGCCACTGGAGGCAAGAAGAAGGCGTGGAGGAAGAAGAGAAAGTAAGTTAAATTACTTTTTATCTCAATATGTTCACTACTTTGGACCTGAATGGATATAGAGGATTCACATAGTCGATCAGAACTAAATTTGGACTTTGCATAATTGATTTATTAAATGTCACACTATTTTGGACCTAGAATGGAATGGATACAAAGGATTGATATGGTCTACTAAATAGGTATTTCTTCCCATCTCTAGGCTTTGGTGGTCAGAGTTACCCAGTGCCTGTTTTGGTCGGAGGTAGCTGGTAGATGGTATCTGGTAAAACTTACTCGGTATGAGTAATGTTGATTTGTTGAATATTCAACTATTTTGACCTGAATATAGTGGAATAGAGTTACCCACTACCTGTGTTGGTGAGAGGTAGCTGGTATTTGGTAAAACTTGCTCGGTATCAGTAATGTTGATTTATCGAATATCCAACTATTTTGACCTGAATATAGTGGAATAGAGTTGCCCAGTACCTGTGTTGGTGGGAGGTAGCTGGTATATGTTAAAACTTACTCGGTATGAGTAATGTTGATTTATTGAATATCCAACTATTTTAGCCTGAATATATTGGTATGTGTAGATAAGATTCGTATAGTTGACCAAAACTAATTTGGGATTGAGTGTAGTTAATTTATTGGATGATCTATGATTTTGGACCTGACTATATTGGAAATGGATGCTTGATGATGATTCATATAGTCGACCAAAATTAATTTGCGAGTGAGTGTAGTTGATTTATTGAATGTCCTACTACTTATGTCCTGGCTTGTAGATAAGGTTCTTGAAATCTCTTTATCTAATGTTCTTGATTATTATAGGCAAATGAAGTTAAGAAACACTAACAGACCCATGGCTTTCACTAGAAGTGTTTTTTCTCTTTCTTGAGCACCTCTAGTTCTAAAGAATTGCTAATTTTCCCTGTAACATATATGTTGATTCCTTGATGGAATGGATATAGATGATTCATATAATGGACTTCTTTAGTTTGACATTGAGGTAGAGTTGGTTGATTAATAGATAGAGAGAGATAAGGGGAGTGGGGTTTGGGGTTCTGAAGCTAGTTCTTCTGTGGTTGTCTTGGACAACAATTTTACTTGCATCTATTATATGGATTTACGCTAATGAAGTATACAAAGCTAGAAATCCAGTGGATTTTGCTGGATTATTTTTTCTCTTTCTTGAGAACCTCTAGTTTTAAAGAATTGCCATTTGGCTTATAAGACAAATGTTGATGGAATGGATATTGGTAATACATGTAGCTGACTCCATTTAGTCTGAGGTTGTGGCTGTGTTGAATTTTGGGGGTGGGCTGCAGATGTGAAGCTGGGCCTTTTATGAAGGAAGATATGTAGATTCCTTATTGGTTGTTTAATTACCGGGATAAGGATACTAATCCCTGTATAAAATTGGAGATTATATTTATCCCATGTTTGGTTGTGGGTATTAGCTAATACCGAGATAAATTAATGCCAATATTTTTGTATTAGCTATTCCATATTGGATTGTAATCCCGGGATTACAATGTATATCCCTCCTCTGAACCAAACGACCCCTTAGGGTCTAGAGATTGGTGGCTTTTGTTGCATAATTGCAAGAGTTAGTCCTAGAGTCTCTCTTTTGGCTAGATCTTCTCAAACTCTTCTTTAAATTATTCTGTGAGGTGGATTTTTGTAATATTGGGCTGTCCATAGATATGATTTCAGTTGAGTGTTTATTGGTCATGTTATGAGATTGACTTTGATTGTATGTCTCTGTGAAGGTACGAGCTTGGAAGACAGCCTGCAAATACAAAGCTGGTGCCTAATGCTAAGACTGTTAGGAGGATAAGGGTCCGAGGAGGCAATGTGAAGTGGCGTGCTTTGAGGTTGGACACTGGAAACTTCTCTTGGGGCAGTGAGGCTGTTACTAGGAAAACTCGTTTATTGGATGTGGTGTACAACGCCTCAAACAATGAGCTGGTTAGGACACAAACTCTAGTGAAGAGTGCAATTGTTCAAGTTGATGCAGCTCCATTTAAGCAGTGGTATCTCCAGCACTATGGAGTTGATATTGGTCGCAAGAAGAAGAGTGCTGTCAAGAAGGAAGGAGAGGTATTTGCATGAATGCTTTCCTTGTCATATGTGGTCTCTTTTATTCATGGTGTTCCACTTCGGTTGATATGATAATCAATTTTATGGTGCTATATATTAACTTGAAGTGCAATATTGATACACTTAATTGTAAGATGTTCTGCTTGAGCCTCTGTTATCTTTTAAACTGCTGTATGTGGTGGCTCTGATGCAAATGGAAATAGATAATTGTTTGTGTTCAGGTCTCAAGGAAAATTCCTTAAACTTCTTCCTCTTATTTTGTGAAGAAAAGATTGTATTTTCTTGATTATAAGATTGCTTATAATTGTGTGTAGTTTTTTCCTTGATCAATAGGAAACGATTGTATTTTTCAAATGTCTTTTCTGGTGGATTTTGTCGTAGTATGTGTTTAGTTGTTCTACTAATTTGGTCGCCGCCGGAAAATTGCTCTGAACGAGTGCATTATATGATGGTTTTTATTCATTGGTTCACAGGAGGCTGAGACTGCTCCTGCTGCGGAGGAAAAGAAAAGCAACCATGTCCAGAGAAAGCTGCAAAAGCGTCAACAAGATCGTAAGATTGACCCACATGTTGAAGAGCAATTTGCTAGTGGCCGTCTATTGGCGGCAATCTCGTCACGACCTGGCCAATGTGGCCGTGCCGATGGGTATGAGTTTTCTTCTCTATTAGTTTTGATCTTTTGTTGAAAACTGTATAGCTCAACCCCATAACCTCTTCATTTCACTTTACCAAACTGCTAAAAAAACATTTTTTACTTAATGTTACAAGCACGTTTAAATGACAGAAGTTTCTATTTGATTGTTCACATTTAAATGACATAGCAGTCCAAGATCGTTTCTAAATTCTCTGGAATTTGTTGATTTTTTTTTTAAACTATAAAAACTCGTGGCAGTTCAAACTCTTTGAATTGGAGTTCTTTTGTTCTTTAGTTTTGATCTTTTGTTGAAAACTGTATAGCTCAACCCCATAACCTCTTCATTTCACTTTACCAAACTGCTAAAAAAACATTTTTTACTTAATGTTACAAGCACGTTTAAATGACAGAAGTTTCTATTTGATTGTTCACATTTAAATGACATAGCAGTCCAAGATCGTTTCTAAATTCTCTGGAATTTGTTGATTTTTTTTTTAAACTATAAAAACTCGTGGCAGTTCAAACTCTTTGAATTGGAGTTCTAGTTTTTGCTTTAGTTTTCTTCGGTTATGAGAGTGAAAGCTGCATCTTTGTTGCTTTTTATATGGCTAAACGTGATTCAGAATATGATGTGAATTGATGTTCTTTTCCTGTTTGATCTGTATTTAACTATTTGTCATTCTCTTGCATTTCTCGTTTAACTTTGGCAGTTACATCTTGGAGGGTAAGGAACTGGAGTTCTACATGAAGAAACTTCAGAAAAAGAAAGGGAAGGGTGCAAGTGGTGCTGCTTAAGAGTTATAGCTGATTTCTGTTATATCATCCAAAGCGTCGAATCATATTGCCTCAGTGTTATTTACTATTTACAGAATGGGTATTAAGAACCTCTTTAGCTGGTAGAGTTAGATCAGCCCATCTTTTTGGAATGTGATAATTTTGAGGACAGATTCATCCTACTGTTTTCTTCTAAAGATGTCATTAAAGATGTCATTAAGGTAGTCTCATCATTCAGCTTTCAGGTTTTACATTGCTTGAAATTTTATATGCTATGGTTGCTTGCTCACAGAAAACCTTCAAATATTAGTGTTTCACACTGTCTTCATAAGTTGCGCAAAGTCCCCTCAGCACGCAAGCATTTATGAAATTTGGTAATCCAAAATGCTATGGAGCTTTAATTGTTGAAGTACTGATGATGCACTGGAACATATATAGCACCACTAATTGAGAAAATGTAAACTCGTAAATTATCTCAATCATTTATATCTATTGAAACTTAAAGTAGTTGAAGGGAGCCTCGGGGTAATTGGTAAAGTTGTTGTCATGTCACCAGGAAGTCATGGTTTCAAGTCGTGGAAACAACCATTTGCAGAAATACGAGGTAAGATTGCGTATAATAGATCCTTGTAGTCCGATTTTTCCTCGGATTTTGTGCATAGTGGGAGTTTAGTGCATCAGACTGTCCTTTTAGGCTCACTAAAGTAGTTGTAAAAGGAAAAAACAAATGCATTTAATGATTGAAACTAGGGCTGGGCATAGTTTGGGCAAACCCAAAATTCAAATCGAAATCCAAATTTTTTGAATTTTTGGTTTGGATTTTAGATTTAATTTTTAAAATATTTGGATATTGATTTGGTACTTCGGATTTTTGGATATCCGATAATTCAAAATTTTACGCTTATATTTAGTCCATTATCCATATTGTAATGCCCCAGAAAATTTCGCTAAGTAATTTAAGATTTTCGTGGTGCCAAGGTAGGCTTATTATATTATTTTGTGTGCAAACAAGGATTATTAATATGATGGTTATCAATTGGATATGGTAATAAGTGTATAAGGTATATTATAAGTGATTTGGGGTCTAAGGAGAGGCCTAGGTTTAAGCCAAGTTGGAAAATTACATGATGGACTAAAATTCCAAATGAGTACGCACAAGATCAAACTTTGGACGAGCATATCTACACATATATAATGAGTTGTGTGATTAACAACCTATCAGATTAAAGCTCTTTGAATCTAGTTTCCAATGCATCAAACCATTTGTTATTTGGATATGTATACAGAAAGTTATGGCCATTTTACCGGACCAATGTCATATGCGCGCCCAGATGCGCGGCCGCGCATATTTGGAAGTTTCTGCCTTGTGTGCGCGGACAGGTGCACGACCACTTGCCCAGGTGCGCGGCCGCGCACGTAGGAGACATATAAATCCGCCAAGGTCGGGTAGGCAGAGTGTCTAAGTCATTTATTTGAGCTAGGGCTTGCTCTATCAAGGGGAATCCGTCCTATACTTCCGTCCAATGAACCAAGATCCATAGATTTCCATTCAAATCCCCAAATTGGTTAAGAACACTACAAGTGGGGATTCTCAAGAGTCTTACTACAAGAGATTAAAGTTGTTTAGTGTGGTGGACGTCGTAGTATTATTAAGGGGTAAATTTCAGGTATGTTGGCTAAACTTTCTCTCTTAGAATCGAATTCCATAAATGTTTCCAAAAGTTCAAGAACGGTTGGCTCAAAATTCCTAATTTATATATATTCCGGGTTATTACCTATAAACATGACTATTCTGAAATGAGCTGTATGACTAAAGATATATGTTCAAAGTATGGGTTGCGTATAGTGTTATGACTTCAAGTCGTGTTTCAAGTGAAGGCTATTATGCCTAATTGTGTAAGAAATCTCAATGTGCTTAAGACGCTTAATTGCTCAAAGGTATACTAAAAGTCGTGATTAGAGATTCTTCGTTGTCGATAATCTATAAAGATGCTTGAAAGTTAAAGTAGTGAGTTGTAGATATAAAGTGTGGACACCGTGCCAGGAATGAAAGTTATAATTGTGGCCAATAGCGCCAATGAAATGAAATGATGTGTGAAATATTATGAAGTGAGCCTTGATTCAACTATTCCAAATTGACTCCGAAAATAGAATTATCCAAAAGCTTATGTACTCGAGTCATGTCTAAATGTGGTTGTTCTAACTAATGCTATGCTTGGTAGGTATTTTCAATATGTTTTGAGTTCTTACATATTCATGAGTTGAAATTGTGTATTGCCCTTTTTGGGAAAGGTATTTCAAGAGTATTCTATATGATGATGTTTATGATAATAATCCTTGAAAGAAAAGAAATTAAAGTGCGGAATATGATATAGGAACACAATGCCATGAATGAAGAATAATATGTATGGCCAGGGGAGCCAATATGATAATGATGTTGTAAATAGTTGAAAGTAATTGTAAAATGATATATGGTGTGAAAGGTTATGAGATAAACGTATTTGTACTTATGTTTCCAACGTGCTATAAGCTCCTACGCCCTCATGAGGAGAGGCTATGGTGTTCCTAAATATTTTAAATATTCTTGATGTCTTGTGATCACCCATGGCAAGTACAAATAAGTGATAGTATGAACATGAAATGCGGCCGTTTGCCAAATTGAGAAGTATGGGGTGTTGTATGTTCCAATGGTTACAATCATAGTATGTATGCTTCTAAAATAATTAATGTAAATGACTTCGTTGTTAAGTCCCCCAGAATCATGAACTTAGCTAATGAGCTTAAGATGACAAGCGAGTGAATAATGAGATGAAAAGGGAGATGTCCTATGGTGAATGATGATAAATCTTATGAAAACGAATTTGGGCCATGGGCCATTGAAATTGAATTATTGATTCACCATACATGTAGTAATGTAATGAGCTATGTTTCTTTATGATGAGTATGAACATGAAGTGTTCCAATGATCCGGCAACTTACGACCTTTAAAGTAGCGTTAGTCATGTCGCTTGAGTTTATATATGGCTATGTGCATAATGATGTGTTATTAATCCTATGGACGGTCTATGAAACGCATAGGTATATAGTATGGATAAACACTGTGAACGGTCTATGAAACGCAGAGGTGTATAGTGTAAGTAAACATTGTGAACGGTCTATGAAACGCACAGGTGTATTGTGTAAGTAAACACTGTGAACGGTCTATGAAACGCACATGTGTATTGTGTAAGTAAACACTGTGAACGGTTTATGAAACGCACAGGTGTATTGTGTAAGCAAACACTGTGAACGGTCTATCAAACGCACAGGTGTATTGTGTAAGTAAACACTCTGAACGGTCTATGAAACACACAGGTGTATTGTGTAAGTAAACACTGTGAACGGTCTATGAAACGCACATGTGTATTGTGTAAGTAAACACTATGAACGTTCTATGATACACTTAGGTGTATAAGCTCTGATACTGTGGACGGTCTATGAAACGAACATGTGTATTGTATAGGTGATATTGTGGACGGTCTATGAAACGCATATGTTTATGATATGTGAACACTATGGACGGTCTATGAGACGCATATGTGCATAATATGATATGTGGACATTAAAGACGGTCTATCAAATGTATAAGTGTAAAATAAGAGGGGGATATGGATTGGTCTAGTGAGACGCATTGTTAACGCAGACAATAGGGGCCGCTTTCATTGGCCTTGTTTGTACATATTGTTACATTACATTATATTTTGTGTCTCACGCATAGTTCATATGGCACACTTGATCCCAAAAGATGTTCAGAATGAAGTAAGTATAATAAGACTTGAAATGTGATTCTATGGGATGTTTCATAATTTCTTGATGTACTTCATTTGCCTCTTATTTAAGTTACTGTATTTCCATATGTGGACATTTGGATATCGCTTATTGTGACTTGGTGTTTCTATGGTTTTCCACTTCTTATATGGTCATTCTATTTTGAAAGAGGGCCTTTAGCTATACATACTAGTGCTATTCGACAGCACTAACGTCCATTTTACCGGGGGCGCTGTATCTTTAATTGATACAGGTGGTTCCACAGCAGGCGGCAACGATCAGTGATAGCGTATACTCTTTTCAGCTGACTTGGTGAGCCTGCTACAGTTCCAGTGGGTATTCAAGTCTGTTTTGTGTTATGTACTTAGGTATCTATTGTCATAGAAGCTCCATGTACATTGCAGGTCATGTATTTAAGATTTGAGTTTTGCTATGTAATTATGTTCACAATTAATTACGAAGCTATGTACCCATCATGAGAATGATTTTAGGCCATTGAGCCAAATGTATCTAATTTGAAAGTCAAGATCAATTTATATTTTGATAAATCATGCATGAGTTATGATGAGAGGTTGATGTAAAGTAGGCTTGCTCGACCGGGTTTACTCGGTTGAGCGCCGGTCATGCTCCCAGGTTCGGGGCGTGACACATATTCCAATAGTAATAAGTGCAATACCCTACCCATTAGATATTATCTCATATATTCAATATTAATTACTAAGATACTGTCAGAATACTTTCTATTTGGATATGATTTTACTATTGTTACTTCTTAGCGGTCGTAGTAATGTCTCTGTTGCATTTCCTTGATAATAAATTTATTACTTGAATACTTTATTTGGATGATTGCAGTGAGAATGAGAAACTTTTCAAGCAATTTAACACGTGTACTTCATTTGGATATTCATTTTTGTAAAAAGAAGAAACATCTCAACTTTTAAGTTCAAAACCGAAAAATCCAAACCGATTAATCCAAAATCGAACTTAAAAAATCCGATCCAATACGAGCATACGAGCTTATTTGGATTGTATTTAGATTATCATTTCTTCAATACGAAACCGAAAATTCAAACCAAAATTTTCATATCCAATTCGAACTGCCCAAACACTCACCCGTAATTAAGAGTCAGGTCTAGAAACAAACACTTAGCTTTATCAAGTGTAAAGTCGCCTACTCATTTAGCTTTATCAAGTGTAAAGTCGCGTACTCATCCAAGCAATGTGTTAAAGGAGTGGGCATAATATCGACCGAACTGAAAAAATTTCTATCTTACGGGTTCCTACTTCCATGGTTCCATTTCACAATTTCTAATTAGGGTTTCTCACTGGCTGACTTCCTTCCTCCTCTTGCTGGCTGCTGCTCCTGCTGCCTAATGCCGAGTGCCGATGCCTTCTTCCTCTTCCGCCACTCGTCGCCTCAACGCCTCGTCCTCTGTCGTTCTTCCTCGGGTTACCAGGTGTTAGGACCCGACTCTTTGTCATCGGGCGTGGCACGGTTGTGGAAAGGATTGGGGCGTGATGGCCTTGTCATTGGCCTAGGTGCAGGCAAAACGATCATGCGGGCGACGGACAAGACATTGTCATGAGGGCTGTTGTGGGCAAGTATTAGCCAAGGTCTTGGGGCAGGCAAGACACGCTTGGCAAAGGCTTAACAAGGCAGTATGGACAGTGTTGGGGCGGCATGGCATGGCATGCGTGCCAAAATCAGTGGCACGGGCACTTTGGGTTGTGGCAGTGACAAATGTGGGCTAAGCTAAAATGCGGATGTGCGGAATAATGGCAAAGGATTTCAATAGCTAAGGCAAGGCTATGTGAAGGAAAATACAAGCAATGGCACGAGGAAAACAAAGGTTGACATGGGCAAGGCAGAAACTCGGCCAAGGCAATGTGCGGGCGGTAGCAACGTCGGGCGTGTGCGGCAAAATCATGGGCGGCGGATTGCGGGCAAGGCATTGGCGCGGAGCAATGTCAAGATGAGCCAAGGCTGGGCGCAATGCCATCCTTGGGCGTGATTCAGCTGGCCAAGTCAAGATAGCACATGCAATGCACATGCCAAAGCAGTTTGGCGGTTACCTTGTCATAACCTCTTGTACCCATGACTGATTTATGCTTGTATCCATTATAATTTCGTGCATATCATGGCCTAAGTAGTTGGGGATGTCAACTACAAGTCAGGATCTGATTTAGCCTTGGCCCGACAAGTGGCAAAAGCTGTAGACAACAAGTGTTAATGTGCTGTCAAGTTCTAAAGGCTGCCTATGTTCTATAAATATGGCCTTTGGACTTAGTCAGATTTAGGAGGGATAATTTCGTGTGAAATTCTAAGTGGGAAACAAGAGTGAAACGTGAGGGTTTCTAAGTGTTTCAAAAGGGACTAAGGCTAGGCTTGGGCAGGTCTTAGTGTTGGCTAAGAACGACTTGTGTTCTTTGTCAAAAGTGGGCTGTGAACGACTTGTGTTCATAGCAAAGTGAGGGTTCCTTTGTATATTTTCGAAATTAATACAAGGGTTGGGAATTTTCCCGTATTGGCTTGTGTTCTTTCTGATTTTTTGATTTGCTGCCTAAAAATTTGATTAAGGCCAAACTTGCTGAAATTTGGCTAAGTGTTGGGAAAGGCTGAGTCAAGCGCGCAACTTGACTGCCGCGCGGGTGTGACTTTGGACTGATCAAAAACGCCCCCGTGACATTTACTCCTCACATTTGAGAAGAGAAGTAAGTGCTACTATAACTATGGTGCAACATTTAGAGCATGTTTTCAAAACGATCTTGGAAATGGATTTTGTTAGGCCAAGTAATTACTTGGTCAACATGAAATTGTGTGTAATTGCACTCTCCAATTCTTAAGGGGGAGGTGAGAATTGGTGGTAATTACTCTATGTAATTACAAGGATGTTTTTTAGTTTTTTTTTTCTTTTTTTAAATTTATTTTCTTTATACATTTTTATTTCTATTATTTTAATTTTTTATTTGATTTTTACTTTTAAAATTCTTTTGAAATTTTAAAAGTATTTTTCTTTGTACATTATTTATCTTTTGTTTCTCTACTTTTACTTCTTGTGATTCAATGTAATTGCTTATATTTTTTTTAAATTAATTTTATTATTCTATTTTTTGAAACTACACCTCATAACATTAGAAACAATGAGTCATTAACAAACTATGCATATAATGAGTGATGCAATTAAAGTGAAATTTCGTTGTTGAATGTGGTTATAAACTTATTATGTTTCCTAATCTTAAGTTGTAGTGGAACTTACTATTATTATGTTGGAATTTGACATATGTTAAACTATTTTTTTTTGAATTTTGAAATTGTGTTATATTCGTGGTTCCAATTTGCTTGTTTTAGTAATATTGGCTCACATTGCATGTTGTTCATTTTTTTAGTTATAATTGATAGATTAGTTTTGTCAAACATTTGAATAATGCTATGACATTATATTTATAAATATTAATTTATTTTATCAAACATGAATTCCATGATGTTCTTACGAGACACATATTTTTAGTTTTTGTAAGTACCTAAATTAAATATTATTAATTTGATATATATATATATATATAAATTATTTTATAATTAGTTATAGATATATGATTACTAATTAATGCATATTCACGAAAAAATATACATCTTAAATACCATATAATATTATTTATACTTATAAAACCTTATAGGCATATATTTATTACATTACCTTTTAAGTTTTGATAATTATTTTATTTAAAATTTAATCTAACTGTGTAATTACACTTGTGCAACCAAACAGTAAACTTGTAATTACACTGTAATTACACTATGACAAACAAACATGTCATCGTAATTACATAACTGTATAATTACTACCCTAGTAATTATACCAATCCCAATTACCTGGTGGCTTTCCAAATAGACCCTTAATGAAGGGTAGTTTAGTCACACAATTATTTTCGTCTAGAATTTAGTATTTCCTTAATGGGGGCGCTCAAAGCAAATTGTTCACTTATTATGGACCGGATGAAGTATGACAAAATCGAAAATCGATAAATCGGACCGTACTTTCATACTAACCATAAATGCTTTGGCTTCACGCTGTCACTTAGAAACTGTAATAGAAGTTAAGTACTCCATAATTGGAGAATTCATTTTCCAAAAGTTTTAATTCCTACTTTTTTTTGTGTGTGGCTATTCTTTATCTTTTGTATGTTCGAGTTGTACAATTTTTAGTGTAGAAATTAGTTGTGCCCTTGCTCATATAAATTAGGCTCTTTGAGCTCTATTTTTAGGCCCCGTTTGTCCATAAATTTTTCGCCTTTTCAAAAAAAATTAAAATATATTTGTCCATAAAATTTTGCAAATTTTCGAAAATGAGGGTGTCACACCTCCTTTTACTATCCCGGAAGGGTATAATAAAGGGAGTTATCTCCAATTTGAAGTGACAATCGAAACGGGATTATTTTATTTGAAGAATTCAGAGTCGCCACTTGGGATAATTTATGGTGTCCCAAGTCACCGGTTCAAATCCCGAATCGAGGAGAGGATTGATTCTGTATTACAGTCCGCGAACCAGAAATTCGAGTAAGGAATTCTGTTAAGCCGGGAGAAGGTGTTAGGCACTCCCGAGTTCCGTGGTTCTAGCACGGTCGCTTAACTGTTACAATTGGCCTATTATCTGATTTTAGAAATAATTTTAAAACCTATGTGCATTTTTACTTTAAACCGCTTTTATTCATTTTTAAAGAAGATTTAACGTCGTCTAAAATATGTCTTTGGATCACGTCACATGAAATGCACCCGTAAACCGAAATACATTTTGTTCAATGTTATAAGGATTTAGATTTGGGTCACATGAAATGCACACCCGAGTTTAGGAAGGTAATATTATTAAAGTGCGCGCCTAAAGCAACTACGCGTTTTAGCTTTGCCAGGGCCATGGAATTTTGCTAAATGGCACGCCTCGAATTCTAAGGTTGAGTTAAAAATTAATTAAAACGAGGGCCACGCAATTTTCATTTTTGTTCGGCATGGCGCACCTCAAATTATTCTACTTAAAAGGTCTCTAAACTAATTAAAATTTCTCTAAATGGCTTACAAGAGAATGTTAATTATTTAAAGCAAATGGGTTTAGTCTAGCCCCCAAATAAACTGATGGTTTAATGAACAGAGGCTGCTCAGATTGAGCCCAAGCGTGAGCCCGACAACATGACATGGTTGCCCCAGCTAATGATTCCTAAAGCCACTCGTACTGGCCCAGTTGATGAGGCCAAAACCCACAAAACGGCCCAAATCATACACTCAGGCATCCATACGCACACAAAGAAAAAAAATGGGCTCACTTGAAGCCCAAAAGAACAAATGCCACAATACAACACTGCTCCTTTAGAATTATTGGGCCACGCGCTACAGCCCAATTTTGTGATTCAACATACATGAACGATTACAACTACAATGATTCAAAAATGTTCCAGAAAATTAAAACTAACATTAATCATTCTGAACTAACAACTAACCTCATGCATAAACTAATTGTAAAAATTAACACATGCCATTTATATACCAGTTACTTAGTGAATTCAAATTGAGATGAACATGCTCCAAACATTATCAAAACCCCAGAAGTCAATATACAGACCCACTTCTCAATCACATGGACTTGTTTTAACAAATGAGCAGAAAAAAATGACAGGGAAAGACATGTATGTAAGCTCTAACTTCATTGAACATTCATATTTGCTAAGGAAAATCCTAAGGCTCTCCCCTGTTAATCCTAACACAACATTATTAATGTAACTTCTAAGAGATGCATCCCAACCATACTGAATCAACAAATAACAGGCAAAATCAATTATAAATATCCTGAAACTTCACAAGTTAACAGCACAGTCCTACTTATACAGACCATAATTGTAAAGTTAGATCATTATACTAATTAAAACATTCCTATGGCTGAACATTATGAAACATTCCTAAGGATGAACATTATAAGCACAAATGAGGTTGGACAAAAGGGTTGAAATTCATCATGGATCTCATCAGTTTTTATTCAGATTCCAAAACCAGACTTCAAATATATCTAGGTGATGTCCATAAGGATGAGTAATACCTGGAAATGAGAATAGAAAAGGAGGTAAGGTTCAGCAGTAGAAATTAACACCACAACAGCCAGTAAAAACAGCTCCAATTCCCAGAAATAATATCTAACAGCTTAATATCTCAGGTTCAAACAAACAACATCCCAGCAAACTTTTAAACCCAAGGCTTTAATGACCAATTTTAAACCATTTCTCACTCTGATGGGTTAAAAATAGTTTCAGAAATTGAAAAGCAATCAAAACCACTGAGGGAATCTAATGAAACAGTAAAACTTGTATTTCTCTATATGAATTATGGTGTTCCCGGCCCCTAGAATGAAGGGGTAAGGGATCTTTATATAGGCATACCTAATGCAGCCTTGGCCTGACTAACCAATTCCCTTTTTACCCCTTTTTTTCCGATTGTTTTACCCTTTTTACCCCTCTAAAATATCTGAAAACCCCTGCTCTTTAACAAACTAGTGCTCATCTTATCCTCTAGAGCCTTCCTCCTATAGATTCATGAAGCGTGACAAACAGGACTACTCAAATGCAAAGGCTTCAATCAGATCAAAAGGTAAAATTCTTAAAAAGAAATTCAGAAAATTTTGACAATTGAAAACAAACTGACCAAACACAACAAGCCTTCACAGGATTGCTAAGCCAATAATTAAACAGAGACAAAATCCACAAAACTTATCGCACTTAAACTAAACATGATTAAAACAAATTTAGACCAACAATTTAATCATGAACTTAACAAAGAAGCAAAAGAGAAAAGGAACAAAGCACAAAGGTACCTGAGAACAGAATCCATGGTGAACCTCAACGGATAGAAACCAAAGGCTAAAATCATCTCGAGATAAACGGAACTTGAGGATAATCAGTTGTTCCTTGATAAGAACAACCAATTAGCCTCTACTTCCGGTTAAATCGGAGTTTGGTCATGAAATCCACATGAGCAAAGGCTGTAGATACAGGGATTTGAGTTCTAAATGGTTTGAGGAAGGTTAGGTTTAGGTCTGATTTTCGATTCAAAATTCGAGTCGACCTAGGGGATTCGAAGGGCATGGGTTAGGGATTTGGGAAGAGGAAGTGATAAGGGTTCCAGGGTGTATTTTTGGGGAAGTTTGGTGGTGGCGCCGCCACCGGAGAAACTGTGGCGGCGCTAGGGTTCATGGCTTCGAACAAAAATTCGAGGAGTTTCGGTGAGTTTTGAGGGAAACGGAGTGGAGATCTGAGATGAGGAGGCGAAGGAGGAGCGGTGGTGTTATTTTCACGGCGATTGAACGCCGGCCGCCGCCGTAGGCGATTTCCGGCGGGCGGCAGGCGGTGGCTCAAGGCGGGGTGATGAGAGACGGTCATGGGTGGGGGGGGAGGGGTTTCTGAGATGGGGGGTAGGGGCATTCGGACAGTTATAAACCAAGATGACTTCACTTCTGAGCCGTTAGATTGATTAACCTCGACGGCTCAGATTGATCTTACATGAGGTCGTTTAGTCTCGAACGGGGAAGCTGGGCTGGGTATTTGGACGGGTAACAGGTGGAACTGGGCTGGGGTGACTTTGGGCTTCAGGGAATTGGAGGGGAATTGGGCTGAGTGTTTTTAGCTAACGATTGGCCCAAACCATTGATATTTACAACCATTTTCTTTTCATTTTCTTTCTTTTTCTTCTTTTCTTTTTTTTTATTTTCCAGATTTTGTTAAATACAAAAATAAAAACCTGATTTAACTCTAAACAAAATTAATAACTAATTGCATTCTCCAAAATTAACTAAGTCCTAAATTAAAAGAAAACTACAAAAATTCGAAAATTAAAAAGTCAAAAATGCAAAATAAACTATTTTTGTTATTTTCTTTCATATTTTGCCACAATTAATTAACTAATTAACCTAAAAATATAAAATAGGACCCTAAATGCAAATGCACATATATTTTTGTATTTTCGTTAATTAAAATGCATAGACAAACATGCAAACAATTAACAGAAAATGCCACAAAAATCCACAAAATTGCAAACACTGAAAGAAATTATTTTGTTTTTGAATTTATGGGAGTAATTCGTATAGGGCAAAAATCACGTGCTCTCAGCTGCCCCTCTTTGCTCGGAAACACGAAGAGTTTTCGTGCAAAGATAAAGTGAGCGGATACGAGCGATTTTTGCCCTTCGAATACTCCGTGGAAGCATTTTTGAAAGATTTGACCGCACCCTGCTTCTGAGGTTGCCTACATATCCTTGGCTAAAAAGGAATCAGGTCAGTGTAGTTCAGGAATGTTTGGTAGCTGGGGACTACCATGAAGCTGTGATTTCACTGCTGCTGCTGCTGCTACTGCTTACTGAACCCCTTATTACACCATGTCAAAATAAAAAGAAAAGCTAGACTAAACTATGATCTATGAATTGCAAGAAAACCTATCTATGTCTTCAAACTTGATTTTGCAGCTCTTGTTGCCATGCTGACTTGTATTCTCCCGGTGAAGTCCCTTTGTTGCCGACTTGAATTATAATCTGAGATATTTTCCCTTTTTCCAGGGGGACGCCTGATTGCTGAACTTGAACTACACTTTGAGATGCTTTCCCTTTCTCCAGGCGGACGCCTGACTGCTGAACTGTATTTTGAGGTGTTGCCCCTTTCTCCAGGTGGACACCTGACTGCTGAATTTGAATGTATTCCCGTGCTCTCCAGGTGGGCGCCTGACTGCTCAACTTGAAGTGTATTCCCATGTTCTCCAGGCGGGCTCCTGATTGCTGAACTTGAAATGTATTCACATGCTCTCCAGGCGGGCTCCTGATTGCTGAACTTGAAATGTATTCCCATGTTCTCCAGGCGAGCTCCTGATTGCTGAACTTGAAATGTATTCCCATGTTCTCCAGGCGGGCTCCTGATTGCTGAACTTGAAATGTATTCCCATGTTCTCCAGGCGGGCTCCTGATTGCTGAACTTGAAATGTATTCCCATGTTCTCCAGGCGGGCTCTTGATTGCTAAACTTGAATGTATTCCCATGTTCTCCAGGCGGGCTCCTGATTGCTGAACTTGAAATGTATTCCCTGTTCTCCAGGTGGGCGCCTGATTTGAGGCTATTGGAGGCTTTGGAAATCTGGGCCTAATTGAAGGCTCCCTATAGAATAGCTTCTTATTTTCCTATCTACTTATGTAATTCATTCATATGGTCTGTAATAACTTGTAAACAAATATTGGGGTAATTAGTGAAAATGGTTGGGTAGTTACATGTTTGTGGGGTAATACGGTTAGAAACCATGTCTATAGGACTTTACATTTTTGTATGATTGCCTTACTAAGTAGAAAACATGCCTATAGGATTTTCACATCTTGTCATATTTGTCTCACCATGTTAGAAATCATGCCTATAGGTTTCAAGTGATTCATAATAGAAATCATGTTTATAAGTCTTAAAATCAGTTTCACAAGTAGATGCCGTGCCTATAGGATATAATTCAACCCAGCCTCTGTTATAATAAGTGTTTACATGTTTTTCATGCCTGCAAAGTTTCTGAAATCAGTATTAAATTTAGATATCATGCCTATAAGGAATGCCACCAGAAATTCTGCTTGTCGATCTAAACTAGTTTAAATCAATCCAGTCTATGTTTAGTTCATTTCCGAACTGGTTTAATTAACGGTTTATATTTCCTGAAGCGAGTTCTTTTAAAAATTGCCTTAATCTATCATTAGACAGCATGCCCATAGGGATTTAAAAGTCTATTTTAAAATCCGCCCTCTTTTACCTTAAAATGTATTCATCAGTGTTCCGCGTATAGGCAAGCCTGTAGGGCGTTTTCAAAACTTGCAATCCTGAAACTGTTACTACGACTTAATGTTTTTCTGATCCTAACAGGCTTTTAAAAACCAATTGGCAACTGCTAGGGTCATTACTCCTGAGTTTATAAAATAAATTGCCTGTCTTCTGCATATTCACCTAGACATCCTGCCTCAGGATACTGTTTAATAAAAAGCCCTTAATTGTTCTTGAAGTCGTGCTGTTTATGTGCCTTATTTGAGGAGGAAACTTTGAGCCTCTAATTTATCCCTTTTATCTTATGTGTTAAAAGTCCTAATTGTTTTGCCTGTCGCCTTAGAATTTTCACCTTTAAAACCTTAGGGGTCTGTCTAGAACCAACTATAGGTAGAGGTCCTAAATCCCTCCAGGACCATTAAGAAGTGACGGGTAACAGCATGCAATAAAGATCGCTGACCAAACACTCGCTTTGCATGACCACTAAGGGGATGAGAAGAGTAGATATGGGATATGATGACTACGTGCTAATGTCACGTGTAGCCCCTCATCGAGGAGTGTTTACCGGACATTGTGTGGGGTGATCCTATAGGCTAACCAACTTGGGACTCCTCCTTTACCAAAATTCCTTTTTCTATTTTTTTTTTAAAACCTGTGTTTACAACTTGTTCAAAAAAAGCCTTTATTACTTGAGTTACCCAACGTGCTTTACTTGCAACCTATTTGATTCAATTGTTGATTTATATGGACTAATTTGTGAACATAAGTTCGGCCGGGACCCACAGTTGTGGACCAAGAGGGGTGCCTAACACCTTCCCCTCGAGGTTATTTCTAGCCCTTACCCTAATATCTGGTAATGCAAACTAATCCAAGAGTTAATCGCTCTAGGTGCCCTAACGCACCATTATCCGTTAGGTGGCGACTCTTCAAATACCTAATTCCCAAAGGGAAACGAGTTATCACACCCCATGGAATGTCGAAACCTGAACCTCTCTCCGCGAGGAGGGGAAAAAGGGGGCACGACAGCATGGAGACTCTGCTGGGGATATCTTTTAGGCTCTTACCATAACGAACTTACCTTTTTATGAATTAGTCCAAGTATGCTTCATCCCGTACCCGTCTCCCTTATTTGAATTTACTACCCTTTTCTTTAAGCATTTATGATTCTTTATTCCTGAAACTGACTTGTCTCCTTGTTTTCCTTTCCCTGTAACTGTCTTTCAATTATTTAAATGCTGTATTTATTTTTCCCTATGTGCAAATACTTGACTACATGCTGCACAAATCATGCTCCACATCATATTCCACTCGTGCGTATCAAATCCGATAGCAACGCTTTAATGAGTGGTTGCGCTCTTCCTATTTACTACCCTTAAATTCGGAAAGGCTTATTTGCGGTAAAACCAATCGATCAACGGTGCAGTCAATGGTTCCGTGCCTTCCCCTCGAGTTGTCCGCCCGAGGGTACCAGTCTAAAACCCCATAGAAACCTTACTCTGGTTAAAATTGTGCATGCATCATGGTCAAACCTAGTCGAATCAGTTATGTTGTCCGCATAACGATTCTTTAAGATAAGCCTTATTCAAAGTCCATCGGGTTTTCCATAAACCCAACGGACGCAACCACGTTCTGTGCATTAATTTGGAGAACTAAATGCCGATATGTTGATCACAATTGTATAAATAGTCGAGTCTGGTGGGGGAGAAGGTCCTAACCCTTTTTGTTTTGCAGAAAATGAGGCACGAGGTCCCCAGATTCGGTATGGTTAGAAAATCCCACCATTACTGCTAGATTGGTGGGAGGACCTTTCCTCAAGTGACAAGAAACATGTGAGGAAGTACCTGGGTAACTTGCCCTCCTTGCTGTATATTGAGCCAAACAACAAACTGATCGAGGCTGCCACCTTATTCTGGGATAGTGAGAGGGCGGTGTTTCGTTTCGGCGAAATAGAAATGACACCACTTTTGGAGGAAATTGGAGGGCTTGCGGGATTAACATGAGACAGTCCTGGGCTATTGGTACCAGAAAATCGTACGGGCAGGGGATTTTTGAAGATGATGGGATTGAAGAAGATTGTCGACTTAGTGTGCTTGAAGCAATCATATATACCTTTCGAATACCTGTACGAGAGGTATGGCTATAGCAAATCTTTCCGCACCTACCATGATGAGATCTCGCTCACTTCTCTGGGTCATATCCACCGCAGGGTATTTGTATTCATTGTGTGTTTCCTAGGCCTGATAGTGTTCCCAATGAAAAAAGGAAGAATTCACACTAGGTTGGCTATGGTTACAAAGACTTTGATGGAAGGGATTAATGGACAGGCATATACCATAGTCCCCATGATCGTAGCCGACATCTATAGCGCTCTGGAGCATTGTCAGAGAGGGGTAAATCATTTGAGGGCTGCAACTTATTACTATAGTTGTGGTTGTTGGAGCATTTCCAAAAGGGTCACTATCGCCAAGAATTCCCGCGAAGGGCTTGGAACGATCACATTGCTTTCCATCACCCCAAGCAAATGACTTGTATTCCAGATAGATTTGCTCAGCCAGAAAGCGCCAAGGAATGGGTAGAGTTATTCGACAATCTAACCAAGGAGCAGGTGCAATGGATGGTTGAATGGTTCCCGACAGGCGAGTTTATTATCAGATCCAGGGATGCTCTGCACTTGGTGCTAATCGGGTTGAGGGGTATTTACCCATATGTCCCTATGCGAGTTATGAGGCAAGCAGGCCGAAAACAGGTTATACCAAGGGTTGTTAAGATGAATCATTTCAGGGCAGACTTTCAAGACGACGACGTCCCTCATAAGTGCGAGCCTCTCTACCCGGCATGGTTGGAAGACAATCTGAAAGGAATGGTGACGCCAGGGGCCGGTCGAGGGAACAGAATCATAGATGAGGATGCTGAAGCACAGGTCAAGTACAACAGGCTGTGCAAGAGGGTCTACGACTCTGAAAACGAACACCGGGAGATACATGAGAGGAATGTGAGATTGATCGGGGAATGGAAAGAGATGGCGGTCACTTCCAACAGGAAACTGGAATATCTGGAGCGAGGAATAGTGGAGTTGGAAGGCAAGGTCATAAAGAGAATCAATTGCCAGAACGCTGAAGGAGCTGAAGGAGGACATCTGGCCAGGGCCTACTTGCTGCTAGGGCTGCGTGAACTGGGAGATCTCTATGATGGAGTCCGGAAGATCGAATCTGGGGAAGGTCTTTTTGGGACCAAATAGGCTAGATTTATCTTTTACTTTTCCTAAAATGTAAAAACGCCAAGTGCCAGTAGTAACTCATTTATTATTTTTATCTTAGTGTCGTTTTGGGATTCGTCTATTTTTACATTTTTGGAATGAAGCATTTATTGGCATTAAAATTTCTCCAAATCTACTTGCTGCTAGGCCTACCTCGGGCACAACGAGGCTCCCAAATTAGGACGTGAATTTATATTTCCCCGATATATGTTTAAATACTGCAAACATTTCAGGATCCTCACTGACTTGTTACCTTTTGTTTTCGCTTATTTTTGTTATTATTCCCATCCCCTAGGTTGGTTCAATCATACTGGCCTCATCAGCATACCACACCAGATCTAGAGGCCTCCACCTCCTCCTCCTTCAAGCAACACAAAAGGCAAATGAAAGGCAAAAATGGACGATTTAAGTAGTATCCGAAAGGAGAATGTTGAGAATGCAGAAACCTCCGACGGCCGTAGTACTCCGGCCCCAAATGATCTGATTTTAAGACTGGAGCAAAAGATACTGGAACTACAAGGAGAACTTGAGCAAGTTCGCAACTTGGCAAACCTATCGCTTACCCTGAATGTCCCTGACATCAACCAACAGAACACTAAAAACCCAACACCTCCTCAAAACACACAGAACCAACACCCACAAAATCCTCCCGCACCAAATCAATATGCAGCTCCACCCTAGAATCCCAACCCATTACCAACTCCACCACAACATCACCATCAACCTATTCAGTACCCACCAACCACCGCTTACCACACTCCCCAAAATACACCACCACTCATTCCCGATCCCCAAAACTCCACCAATGACCATCACTATACCCAAGTTCCTGGCACCCATCAAAGCAACCCCATCTATGTGGAAACCATACCTCATTCCACCCAACCAATCTCCTGTGCACTAGAACCCTCCGAAAAGGATTTGCTCCTCAAAAACATGGCTGAAGAACTCAAGAAGTTAACAAGACGAGTTCAAGGTGTTGAGGGCGACAGAGGAATAGAAGGTTTGAGCTATAAGGATTTGTGCATACAGCTGGATGTCGAACTACCAGAGGGGTACAAACCTCCTAAGTTCGAATGTTCGATGGTACGGGTGATCCCAGAGTTCATCTACGGACTTATTGCGACACTTGTCGGGGTCGAGAAAGATGAAAAGATTCGGATGAAGCTCTTTATGAGGAGTCTTACTGGGGACGCGTTGTCTTGGTATATCAGCCAAAATCCCAAGAAGTGGTCAAATTGGGTAAGCATGGCGTCGGATTTCATGGACCAGTTCAGGTTCAACACAGAGAATGCACCGGATGTCTTCTACATCCAGAATCTCAAAAAGAAGACCACTGAGACATTCCGTGAATATGCTACTCTTGGAGGTCGGAAGCGGCCAAGGTCAGGCCATCTTTGGACGAAGAACAGATGAATAAATTCTTCGTCAGGGCACAGGACCCGCAATATTATGAGAGGCTGATGGTTATTGAAAATCACAAATTCTCTGACATTATCAAACTCGGAGAAAGGATTGAAGAAGGGATTAAGAGCAGGATGGTAACAAACTTCGAGGCTTTGCAAGCCACGAATAAAGCACTACAGTCAGGTGGCATATCGAAGAAGAGAGATGTTGGGGCAGTAATGGTAGCCTAGGGCCCAAAATCTCCACTTGTCTATCAAACACCTTCACCAACATATCAAACACCTCCACCCACATACCAGGCATCACCACCCCCATACCAACCTTCATCTCCCAGATACTCCTAACCAGCCTCTGTCCATCACACCTATAACTCCCAACCATCCCACTTCCAATCACCACCAGCTCGTCAAAATTATCCAAGACCACGACAAACTTTGACCGCAAGCCACCCAGACAGTATACCGCCATTGCTGAGCCCATCGACCAATTATATGAAAGGTTGAAAGTTGCCGGTTATGTCACTCCCGTTCCTGCCGTGGCATTAGAAAATCCATCCCACTGGGTCAATCCGAACAAAGCTTGTGCGTACCATTCCGGTATGAAAGGGCACACCACTGATGAGTGTCGGACATTGAAGGATAAGATCCAAATGCTAATTGACAACAAGGTCATACAAGCAAAGGAAGTCGCACCTAACATCCGCAACAATCCCCTCCCTGATCACAGAGATGATGGTATGCATGTGATAGAGACAAATGAAGAATGGGACCCTGAGGCGTCGATCGGGCTTATTCGAGAAGGCGATGACTCTAAGGTTGCAGTTACACTTACTCCTATTATGGTTCAGACGCAGGCACCGATCGAGGTTGAGGTAACTGCATCAGTGCCATTCGAGGTGGAAGTGGCTCCGCCCGCGGCCACCCCCACTCTATTTGAAGTAGAAGTGGTCACACCCTTTACTGTGACAGTATCAACCACACCCCCATTCAACTCAAAAGCAATACCCTGGGACTATGTCGTCGAGGCTTGGCGGAAGAGGAAGGCCAAGGTAGAGGAATCCGGCGCTGCACAAGGAATGACTAGAACCGGGAGAGTCTATACACCCGAACACCTGGGAGGTTCAAGTAAGGAGGCCACTGCTAGGCAGCCCATCATTGAGACTGGGCCAGATGACCTGTGGAGGAAAGTACAGGCAAAGGAGTACTCTGTTGTTGACCATCTGAACAAAGTCCCTGCTCAGATATCCATCCTATCACTCTTGCAGAATTCAGAGGCACACAAGAACGCCTTAATGAAGGTATTGAGCGAGGCTTACGTACCCAATAACATCACCGGCGGAGAAACGGCCAACATGGTCGGGCAAGTACTAGAAAGTCATAAGATCATCTTCCACGAAGATGAGCTACCACCCGAGGGACGGAATCACAATCGAGCATTGCATATTACGGTGCAATTTGAAGACAAGTTCATTGCCAGGGTTCTGGTTGATGGAGGTTCGAGCCTAAACATTTGTCCATTGCACACTCTGAAAAGGTTGGACAAAAGTTTCCATGAGATACGGGTAGGAAGCATGAATGTGAAGGCTTTCGATGGATCCCAGGGGGTCACGATCGGGGAAATCAATCTTTGCTTACAGATGGGGCCGACTTGGTTCGACGTTGAGTTTTAAGTACTTGACATACCAGCCTTGTATAATCTTTTGTTGGGCCGACCAAGGATCCATGCTGCTGGAGCCGTGCCTTCCATGCTACATCAAGACGTGAAGTTTGAATGGAATCGCCAGGAGGTAATCATTCACGAAGATGGAAGTAACCCCATCTACACTAGCCAGACCATCCCGGCCATTGGACATAGAAGGAGGCTAGGAGGGGAAACCTATCATCACATCGAACGGGTCAATGCCGTCGAGAAGGATAAGTGGTGGAGTAACAAAATAGAAAGCATACTTGCATGGTCTGGATATGAACCCGGAAAAGGATACCAATACAGCTGAAAATCATGGTACCACCTTTGGGCTCGGATATCAATACACATGGGAAGAATATAATGATTGGTCGCCTCCATGGCGCGGACCATATTACCCACTTGAGCAGCCAGTGCCACGTTTGGAGCAAGCTTTCCACTAGGCTGACACAATATGGGGGACTGCCGAGGAAGAAGCGCTGGCAGGGTTGAGGAATTTGTTCTTGGAGGATGAGAACATGGACTGCAGTGCCATAATTGAGGAGGAGGAGGAAGAAGGCCTCACCATTCAGACTGTGGAGAATGGAGCTGTTCTCAGGAATTGGACTGCCACACCATCCCAAGCCCGCCGAGTCCCTGGGTAGCTTGACAGAATTTACTTCTATAAGCCGTTCTAGGCATTTAAGATTTCCCGTAATTTTGTTTTAGGTTTTACTTGTTTCAAAATAAATGCTCGATTCATCGAGTCGTACTTTGTCTGGATAATTTTCTTCAAGTTTTAATTAAATGGATTCGCTCTTTATTATTCACTACTATCTTTACATTTTTCTTTTCTACAGCATTATTATTACTTTTCCTGATGAACCAGTGACTGTGACATGTAATGAGGCAACGCAACATGAGAATAGTGACTCAGAGGAAGAGGATGAGATACCTGAGGAAATTGTCAGGGAGGTTGAAAATTTTGAGAATAAGCCTAAGTCCAATTTGGACGAGATCGAAGTTATAAATTTGGGAGACGCCGAGACCATCAAGGAGACCCGCATCAGCATTCACTTGTCACCATCAGAGAAAGGAGAGTACGTCCGGTTCCTAAGAGAGTATGAGGACATTTTCGCATAGTCATATGATGACATGACCGGTTTGAGCACTTTCGTAGTAGCTCACAAGTTGCCTACTAATCCCATGTGTCCGCCAGTCAAGCAAAAGCTCCAAAAGTTCAAACCAGATATGAGCCTGAAAATCAAGGAGGAAGTTACCAAACAGATCAAAGCCAAAGTTCTCAGGGTGGTTGAGTACCCAACCTGGTTAGCCAACATTGTGCCAGTTCCGAAGAAGGATGGGAAGGTCCGAGTATGTGTCGACTACCGAGATCTAAACAGTGCAAGTCCCAAAGACGACTTCCCACTGCCAAATATACACATCCTGATCGATAACTGTGCCAAGCATGAACTCCAATCCTGTAGATTGCTTCGTGGGTTATCACCGGATTTGGATGGATGAAGAAGATGCAGAGAAGACGGCTTTTATTACACCATGGGGTGTATATTGTTACAAGATGATACCATTTGGTTTGAAGAACGATAGGGCCACTTACATGAGAGCCATGACAAGCATCTTTCATGATATGATACACAAAGAAATAAAGGTGTATGTGGACGATGTCATTATCAAATCCAAGAAGGCCGCAGATCACATAGCAGACTTGAGAAAGTTCTTTGACAGGCTAAGGAGGTACAACTTGAAACCGAACCCCGCAAAATGTGCATTTGGGGTTCCCGTAGGAAAGCTATTGGGATTCATTGTCAGCCGTCGAAGGATAGAGCTGGATCCATCTAAAGTCAAGGCGATTCAGGAGTTACCGCCACCTAAAAGCAAAAAGGATGTGATGAGCTTCCTAGGGCGTCTCAACTACATCAGCCCCTTCATAGCACAATCCACAGTCATATGTGAACCCATCTTCAAGATGCTGAGGAAAGATGCCGAGACAAGCTGGACCGAAGATTGTCAGAAAGCTTTTGACAAAATCAAGGAGTACCTGTCCACACCACCGGTCCTGGTCCCGCCAAAGCCAGGACGACATTTGCTACTCTATCTATCTGTACTAGATGGAGCCTTCGGATGTGTTTTGGGACAACATGACGAAACAGGAAGGAAGGAGCAGGCCATATACTACTTGAGCAAGAAGTTCACACCTTACGAAGCACGGTACTCTCTACTTGAATGCACTTGCTGTGCTTTGACCTGGGCAGCTCAGAAACCGAGGCATTACTTCTGTGCCTACACTACATACCTCATATCCAGGATAGATCCCCTGAAGTACATATTTCAGAAGCTCATGCCTACTGGGAAGTTGGCTAAATGGCAAATACTATTGAGTGAATTCAATATCGTCTATATAACTCAAAAGGTGGTCAAGGGAGAAGCATTGGCAGATCACCTTGCTGAAAACCCGGTGGGAGGAGAATACGAACCCTTGAAAACGTATTTTCCTGACGAGGAGGTATCATTCGTGGGAGAAGACATTACTGAAACATATGATGGTTGGAGGATGTTTTTCGACGGAGCCGCAAATTTCAAAGGAGTGGGCAGAGGAGCAATTTTGGTATCAAAAACGGGTCAGCATTATCCGGTATCTGCTAAACTCAGATTTCCCTGCACCAACAACATGGCAGAATATGAAGCCTGCATACTAGGGCTCAACATGGCAGTCGACATGAACATTCAGGAGCTGCTGGTGATCGGTGATTCAGATTTCCTTGTGCACCAGGTACAAGGAGAATGGGCCACCAAGAATTCCAAGATATTGCCGTACCTGCACCATGTGCAGGAATTGAGAAAGAGGTTTACAAAGACAGAATTCCGACATGTTCCCAGAATTCAGAACGAGTTTGCCGACGCATTGGCCACTTTGTCATCCATGATACAATATCCAGATAAGAACTACATTGATCCCATTCCGGGCACGCAAATCACACTCAGAAACACACACTCCGGAGACTGTCGAATCACTTCTTCCACAGCGGAGACAACTTGTACAGAAGAACTCCCGATTTGGGCCTACTAAGATGTGTTGACGCAAAGGAAGCTTCTAAGTTACTTGAGGATGTGCATGCTGGGACGTGTGGTCCCCACATGAATGGTTTCATCTTGGCTAAGAAGATACTCAGGGCAGATTACTTCTGGATGACCATGGAGACGGATTGCATTCAGTATGTCCGCAAATGCTTTCAATGTCAAGTGCATGCCGACATGATAAAAGTGCCGCCAAACGGGCTCAATGCAACAAGCTCGCCTGGGGAATGGATGTTATTGGTCCAATTGAGCCCACTGCTTCAAACGGGCACAGGTTTATTCTGGTCGCCATCGATTATTTCACAAAATGGGTAGAGGCCGCATCTTACAAAGCTGTAACCAAGAGGGTCGTCGCACATTTTGTCAAGGATCGTATCGTCTGCCGATTCGGAGTTCCCGAGTCCATTATTACTGACAATGCCGCCAACCTCAACAGTGATCTGATGAAAGCTATATGTGAAGCTTTCAAAATCAAGCACAAGAATTCCACAGCTTATAGACCTTAGATGAATGGAGCCGTAGAAGCCGCCAACAAAAACATCAAGAAGATACTAAGGAAAATGGTAGAGAACCACAAACAATGGCATGAGAAGTTACCCTTTGCCTTGTTGGGGTACCGTACTACGATTCGCACATCAACCGGGGCAACTCCCTACATGTTGGTTTATGGTACTGAAGCTGTCATCCCAGCCGAGGTGGAGATTCCTTCTTTAAGAGTCATACAGGAAGTTGAACTCAGCGATGTAGAGTGGATAAGGAGTCACTATGAACAATTGGCCCTTATCGATGGAAAGAGGATGAAAGCAGTATGCCACGGCCAACTTTATCATAACAGAATGTCCAGAGCTTTCAACAAAAGAGTCAAACCAAGGCAGTTCGCACCAGGGCAGCTGGTATTGAAGAAAATCTTCCCATATCAAGATGAAGCCAAAGGGAAGTTCTCTCCCAACTGGAAAGGTCCGTACATGGTTCACAGGGTACTGACGGGAGGAGCACATATACTTGCCGAAATGGATGGAGAAATGGCCAAAACCGATCAACTCAGACGCGGTCAAGATATACTATGCTTAGATTATGTACATTTCCTCATTTGATGTAATTGATTTACGCTTGACCTGATTCCCGTTTAAGAGGGGATACATAGGCAGCCTTATGGTTCGGTCATATCATAATAAAATTTTCATTTCCCCCAAGATCAGAAGCTGTGACAGAATTTTGAGAAGGACCCTCAAAATTCCGGAGCAAGTCCAGCCAACGCCAACATATATCAGACAGTCAGAAATCAGTTAGGAAATTGGGGCAGGATTTTAAGGATTCTCAAAATTCCGAAGTGAGTCCAGCAAGGCCTATTGTCTGCAAACGGTCAGAGATCATCCACCAAACTGGGGCAGAATTTTGAGGGCGACCCTCAAAATTCCAATATGAGAGAGTTGTAATGTCTCTGAAATGTGTTACAGTCACTAGTTCATCCAAAATAACGTGATATTTCACTATGATTTTTAATAATAACTCTATTTTCATCAATAATTGCACATTTTTGAAAACTCTATTTCCATTATAGTCAGGTATCACCCAAAGGAACTCAAAAGGCTTTAAGAACGGAGCAAAGCAAAGCCAGCCAACAGAAGCACGAACCAACCTTCCTCCCACAAAACTTACAATTTTTCTTTGAACGCAGGCACATCTGACGTAACGGTAACATCCACGTAGCAAGATCGCTATCAATAACCAAATACATCTCCAGCTAAGACATATGCTACCTTTATTTGCTTCTTGCTCTTTGCATGAGGCTAATCCTTGCCTCCTATTTGCTTGAGTCTAATCCTTGACTCCATCCTGCATGAGACTAATCCTTGCCTCCCTATTTGCATGAGGCTAATCCTTGCCTCCATCCTGCATGAGGCTAATCCTTGCCTCCCTATTTGCATGAGTCTAATACTTGACTCCATCCTGCATGAGACTAATCCTTACCTCCCTACTTGCATAAGTCTAATCCTTGACTCCATCCTGCATGAGGCTAATCCTTGCCTCCCTATTTGCATGAGTCTAATCCTTGATTCCATCCTACATGAGGCTAATCCTTGCCTCCTACTTGCATGAGTCTAATCCTTGACTCCATCCTGCATGAGGCTAATCCTTGCCTCCCTACTTGCATGAGTCTAATCCTTGACTCCATCCTGCATGAGGCTAATCCTTGCCTCCCTACTTGCATGAGTCTAATTCTTGACTCCATGCTGCATTAGGCTAATCCTTGCCTCCCTATTTGTATGAGTCTAATCCTTGATTCCATCCTGCATGAGGCTAATACTTGCCTCCTACTTGCATGAGTCTAATCCTTGACTCCATCTTGCACGAGGCTAATCCTTGCCTCCCTATTTGCATGAGTCTAATCATTGACTCCCTCCTGCATGAGGCTAATCCTTGCCTCCCTATTTGCATGAGGCTAATCCTTGCCTTGCCGTCTGCATGGAACCAAGCAATGTCCCTCTTGGCACAAATATTGCTCTATTTTTAGTGCTATTTATTTGCTTTTCGATCGGGCTAAGCTCTGCCCTCCATTTCACAAGACTAAGCCTTGTCTTGTTAACATTATACTATTGCATATCATGGGCTGGAATATCGCCAATCCATCCAAAGGCGTCATAGTCTAAAGGCATCATCCTCATAGCCGGAAGACACCATGCCATGGCCTAAGGATCTCTCAAAACTTGCATATCATTATTCAAAGGCGTCATGGTTCAGAGGCATCATCTTCATGGACCAAGAACAAACATTTCATGGCCTGCGAATCCCTCATTAAACAATTCATGGCCCAGGACGTCATGGTCTAAGGACGTCGTCTTTAACCGTCCAAAGACAACCTTTATGGTCCAAAGTGAATTTGCATCATGTTTAAATTTTCGCGAATACATGTTTGTAGCATCTTTCATCTACATGTTTGACCACTCACCACACCCGCTTCCGCATCGCGTGTCCGTTTTTGCAGTAATTTCATCGGCATATTCCGCAGATGAATCCAGAACTACACATGGCCTGATTCCTGTAAAACCAGGGATATGTAGGCAACTCGAAAACCGGAGTCCGGCCCCTGTCGTTCAAAGCATCCTGCCGGGTCGCCATCATTTCTTTACCCGAAAACTCTTTCATCCTTCCCGTATAAAGAGGGGCAACTGTTGATACCCAATTTTTCCCTATATTTATAAATACTTTCAAAATAGCATATATATGCATATACAAGCCTGCACAAGGTTTCTATAATTTTTTCCACAATTTTAAAGATTTTAAAATTGATTTATCTCCTTCCCTATTATTCATAAAATCCTCCATAATTGTACCTCAAATTATTGTTATGATGATTTGGTCATTTAGTTTCTATATTTATGCCAAAATATGGTTAAAATATTTTTTGTGCATTTTTATAGTTGCATTTTGTATTCTTAAAGCTAAATTGCATATAATTGCAATATTAGCCTCATTAATGTATAATTATATTTATATGCCTAAAATTGGTCTCCTATATTTTTAAAATGTTAAATATATATTTTAAATCATTTTAGTACACAAAATTATTTTCCAGAAATTAGTTATTATTTATTATAAATTATATGGGGAAAATTGGCTATTTAAAATATAGTCGGATTTACATTTCAATTGTAGCCTAAATTAGACCCAACCCCAGCCCAATTTCATATTAAACTACCCGACCCAAACCTTGAACCCGCCTACCCGACCCAGCACCAATTAAATCCTGGCCGTTGATCTCTCAGATCAACGGCTCGTATTAATCCTTTCCTTTTTTTAATTCCAATGACCCCCTAACCCTATCTCTTTTCCAAATTCCGCCGCCTCTGTATTCTCTCATCTCTCAACCACTCAACCTAACCCTAGCTCTTCTCAACCGCCGACCATCTTCGCCGGTCTTCTCCGGTCATCTCCCGTCAACTCCTAAGCCTCCAATGGCCCCTCTAATGCTATGCTTGCCTTCTCTAAGTTCTTCAAGGGCACTGGGCCACGCCGACTTGCATCTAGGGTTTGCTATTGTCTGTTCTTGGTTATTTCAGTGTGATTTCAAGCGAAATCACGCTGTATTTGGCACGATCCTTGAATTTTAGACAAGTTCTTTCATCTCTACTTGGGTTTCTTTTGAATACCCTAACTTTTGCTTACGTCTCCTAGATCTGTACAATTTTTAAACGATTTGATTCTGTTTCTTTGATGTTTTACACTATCCTTGTAACTCTTTACAAGAATCATCGATTTCAAAGTGTTTTCACCTTCTTCTCAAATTAGGGTTTTCGGAACTTCTTCTAAAACTTTGTTTAAACCAATTCTTTATGTTTAAACTTCTATCGCTTGCATATTTCGACTGATTACATAAATTTACTACCTCTTCAACTTGCCTATGCTGAAAACCCTAATTTCTTAGTTCTAATCTTGGGTTTCTGAGTTTTGTTCTGATAACATGTTCAGTTAATCTATATGTTTCTGTGATTCTGTGATTTTATCCTATGATTGCTTGTTAAGATTCCTAGTTATGGCTATCCCTGCCTATTGTGTGATTTTACCCTATTTTGTTCCCCTATGTTTCTGATTCTCCACTTCTCCTGCCTGTATCATGCTTATTCTATTAATTCAGAATATGCTCTACATGAATCCCTAATTTATATATGATTTTTGTCCTACTCGACCTCTTAGAGTTCTGGTTTTTGCTTATATGTGCTTGTTCTTATAAAGCTGTGCTAAATCAGTGTTATTTACTACTTTTGAATCCTTGAATCTTTATGATTGATCTTTCAATGATTTCGCATTATATCTCTACTGATTTTTAACCTTGTAAAATATTTTTTGACCTTATTCTACGGCCAATTATGCTATTAATTGACTTCGTAAGTCTTTCCTTGATTGAAATATGCTGAACCTAGCCTCTATTACATGTGTGTACTTGTAATATGTAGAAAATACTTCCTTATTTGTTATGCTCAGCCTTATACGATTTCCTTCCTTATTTGCCACATGTTTAAAGTTGACTCCTCAACTAAAGGAGTACTTACCATGATTTCGTGACTGATTGATTCTGAGTCCCCATCATTACTGATGAACTTTGATTTTTACCTTATTTGATACCTGCTTTCAAATTATATAGACATACTCTCTCATTAACACAGAAACACAAACACTTTGGTTCAAAAGCTCTCTCTCTCACACTTAAAACTTTCTACTCTTTATGCTACTTGCTCTTATTCTGAGTTAGCCGGCTGCAAGCCAAGGCTAACTATTGTGCTCTCCTGCTCCCTCACTTTTGCTTACTGTCCTCTTTACTGGTATCTTCTAGTTTCAATTCAAGTTTCAACAACAACATGGTTCTTTTATTGCTTTAGTTCATCTCGTTTCTAGTTTGCTTTTACTTATGGTTTTGCTGTAAAACTTGCAGTTAATGTGATTACATAATTAGCATATTATGAACCCCCTTCCTTAGGATCAGTATGAGCATGTTCCTCCTTTATGTAGTCTGTTTTGCACTATCTGGTTCATGGTATGATCCCCTCTATGTAGTCTACACTCTTGACTTGCATGATTCTGGAATTGGTCTTAAATAATTTGGATCCTGCTAAACCCCCTAAGTATTGCTGGTTCTGTGACTGTGCTTGATCAGTTGTGCTTGAGCGTGTCTGTACCACTTCCTAAGACCTTGGCTGGTTCTGTGTTTACAATCATGTGTTATATGAGTGCCCAATCCCTATCACCCTTGTGTGTAGTTTCTTTCCTCTTGGTTTTGGTCCTATGAACATTGCTGATGTGATTTTAGATTCCATGTTTGATTTACTGTTGCTTGATCATGTAACTCTCTCTTTTCAAAGCTGTTTTACTACATGACCCTCTCTTTTATTCTACAAAATTGTTTCAAACAAGTCTCTTTTAACACTGTTTTCTTACTAAAACCCTTTCAAATTATGTCAAGCACTCTCACTCTACTCCTAAGTCAATAAGTTCTGCCCCCTCCAGTATGTGTACTTCCTTGGGATCCTCTTGAGAGCCCTCTGAACTCTGGCATACTGAGGCTGGCCCTTCCACACTGCACTTATTCAATTCGGCTACCAAGTCTAGGTGTAAGCACTGCCCGGGATCCTTGAGATCCTTAGGGAACTTTGATGCACCTAGACTATGACATTGTCTATGGGATTGAGGCATTTGAGGCTATTGGAGGCTTTGGAAATCTGGGCCTAATTGAAGGCTCCCTATAGAATTGCTTCTCATTTTCTTATTTACTTATGTATTTCATTCATATGATCTGTAATAACTTGTAAACATATATTGGGGTAATTAGTGAAAAGGGGTGGGTAGTTACATGTTTGTGGGGTAATACGGGTAGAAACCATGCCTATAGGACTTTACATTTTGATATGATTGCCTTACTAAGTAGAAAACATGCCTATAGGATTTTTACATCTTGTCATATTTGTCTCACCATGTTAGAAATCATGCCTATAGGTTTCAAGTGATTCATAATAGAAATCATGTTTATAAGTCTTAAAATCAGTTTCACAAGTAGATGCCGTGCCTATAGGATATAATTTAACCCCGCCTCTGTGATAATAAGTGTTTACATGGTTTTCATGCCTGCAAAGTTTCTGAAATCAGTATTAAACTTAGATATCATGCCTATAAGGAATGCCACCAGAAATTCTGCCTGTCGATCTAAACTAGTTTAAATCAATCCAGTCTACGTTTAGTTCATTTCTGAACTGATTTAATTAATGGTTTATATTTCCTGAAGCGAGTTCTTTTAAAAATTGTCGTAATTTGTTATTAGACAACATGCCCATAGGGATTTAAAAGTCTGTTTTAAAATCTGTCCTCTTTTACCTTAAAATGTATTCATTAGTATTCCGCGTATAGGCAAGCCTGTAGGGTGTTTTCAAAACTTGCAATCCTGAAACTGTTTCTATGACTTGATGTTTTTCTGATCCTAACAGGCTTTTAAAAACCAATTGGCAACTGCTAGGGTCATTACTCCTGAGTTTATAAAATAAATTGCCTGTCTTCTGCATATTCACCTAGACATCCTGCCTCAGGATACTATTTAATAAAAAGCCCTTAATTGTGCTTGAGTCGTGCTGTTTATGTGCCTTATTTGAGGAGGACACTTTGTGCCTCTAATTTATCCCTTTTATCCTATGTGTTAAAAGTCCTAATTGTTTTGCCTGTCGCCTTAGAATTTTCACCTTTAAAACCTTAGGGGTCTGTTTAGAACCACCTATAGGTAGAGGTCCTAAATCCCTCCAGGGCCATTAAGAAGGGACAGGCAACAGCACGCAATAGAGATTGCTGACCAAACACTCGCTTTGCATGACCATTAAGGGGATGGGAAGGGTAGATATTGGATATGTTGACTACGCGCTAATGTCACGTGTAGCCCCTCATCGAGGAGTGTTTACCGGACATTGTGTGGGGTGATCCTATAGGCTAACCAACCTAGGAGTCCTCCTTTACCAAAATTCCTTTTTCTATTTTTTAAACTTGTGTTTACAACTTGTTCAAAAAAAATCTTTATCACTTGAGTTACCCAACGCGCTTTACTTGCAACCTATTTGATTCAACTGTTTATTTATATGTACTAATTTGTGAATATAAGTTCAGCCGGGACCCACAGTTGTGGACCAAGAGGGGTGCCTAACACCTTCTCCTCGAGGTTATTCGAGCCCTTACCCTAATCTCTGGTAATACCAACCAATCCAAGAGTTAATCGCTCTAAGTGCCCTAATGCACCATAATCCGTCAGGTGGCGACTCTTCAAATACCCAAATTCCCAAAAGGAAATGAGTTATCACACCCCATGGAATGTCGAAACCCGGACCTCTCTCCGCGAGGAGGGGAAAAAGGGGGGGGCGACACCTACATTCTTAAGAGGTCTGAGAGAAAGCATGAAGCTACCCTGTTGGACGTGGCTGTAATGGAACTGCTTGACACTGGTAGACCTATCAATCTCCTAGCCTTATGATTCAGCATATGGCAAGAGCTACAGACACTTCCAAGCCTAAGCATGCTATGCCTTATGGTTTCATGTTGGCTGATATGTTTGACAAGCTAAACATTGCCTTGCCTGAGCTTAAGTATGAAAATCACAATGATGTTTTGGATGTTGTTACCCTCAAGCAGTGTGGTTATAAGGAGATCAAGGCTAGAGGGCCCACCAGGATCAACTATTCTACCTGGAAGCAGTAGGGCTACAGATCTCAGTAAGAGGTTGGAGTTTGCTGTTGAAGAGAATGCTAAGCTTCGTGAAGACAATGATGAGCTAAGGAAGGAAACCAGGCAGCTTAGGGAAGAGCTCATAAGAGATGGGGAAGCTCATGCCCAACAGATTGCCACTCTTGTGAAAGCATTGACCCCCTATACCTCTCACTCATGAATCTATTTCTTCCCAATGTCCTTAGTTGCTTTGCTATTCCAGTGATGCTTTATTTGTTCTTCCTTTTTGTCTTAGTCTGACTAGCTTGTAGTATGCTTAGTTTATTTTGTTCGGATGGTTTAAGACGAGGCCGTGGGCTTATTTTGGTACTACTAAATATCTCTCTTGTACTACTTTACTGTTGTGTACAATATTGGATCTTCAGCGTAGTCTTTTCACCTTGATATTTCTTAAGCTTGTGTTGTAGGTTGTTTGGACTTGAATCTTACATTATCTGTGCTTCATTTGTCTAACATCTTTTTTTCGATGATGTCAAAAGGGGGAAGATAAGGTTGGGAGGTTGTGGGTTGTGAATATGCATGTCTATGAATAGTATTTATTGTGATTACCTGGTTCTATTGTGTATCAAGTTTGTCATCATCAAAAAAAGGGAATTTATTGAGTATTGAGATTTTGATGATTAACAAAGTGTGTTTAAATACAATGATTGAAAGAACTAGGTCCTCAACATAGCTGCTTAACTAAGAACCAACTCCTCAGGATAAAGGACCAGCTCCTCTGGTTGATGATTGTACATTTGTACAAGACAGTAACTTTATCTTAAAGTTACCCAGATCCGAGTTTGGTGGAATAAGGATGCTACATGTGATAAGAGTTGTTTCTCAAGAAGATACGGATAATTCAATCAGAGACAAGAGTCCTAAAGCTTGTGAAATCCTTGGAACAGTAGGATTCCTATCAAAAGAGAAGCTGACTCTGTATAGGACTCCTAGAAAATCTCAAGTCTATGCGTTTAAATACTATCCACTTTAGACTTCTGAATCTTCATCCTTTCACACATCAACTGAAGAATCATATGTTTCTTATTCTAGTCGAGTACTTGTATTGTATTCTTCTTGAGTCAGCTTAGGAAATGTATTTTAGGAAATCGAGTTGTAATCAAGTGTCACAAATATTTACTAAATTGGAGTGAGTGTTTGCTTTACAAGTTAGAGTAAATTGTAAATCAAATAGTCGTTGTACTGGAGAGTATTAAATTACAGCCTTATAATTGATACATTTTTGGCTCATTGTTCTAGTGGAGTTGAAGTTGAAAATCCTACGTGGTAGGTCGTGATTTTTGCACCTTTTGAACCGGGTGATTTTTCATGTAAAAAACTTCTGTATTACTTTACTGTTTACTTTACTTCAAGTTTAAGGAACACGGTAAAGAACCAAGTCCTGTAGTAAATCATACGGGCACTCAAACTAACAAGAAGAGATGAAAAACTAGTTAAAATCCTGCTCCAAGTATGGTTTGCATTCTCTGCCTCCAATATGTCATCCTCTTATAAAAAATTAGGTTTGAGAACCTTTTATACTTGTTAGAGAGGTGTAAGACTAAAGAAATCTTTTTATTTTCTCGTTGAGGAGTTTGTCGGACTTGGGCGCCCTGGGTATCATGGATCGGTGTCCTAGGAAGTGAACTTTTGCATCTTCTGTTTTTGGTGATGCTTCCATTGCAGCTCGCGAGGCTTGGTGGTGGAGCTGTGTTGCTGCTCTGCTGCTCTGCCTTCAGCGCGCTATGAACCACTTGTCAGTGGCCTGGGTGCTAGAATTTGAACTCTTCCATTTTTTTTTGCTTCAACTCATGCACATTCACTTCATTTCACTCTGAATTGATTCCTACACATATAAACACCAAAATTAAGCTTCACTAATCACAACCCACATTAAAATCAATAATAGTAGAGTAAGATGCGAAGCAAATAGCATACAAAAATACACTTTTAGCCGAACATCAAGCTCCAATATGAAATATATAGACTCCACGGGGGGGGGGGAGGGAGGTTTGCTAATCTATACACCTGTTTTTGTGTCACGTTTAACTGTGCCCGCTTTGCAAAAAAAATTGCAAGCGTACCCGCTTTTTCGCATAACTTCAGCATACGGGGCTGAAGTAGCAAAGGCAATCATGCAAAACTTCAGCATTCTAGTAGACGGGCCTGATGTTTTTGTTTTGTAACTGGGGAACTTCAGCTCTAGAGCTGAAGTTTTTGTTTTTGTAACTGGCGAACTTCAGCTCTAGAACTGAAGTTTTTGTTTTGTAACTGGCGAACTTCAGCTCTAGAGCTGAAGTTTTTGTTTTTGTAACTGGCGAACTTCAGCTCTAGAGCTGAAGTTTTTATTTTTTAACTGGCGAACTTCAGCTCTAGAGGTGAAGTTTTTGTTTTTGTAACTGGCGAACTTCAGCTCTAGAGCTGAAGTTTTTGTTTTGTAACTGGCGAACTTCAGCTCTAGAGCTGAAGTTTTTGTTTTTGTAACTGGCGAACTTCAGCTCTAGAGCTGAAGTTTTTGTTTTGTAACTGTCGAACTTCAGCTCTAGAGCTGAAGTTTTTGTTTTGCCTTAGCTATTAATTAATAATATAGGCTGCAAACAACAGCGAACTGCAGAAACTTAACTACTGAAGGAAGCATATTCCAAACCATTGGCTTCACAGTATGTGCAGTTCAAGATAGTAGACGACTTGCGTGAAGAAAGGACGTAGAAATGAACCAGCTTGCAAAAATGTAAATACACGGTCCCACTATTATCATCTAACAAATCTATCTATGCACAACCCAATCCAAATCAGATAAAATAGGGAAAATTTCACATAAGAACAACTGGGCTCCCTACTTTTCAATTTTATAGCCCATATTTATGGCAATCATCCCATGAACTGAAGTTCCATAGCAGCACCAACAGCAGCAGAAGAAAGAAGAAGAAGAAGAAGAAGAAGAAGAAGAAGAAGAAGAAGAAGAAGAAGAAGAAAATGAAGGAGGAGAAGGAGGAGGAGAAAGGGGGATGAAGTTATTTAAAAAGTGGGTACAAGTTAAAAGTTTTTAAAAATATGGGTATAGATTAAATGGGGGCGACCAAATAGGGCGTCCCGTGCAATTTTTACGACTCCACGTGTCCAAATTCTTAAAAAAAAAATCCAACATTTATCTTTCCGTTAAGGTTCAAGGGCCACACAAGACTTTTCTTAAGGGCAATAGTAATATATAAGACTAAAAAGTCTTAATGAGGGTGAGCCGTGGAATCAGCTACTAATTCTCATATTAGGGTAGGTTGTCTACATCATAATTCTTGGGGTGCAGTTCTTTCCCGAATCCTGCATGAACCAGGGATACCTTATGCACCGAGCTCCCCTTGTCAGTAAATATAAGTATAACTCAGAATCTTCCACATAATTTGTAATTAATTGATTGGCACAACAACCATTTGCAAGACAAACGATCCTTTTGGAGTAGTTTCCATTATCTCGACCTCTTGTACGTCCTTGACAATTAATTAAGTTCTAGAGCTGAAGTTTTTATTTTGTAACTGTCGAACTTCAGCTCTAGAGCTGAAGTTTTTGTTTTGCCTTAGCTATTAATTAATAATATAGGCTGCAAACAACAGCGAACTGCAGAAACTTAACTACTGAAGGAAGCATATTCCAAACCATTGGCTTCACAGTATGTGCAGTTCAAGATAGTAGACGACTTGCGTGAAGAAAGGACGTAGAAATGAACCAGCTTGCAAAAATGTAAATACACGGTCCCACTATTATCATCTAACAAATCTATCTATGCACAACCCAATCCAAATCAGATAAAATAGGGAAAATTTCACATATGAACAACTGGGCTCCCTACTTTTCAATTTNCATAGCAGCACCAACAACAGCAGAAGAAAGAAGAAGAAGAAGAAGAAGAAGAAGAAGAAGAAGAAGAAGAAGAAGAAGAAGAAGAAGAAGAAGAAGAAAACGAAGGAGGAGAAGGAGGAGGAGAAAGGGGGCTGAAGTTATTTAAAAAGTGGGTACAAGTTAAAAAAAATTTAAAAAATGGGTATAGGTTAAATGGGGGCGACCAAATAGGGCGTCCCGTGCAATTTTTATGACTCCACGTGTCAAATTCTTAAAAAAAAAATCCAACATTTATCTTTCCATTAAGGTTCAAGGGCCACACAAGACTTTTCTTAAGGGCAATAGTAATATATAAGACTAAAAAGTCTTAATGAGGGTGAGCCGTGGAATCAGCTACTAATGCTCATATTAGGGTAAGTTGTCTACATCATAATTCTTGGGGTGCAGTTCTTTCCCGAATCCTGCATGAACCAGGGATACCTTATGCACCGGGCTCCCCTTATCAGTAAATATAAGTATAACTCAGAATCTTCCACATAATTTGTAATTAATTGATTGGCACAGCAACCATTTGCAAGACAAACGATCCTTTTGGAGTAGTTTCCATTATCTCGACCTCTTGTACGTCCTTGACAACCAATTTTTGTCCCAAGTTGCTATTTCAGTGACACTTCACATCATATACTACAGCCCAACCAACAATTAATTAAGATCTCTGTCAATTACTTCAAACACATTTTTTAGGGAACAAAATAGATCCTTTTCTTGACATTAAGCAAAATGAGCCATGCAAAAATGTCTATAAGAGTGGGCAGAGGGGTCAAGCACCACATACCCTGGTCGGTACTATATGTTAATAGCAATCTATTTTGTGTAGTCAAATAAAATCAACTCGTTCAATTTTGATTGCAACCAGCACAAGAACCACATCGTCACGTGACATTGCTTCAAATAAAACGTGTGACTGTTTGTCCAAATGTAAACAAATGGGCATGGGAAGACGTGTTCACAGATTTAAAAAAAAAAAAAATTATAGCTAAGAGAAAATCAAAATATTTATGCCCGCGAGGGTTAGCTAAGGTGGTCGGGTGAGTAGTTTCCCAAGTGGAAGACCTGAGATCGATTCTTCTCAGAAAGCCTCCTCATTCAAAGTTCGTCGCATCGGACTTGCTTAGTGCGATTTACATCTCTCGTGTGATTTGCGAGTTAGTAACAAAAAAAATTTATATGGTTCTACTGATAATCAATCATTATAATTCTTTCCAACTTTTGAGTGTATGACACTATTGCCATTTGCTATAAGGTAAAATGTTAATTTAGACAAAATATATCTTGTTCGATAACAAATTTGGGAAGAAAAAAAGATAACTTGTTTGATAAATTCTGTAGGATGAGCAATATAGAAGGCAGTTGTAACGATCAGACCAGTTGTTTTGAGAATTAGCATCCCGTTCGGTAGCTTAAGGTCTCGAGCAACTTCGTATCATGTATTATGACTTGCATGTGCATATCGAATCGGATTTTCGGATGATTTAGGATTGATTTGGAAGGATGATTCTTGCTTTAGGATCTTAAGCGGTAAGAGGTGACCGGAGTTTGACTTTTGTGTAGACGACTCTGGAATGGTGTATTGATGATTTCAATAGCTCCGTATGGTGATTTTGGACTTGGGCGTATGTCCGGATTTGGATTTGGAGGTCCGTAGGTTGACTTGATTCATTTTGGCGAAAATTGGAAAGTTGAAGGTTTGGAAGGTTGAGAGATTTCATCGGAGTTGACTTTGTTGATATCGAGGTTCGAATTTCGATTCCGGGAGTTGGTACAGCTTTGTTATGTCATTTGAAACTTGTATACATTTGACGTCATTCCGGGTTGATTTAACATGATTCGGCGCGAGTAGTATAAATTGATAGTTCATAAGTTCATTAAGTTCGATTTGCAGTGTGATTTGTAATTTTGATGTTGTTTGATGTGATTTGAGGCCTCGAGCAGGTCCGTGTTATGTTATGGAACTTGTTGGAATGATTGGACAGGGTCCCGGGGGCCTCGGGTGTGCTTCGGATGGGCAACGAGCCATTTCCTTCTATTTTTGGACCGCTGATTTCTGTCACCTGGTGTTCTTCAATGCGATCACGATCAAGAATTCGCATTCATGTAGTGTCCTGTGGAATCTGGCACTTTCGTTCTACGCGGTCGCAAAGAGACCACCGCGTTCGCGAGGCATTGAGAATTTTCTGTCTTCGCGTTCGCGTTGTGGTACATGCGATCGCGTACAAGGAATTTGGGAGGGTCACCAGGAGATTGCTCTCCGCGTTCAAGAGGTTGAGAGCGCGTTCGAGATGTTTGCTGGGCGGTGGAGTGTCGCGTTCGCGAGTGTGCTCATGCGTTCGCGAAGCACGTTTTTGGCAGCTGAAGGCTTTGTTCTCCGCGATCACGTTGTATGTTCCGCGATCACGATGTATATTTCACTGGGCAGAATATAAGTACTCTATTTCGAGGGCTTTTGATATTTTATCACTTTTTGAGTTAGAAGCTCAGATTTTGGCCCGGGGTTGACTTTTTAGTTTTCTTTAAAGATAGAAGATTTATTATCCGGAATTTTTTCCTACGGTTATTATTTATGATATGAAGTTATTTTGGCTAGATTTGATCCGTCCGAAGGTTGTTTCACTTGAGAAGGTCATTTTCGAGTATCAGTATAGCTTCTTTGAGGTAAGCATCTTGCCTAACTTTATCTGGGAGAACTACCCCCTTAGGATTGGGTTAATTATGTTATTCGTGTTATGTGAAAGCCGTGTACGCAAGGTGACGAGTGGGTACATGGCCTATATGTGGTATTTGACCGGTTTAGATTATCTAGACTCTTTAAATGCCTTTAATTGAATCAACATAACATGTAATATCTTTCATTGTTAATCTACCCTTGCATGCCCTATTTGACGTTGTTAGCACTTATTCTACATCTTACTTGTTATTTTGCTCTTATATGCCTTAGTTGAAGTAATTGCCTTCCTTATTATCTTGTTACCTTTCCTTGTTGAGTATTCCCATTATTTTGTTATTGTTAAAATTTTTGTGCACATTGTGGTTGAGCCATGGGATATTTATTGTGGAAATATTGAATTGTTCGTTCCATCCGTGACTCCGTGCCTATTTTCTACTTGTCTTAACTATTTTATTTGCACACCTTAGTTGTCAAGTGCTTTATTTGTCCTGTTATTTTTGTATTATTTGTTGCATTCCTTTGAGTATTATGTAGTTCCTTATTGTCGTGCACTCATACCCTTGGATTTTAAAAATTATGGTCAATTGAGTTATTGGATTGTTATTGTTATTTAAAATTATTTGAGGATCGGGTTGCGCGCCGCAACCGGTGAATAAGGGAGAATTTTGATATTGATACACGTTGATACGGTAGGATCGGGTTGCGGGCAGCAACGGGTGGAATAAAGGAGGATTATGATATTGATAAATGATGATACATTGGGATAGGTTTCACGCCGCAACGGATTGTTTACGTGATTTGATATTGATAAATGATACTATGGCGGAATAAGGTAGGATTATGATATTGATAAATGATGATACGGTAGTATCGGGTTGAGCGCCGCAACCGATTGTGTGTGTTGTACTTGCTGTTGTTATTTTATCTTGTGTGAGTCATGCATCCTACGTAAACTATTGTATTACTTTATTGTGTCAATCTGTGCTTCCGTAATTAGTTGGTGAATTGATTTTCAAGATGAACTTACTGCATAGAATTATTTTCTCATACCCTGTTGAGTTGTTAGTAACATAATGGTTTTAAATAAAAGAACTATTAACATTCTTACCTTATGTGACTCTTAAGTTAAAACTCGTCATTTCATTCGGTACTTTACTATTCTTAATAGTTGTCATATTTCACTTTAATTGATTTCTCAACTTAAACTCCTTACCCTATCTGATGTTTTTACTTTACTTAAAAATCGTTATTGTATTTTAATTTAATAAATTCTATATTTAATTCAGTAGCTTATCTGATGCATTATTTTATTTGAAAATATTATTTTCTTCATCCAAATGATTTCTAGAAATTCATTTTCTCATTTGATTCCCCACTTTATTCAAGGTTGTTATTATGCATTATCGTATATAAATAAATCTCTTGAACATTTTAATTAGCATTTGACGCGGATACAATGTACATGATGGCACGTAGGTTTTGCCGTGCGAAAGTGATTTGAAAAAATGTGGGAACGAGGTGCCAAGATCTGGAAGTTGTGACTTATGATTTGAGATTACGAGGAGTGGTACCTCGGGTAATTCTTGTTGTAATTTATGCATTAGGAATGATTTGATTGATTGAATTGTCATTCGTTTCTTTATTACTCGTTTATTTCTTGTTGCTATTCGTGCTTCTATTATTTTCACCGTTGATTGTAAATTCGTGACCCTTCTATTGTTGGTCTTACATCGATGATCTTTCCGTTGTTAGCTTTAAGTTATAGCCTGCATAGGTTTACATGTCTGGTAGGTATCTTGACCTGGTCTCGTCACTATTCTACCGAGGTTAGGCTTGATACTTACTGGGTACCGTTGTGGTGTACTCATGCGACGCTTTTGCATATTTTTTTCCAGATCCAGGTACTTATGATCGAGTTGGTTTGAGACTTATATCTGTGCGGCTGGAGACTTCAAGATATACCTGCTGACGTTCGCAGGCTCTGAAGTCACCTTCCGTTGTATTTTATTTCCATTGTTTCCAATTTTTTCGGGACAGTGATGTACTTGTTATTTCTAGTGACTCTTAGAAAAGCTTATGATTTGTACTAGTGATTTTGGGGTTATGTAACTGATGTTGGTTCAGCTATGTTGTTACAGATATGTGTTAGACTTACCTAGTCTTAAAGACTAGGTGCCATCACGACATCCTAAAATGAAAAATTGGGATCGTGACAGCAGTGCATGGCATATATATGGTAATAGTTGCTAGTGGGGAATTAGTTAAAAGGATAATATATATCCAATGACAGTTGTGAATAGTAAAGATTGCATATGATTATTAAATGTTGGATAGAGAAAATAATATGGAATAAAATTATGGTGCAAAAATATTATTACAACTCACACATAATTAGTTATATATATTACTTTACCTCGGGCAAGAGGAAGATATTTCTGTTTAACCAAAAATTAGATTTTAGGTCAAAGCTTGAATTTAGAAGAACTCGGGTTACTGATAATCGGAAAAGTATATAAGAAAGAGATTTTGAATGATATAATCAGAAAGCAAAAAGAACAAAGTTTATTCCAGTAATATTTTCTCGTGTCCTACAGATATTATGACTTTCTCCTTTTATAGTTAATTTTAAGAGAAAGTGTAATGCCTTTGTCTTAATGAGGCAATTACGAGCAATAAATGACAATAAAAGAAACGTTACTCAATCATTCATATAAATACAAATTCTCTAACGTATTTGGCATTTAATGCTGAATTGGGACTCTTTTTCGTTATCAGATTCATGTCTTCAATTCCTTTTGATCTTCGAGCTTTAAATGACTCGAACAGGTACGAGTCTCGTTTCATTTGAATAATAGCTCGTGCCTTTAAATATCTTCTCTCCCGCATCTGTTGTTGCTCGTGCCTTCTAACTGATTACCACGCTTTGACTATTTGACCGGTCCACGTGTCATGACACGTCATCTTTAATATTTAAATTCAGTTTTTTCCCAATACAAGTGGACCCGAAACATCTATCAGCTATTACTGCAACATTAGATGAGCTCAAAAGATTTATTACTGAAGGCATTTGTTAATTTCAGTTCAATTTTGTATTTTATTTGTTATTGCTATGTCCTGAAGGAGACTGAAGGTCAGGACTAAATATTCCAATCAAATTTAATGTCTTTTTTTTTCTTTAAGCATTTCGTACTATCAAGTCAACTGGGCCAATCAGCTCTTAATAGAGAAAATATTGCGTGCCTAGATTCTTTGTGGCGTCAATATGTTTTCCTTCAGATAAAGGAGTTATAGACTAATGATAAATTTAATTCCCAAACACAAATTCATGAACCTGCAGTTTCCCATTTCTGATATTGGTATGGATCGGGGTCAATAGCTTCATCAAATAGAATAAGCAAACAATCCTTCAAACTGAGATGTCCTCAGCCACCACTTTGTGACTAACTGCAAATAAGATCCCAAATAGGCATATAAGCACTATAAACACACGCAAAAATGTTGTTAAAGGAATACTGATGGCTGCACGTTTATGATGCAGAAAAGTTCTAAAAAAAGGTTTACTACCAGATTTGGGCCACTATCACAAGTACTATTTTGGTTTCACAATCTGGATTGATCTTACAGCAAACCAGTGCTTTCCCTAGTAGATCATTAACTAACTGAAACAGCATATACTTTTTATGCGTATGATTCTGAGATATAAAATTGCTGCAGCTCTGGACTAAATTAGTCATATGCTCTGTTTGTTCGAACCAATGTTAGCCAGTGGCCATAAGACGTTCACATAGTCCATGCAGAACATCTATTAGCTATTACTGCAACGTTAGACTAGCTCAAATGATTTATTACTGAAGGTACCAGTTAGTTTCAGTTCAATTTTGCAATTTACTAGTTGTTGCTAATCCTATCAAATTTAATGCCACCGATACTATTGCCGGGAGTGGTGAGAGTTTAGGCAGGCATATGAACAGTTGAGCACTACAAACACACGCAAAACATTGTTAAAAGAACACATACCCCAAGTAAGCAGCCGTTTGCGATGCAGAAAAGTTAAACAAGTTAATAACTAAAATAAAGTAAGAGTAGCTTTGAGATGAACGAGTTAGATTATACAATGGCGGTTCCAACATTTAAGGTAATGGGTGCTCACTATTAATTAGTGCTAGCAAATGATGGAAGGAGTTAGATTGATATGGACAGATTGAATACATTCTAGATGTTGGGCTCAACCAGCCCAAATACACTCTTAACATGGCGTGATATTGTTCGCTTTGGGTCAAGCCCGCATGGTTTTCCCCAAAAGGCCTCACACCATCCCTACACCTTATAAGTAGACTCCCAATCTTTTCAGCTACTAATTTGGGACTTTGTTCGCACACCCAACAATCTCTCCCTCGAACTAAGTTCCACGTGGCCCATTACCACGATTCACGGGTCAATTTTCGAGATTCACAGTGTGCCACCCACATTGTTAGAGTATTATGGCAACCGAAGCCCGCAACTAGCTTCTTCTTATGTGTGCACCGCCTATCACGCCCCTTTTTTTCTCGCGAAATCAGGTTTATGACATTTTGGTTGGGACAACTCTTTCCTTTTGGAAAGGGGGTTTGCATTTTTGAAGAGTCGCCACCTAACGATTTAAGGTGCGTTATGGCACCTATAGGGTTCATTTATAACTACGTTTGGTAACCAGAGACAGGGTAAGAGCTTGAAATTATCCAAAGGGGAAGGTGTTAGGCACCCCTCAGGATCCACTAATGTGGTTTCCGGCCAAACAGTTTTCGTGAATTTGTACAATTAGCAAATAAACAAGCATGGCTCAAATAGTAGGGGATTTAATTTTAAATACATAGATGTTTGAAAAGCAATTAATGTCAAAGCAACATTTTAAAAAGAATTACAATCTAAGCATACTTGGGAATGTAAAGGGGTATCCTAGGTTTGTTTGTAATATGGATCACATCAATGCAATACCCGGTATGACACTCCTCTAAGAGGAGCTACATGTGGTATTAACGCACCGGTCATCATATCCATATCTACCCATTCCCGCCCCGTAAAGGTAATTAAAGCGAGGGTTGGTCTCGACCCCTATTGTATGTTGTTACCCGTCCATTCCTATCAGTCCCGGAGGAATTTAGGACTCTTATCCTATAAGAAGGGGGGTTCTAGGCAGACCCTCAAGTTTAAAGGCAAAATACTAAGGCGACATATAATAAACAAGTAAGACTTCAATAAAGGGGATCATGGAAGACAAATGAAAGGCTCAAATATACCTTCACACACGGTACACATAAACATCATGCCTCATACACAATTAAGGTCTACATTCAGATCCTAAACATGGTATCTAAGTGATAACAATAGAGTCAAATTTTTATATGACTCAGGGAAGAAGTCTTAATTAAGCTTGCGTACTGATTTTAACATGCTGACAGTTAAACATTAATCACAAAGACATTTCTGGTTTTATTTTAAAGTTGATTACCTAAGACTTGCCTCAGCATAAAAATCATATGCAGTAGTTACCAGAATTATTAAAAAACAATTTGGAAGTTATTTTTACCTAAAGCATGTTGTTCTAAATGTTGCAAAGACATGCAGGGATTATGACCAGTTTTACTTAAACGAGATAGTCAAACATGAGACTGTTTTATGTCCTTTTTCATGCATCAGTAGTTTAACTAGGTGTGACTGAGCGAGTGTAAATGAGATCCTAAATCAGGGTATCTAACGTGCACATATGAAAATGCAGAATGATTGCAGAATTCCTAAAATATGATTTCTAAATGCCCCAAAGAGTTACAGCATGATTTCAAGACGTGTAGGAGCAACAGTTTATGTTGATGATGTTATTTAGCCTAAAGCAGGATTTCTAAGTGGTAAAGTGATGCCATGAGATGCTGAAACAGTAAACCTAAGAACATGGTATCTAATGCATGACATGCTTTGAATGGGTTGATCTTACACATGGATTTTAATGCACACATAGGAAATGTAAACCTAAGACATGGTTTTTACCCATTGATGTTGATAGCATGTATAACTACCCTCCCCTTTTCACTAGTCAGACCCATCACTTGTTTACAACAGATTATTACATACCAACACTGAAATGAATTACATAAGTAGAAAAGAGAAATAAAAGTTACACTATAGAGAGCCTGAAAACAGGCCCAGGTTTTCAGCACCCGATTAGGATTTCCTCCCCGAGTTATGCAATAAATCACCTCAAATGCCAAGATTGTTCCATAGTCTTTCTCATATCTGGGTGTGTCAGAGTTCCCTAAGGACCTCAAGGGATCCCGGGCAGTGCTCACACCCAGATTCCATAGCCAAGACAGAGTAAGTGCAGTGTGGAAAGGCCAGCTTTTATGTGTCCAAGTTCAGAGGGAGCTCAAGGGTCCCAAGGCAAGGCTCACACAAAGGGGCGGAACTTAGTGGTCTAAGAGTAGAGTGAGAGTGCTATAACATAGTGATGGAAGACTTAGTAAAGCAGTTTAGAAATGAAAGGTTCAAAAATAGTTTTTAAAGATACTAGGAGTTATCAATTTTGAAATCATTCTTTGAGAAAAGCATACTAAGCAAACAACCTAATTAACCATAGAATACCCAGATTTACTTGATAAGCAGACTAACAAACAGGGGTGAAGGGATTGGGAACATGTAGGTTTGAAACCACATAAAATAGGAAAACATTTGACACAACAAATATACAAAACAGCTATGAGTTTATTGAACAAATCAGTCATGATAACAGACATTTAAAACATAGGGAAGAATGCAGCAGGATCATGTTGAAGACAAGAGTTTTGTTGAAACAAATTTGACATACCATTAGGGCCAATAGAATGCACTAGAAGACTAAGTAACTATATGGTCATATCAGTTAAGGGAGGGGTAAGGGAACTAAGTGAACATGCTGGACAAGTATCAAAGAACTAAGTAAACTCTGATATGATGATTATACATAAGGCAGAATTTAGACGTGCTTAATAACAACAAACATAAAAACAAATTGAATAACTAGTACAGTAACAAGCATCGATGTATAGGCATGGAACACATAAAGTTAAGTTTCAAATTTAAACTAGAGACATACCAGTTAAAGAAGAAAAATGCAGAATGTAGAAATAAGTGCAACTCCACTATCTAGCCTTGGCTTTCAGCCGCCTAGGCCAACAGTTAGCACAAGTAACAAAGAAAGAAGAGAGAGTTTGAATGTATGTGTGTATTCTGAACTGTGTTCGTGTCTTAAGACTGCAGAAGAGAGTCATTTATATAGTAGTTTGAAAAACTGGTTAAAATAAGGCAAGAAAAAATTCTTCAGTAATTATAGAAGTCAATATAAAAAATTGGTTCGAATCTCCCTTTAATTAAGGGAGTCAGTGCAAACGGTAAAGAGCAGGTGGCAAGTAAGGAAAGAAATCGTACACGGCTGGAGTATAACAAATAAGGAAAGATTTCAAAATAGTACCAGTATAGAACAGGTGATTAAGGCTAGGTTCAGAAAGTTTTTAAACTAAGGAAACAATCAGTAAGAATTAAGTAGCAATGCAGACAAGGCAAGGGAAAATTAATTAAGGCAAGCAACTAATCAAATTAAGTGGAAAGGTAGGAGTCGAGATTCAGTAGCATAGAGTAGTCGATCTCGACCAAATTCATAAAGCCTTGATTAAGGACACAACTCAGTAGAAATAAGTATCATAGCAAATATGGTAAGGAAATCAGTCAGTTTAACAGACGGGGCAAAGCTTTTTGGGTTTTGAAAGAAAATTTTCAATCACCATCAATTAAAGAAACCAGAATCAATCAAAAGGGAGTCATGACTCTGCACTTTCAATCATATAAATAGAGGAGGTCCACAGACGTAGCAAGTAAACATATTCGAAGCATAGTCACAGAAAGAAGCAAGAGATGAACAAACAAAGCGAGCATAGTCACACAGGAGCGACATAAGTAGGCTAGGGATTCAGGAAAACATATTCAAAGCAGGGTAATCACAGGACTCAAGTAAGCAGGCTAACATACAGAAACAAAGTAAAGAAAGCATGCTAACACTCATAGAAGCAAAGTAAGGAAAATCATGCTAACATTCCCAGAAACAAAGTAAAGAAAATCTTTAAAAAAAAATAGGGCTTTTAACAGAGTCAAGTTAAAAGCAGTAGGAGCACAAAATCGGTCAAAACAAACAAGGAAAAGGTTTAATCATAAAGAAATCAGTTAGAACATGCGTAAAAGAACTCCGAGAAACCCTAGTTTTTAGAGAGAGTAAAACGGTTCAAAGTAAAGTATCTTTCAGAAGAAGCTCGCGAATGAGCAAATCGTAGAAGGGAACAGGCCTAAAGGATAAAAAAATAGCACAGTTCTTGAAAGATTCAGACGAGAGTTAGGGTTTCACAAAGGAAATCCAAATAAAATCGAAAGAACCTGTTGAAACTTCACAAAACGCAACACATATGGTGTGATTTTTCTCAAGATCACACCAGAGAAGCCTCGAACACGAAAGCAGAAACCCTAGGTCCAAATCGGCATGGCCAAGGACCCTTGAAGGTCTTAGAGATGATGAGCAAGGCGATGGGAGACCCGCAAGTTCCGCTATCATTTCTTCATAAGCTTCGTCTATCTCCGGTTGTGATTCAGCAAGTCTAAGATTTCTTCTTTCCGAACGGATCCAATCTTTGAAGAGTACTGGTTTTTCCAAGCTCTCCCTCATAGACGCTCTATGATCACCTATTTGAAGTCTCGCTTGACTAAAAGCGCTCTCTGATGCCACTCTTGAAGCTTGAACACATAAAATATCTCGAGCCATCCTTGAGAGAACCGGATAGTATTTTTCTTTGGCCTTCCACCATTCCAAAAGATCAAAGGTGCCGTCTGGATTCTCCTTTTCAAGGCCCTGCGACAAATAAACTTGAAACTCATTTAGATGTGAAGTATCATCAATATTATCACCTTGAGAACCCTGTTGCAGCCAAACGCACACGCAAGTATACGCGGTCGTCAAGTAATAAAGTGACTAAAAGTCGGATGTCGAACCCACGAGGACTTGTGATTAAGTATTAACTAATTAGACTATCCTAATTATCTAAACAAGAATTAAACCTAGAAGTATTTGGTTCTAAACTAATTAAATAAAGAATATAAATAATGAACTTTTAACAGAGAGAAAGAGCATATATTTATGATATCAATGTAATAAAAACAATCTAGGATTATGGGTTATCTAACATTCCTATTGTATTCTTCAATTGAATTGACTAACTAATTTATCTCGTTTATTGGTTGACAGGGTTAATATTGCTCATAAGAATCTATCGAGTTCTTACTCGCCTATTCAAGCTAACCAAACGCCTATATGTCTATGGAGTTAGAATCAACAAGAACGCATTTATAATTCCTGTAAATCAACCAAGCAAGGCAATTAGGTATATGTCTATCCTAACCACGAATTCGTTCCCCGATGTCCAGTTTCAAGAACTTGCTCTATTCAATCCTATACGCAATCTAGAATTCCCACTTTCGAGTTCAACTCTAGATTCGTGGATAGTATTCAATTGGTGATCAAGCAATCAAATAATTAAGTGCAGGATTGAATAAATAAACCAATATGATAAACTAAGAAATCAAAATCAATATCCGAATAACAATAGTCATAAAAGAACCACAACCCTAGAACGTGAAGTTTAGCTCCACATAGACATGGTAGCAAAACAACAAATCATACAAAGAAACATAAAAAGACTAAGTTGGTGGAAGAAAAGATGAAACCCGGCCTCCACGGCGGCTCTGTGCTTGTGTTTTCCTTTCAAAAATGTCCTCCCCTTCCAAAATAGGTTTAGGACCATTTTTATACAAGTTAAGACCATGTAGGACTGAAATAACCTTGTCCCAGGCGAAATAGGAAAAGTCTCCATTTCAAGCGTCTAGGGCAACGCTAGGCGCTGGCCCTGGCGCACAAAACAGTAACGTTTTTTCAATTTCACTTCAACAATGTAATTCCTCCTCTCTTCTTTTTGTCTTGCATTTGGGGGACAAAACCCAAAGGGTGTCCCCCTTTGTCTCCCTAAATTAAATTTTTTTATTTTCCTTTCTTTTATTTCCGCGTTTTATTCAATTTTGCTTCAAATCTCTTCACCTTCACCCTGCTTTAATCCTACACAGCTAAAATATAATATTAAGCATAAAGTAATATAATTAATACTCAAAAGACGATTAAAAAGTGCTAGAATATGAGGCAACAATGGTTAAATATATGCATTTTGACCGAACATCAACACCCCACACTTAGACTCTTGCTCGTCCTCGAGTAAGCATTAAAATCACTCTCAATAAATCAAGCCTAGAAACACCACCACTTTGGTAGGTACTAACAATTAGGCCCTATAGCAACTCAAACCATCATATATACACTTCCTCGTCATCGTGCAAGATATACAAGTCACAAACAAACAATAAAATTCTAACCTCCTAACCTCAGAGACGGACTCTGACTTACAAAATTTAAGCTCGCTCACCTACTCTGTCAAAGAAGCTAATAACATCACCTATCTATCATGAAACAAGTACCCTCACCAGAATAAATAGTCCATATACTCAAATCAAAGAATGAATATAATTGAAGGACATCACATCAAAGAACAACTCTCGCACTCACAACGAATTCACATGTATGCACGAAGAACCATAGGCTTGCCCATTATGTACATCTCCACTAATTAAGTATGCTCAAATAGAATCAAATAGGACTTTAACGAGTTGTAATGTTGGCTAGGGGACGGGTAGAAGAATTATATAGTAGTGACTTACACTTCCCTAAGCACTTTGCACTTTGACTTCATCGCCTATTATTTTCTACTCTTCACTTTATTTTTCAGCCCTCTCTTCATTTATTGTTTCACAAGTATTTCCCTCATATCAAGAACGTTTCAAAAAAAATTCAAAGCAATTTTTTTCACTCCCCTTTTTTTCCTTTTCTTTTTCATGTCACATTCTTTTCAAGAAGGCCTTTTCATCACCTTTCAGCTATCATTGGTCACCATTTTTCACTTAACCATCCCTTTCTTCAAATTTATCAATTAATATCGCAGTCTAAGCAACAGTGCTCAAGGAAGCAGGGTCTAAAAACTAGGGATTCAACAAAAGGATCAAGGCAAAAATACGGCTTCCAAACAAAAGGCTACATGCACAAAGGGCTAACTAGTGGTACAATATCTGAAAAGGCTAAAATTCACAAGACATACCAAAGAAAACCAATTATCATCTTCTAAACAGAGCAACACTTTTATTTCGCTTCAATAACATGCAGGGCAAGTTCTAGACTAAGATGCAAAACATGGAATATATGTAAGAAATCATCACCCCTCATGGCACAAGTATCAATCAAGATGGATCAATTCCACTCTAAGACAGACAGGATCATCGCGAACCACAAAATAAGAATAAGTTATATACAGAGTCACAACCCTGAGCTTGGGTGTCAGAAAGTCTGCTATTTTATTCATTACTCAAGCACTCAGAGGAAAGTACGACTCAAGCTTAGGCCTAAATATGCTAGTATCAAACAAGTAACGAAAGTGTTTTTTTTCTTCTCCCTCTTTTACTAGTCCTAAAAAAATCTAATCCTAAAAATAAAAAAATTTACCCGGTTCAAGCTACATCCCCAGGAAAAGAACCGATGCACAAAGAAAAACCAAGGGGGATTATTATCTAACTAAAACTAACTAGAAACAAAAATAAAATATTTTTGATTTTTTTTATTGGACCTTAATCCCTCAAGAAGCCTGTCCACAAAATCCATCATCGGAAAAAGTCCCAATTTTCTAAAAAAAAATTCTTTTTTCATTTTTTTCTTTTTTTTTTAATTTTATTTTTTAACACAAATAACTACACTAAGAAAAAGTACTACAACAAATCTAGGATAGCATAGAAAATCACTCAGACAATCTCCTCACCCCACACTTAGAATTGTGCAATATCCTCAATGCACTAAAAATAACAAGAGGGTAAAAGAAACTCCCTGGTAGGCCAAAGGCCGAAGAATTAGTAGCTCACGGGATACTCAGACTTCTCCCAGGTATGATCCCTTGTGCGGGTACCTCACACTTAGTTTCAGCCACCTGCATGCTTTTGCACATGCCTATTGGCTTTGACTCCATGCTCCTACTCCTACAAAACACAAAAATAATACTACAAAATAATAAAAATAAATTAAATAAACAAAAATAAAAGAAAGTAGTAAAGCCGGGTTGCCTCCCAATAAGCGCCTCATTTAACGTCGCGACACGACGTAAATCACTTTTTGCCTCCACCTTGAACTTATGAATTGTACCCCTAACATGGCATCCAGTCCGCGGTTATGCTCCATTGGTGGGGCTACAATGATAACCAGGCCAAGTAATAATTTTTTCACTCTGCACTTCAAGGCCTTTAGATGAGGAATGTAATTTTTGCTTTTTGGCACAACAAATTCAAGAATATAGGCACTCTCATCCTCACCTTTTGACTCCTCCATTGGCTCAGATGGCTTGATTAATATCTCACTCTCTAAACACAATGTGGAAAAATGATTGGAATGAGGTCTAATGCGCCTTAACTCATGAATTTTACTACTATTTGCATCCCCATATTTACACACACTCAAGTCTCCCAAAGTAATGTTATCTACTCCCTCACATGACTCTAGAGCACTCTTCTCAATATTGGCATCCTCAAGAAAAATATGGTCTAGTGATTGGTATTCTCGTTTTAACTCCTCAATTTGGTCTAGAAGATTTTTTTCAGCTTCACACAACTCAATATTAAATTGTTGGGTGTTAAACGCATCAACCTTTGCACTCAAATCTGCATCTAAGTTATGTACAACCAAGCCAAAATTATCAATTTTATGTGCAAGTTCATCTCTCTCCTTAGACCAATCATTTACCAACGTTGTTATAAGACAACGTCGTTCCTCATATTCCCTTAATCGTGAATATTCTTCCCAATACCAACCCTTAATCCCATATTCAAATTCAGACCTCCCGGAGTTCAGGCCATGACAAGCCCAAAAAAGACGGGCCATAAAAGTCTGCTGTCAACCAAGCGTCGTCATCAATAACATTACCTTTGGATATTTAATCCCCAAATGTCATGTTGAGAGAACTAGAAACACACTAAGAGAAAAGTCAAATAGTTATAAAAATAAAAATATATACAAAAAAATAGGACAAAATTAAAAGTCTAATCTAGAAAAACAGCTAATTTCTAATTCCCCGGCAACGACGCCAAAAACTTGTTGCGGCCAAACGCACACGCAAGTATACGCGGTTGTCAAGTAATAAAGTGACTAAAAGTCGGATGTCGAACCCACGAGGACTTGTGATTAACTATTAACTAAATTAGACTATCCTAATTATCTAAACAAGAATTAAACCTAGAAGTATTTGGTTCTAAACTAATTAAATAAAGAATATAAATAATCAACTTTTAACAGAGAGAAAGAGTAGATATTTATGATATCAATGTAATGAAAACAATCTAGGATTATGGGCTATCTAACATTCCTATTGTATTCTTCAATTGAATTGACTAACTAATTTATCTCGTTTATTGGTTGACAGGGTTAATATTGCTCATAAGAATCTGTCGAGTTCTTACTCGCCTATTCAAGCTAACCTAACGCCTATATGTCTATGGAGCTAGAATCAACAAGAGCGCATTTATAATTCCTGTAAATCAACCAAGCAAGGCAATTAGGTATATGTCTATCCTAACCGCGAATCCGTTCCCCGATGCCCAGGTTGAAGAACTTGCTCTATTCAATCCTATATGCAATCTAGAATTCTCACTTTCAAGTTCAACTCTAGATTCATGGATAGTATTCAATTGGTGATCAAGCAATCAAATAATTAAGTGCAGGATTGAATAAATAAACCAATATGATAAACTAAGAAATCAAAATCAATATCCGAATAACAATAGTCATGAAAGAACCACAACCCTAGAACGTGAAGTTTAGCTCCACATAGACATGGTAGCAAAACAACAAATCATACAAAGAAACATAAAAAGACTAAGTTGGTGGAAGAAAAGATTAAACCCGACCTCCACGGCGGCTCCGTGCTTGTGTTTTCCTCTCAAAAACGTCCTCCCCTTCCAAAATAGGTTTAGGACCATTTTTATACAAGTTAGGACCATGTAGGACTGAAATAACCTTGTCCCAGGCGAAATAGGAAAAGTCTCCGTTTCAAGCGTCCAGGGCAACGCTAGGCGCTGGCCCTGGCGCACAAAACAGTAACGTTTTTTCAATTTCACTTCAACAATGTAATCTTCCTCTCTTTTTTTTGTCTTGCATTTGGGGGACAAAACCCAAAGGGTGTCCCCCTTTGTCCCCCTAAATTAAATTTTTTTATTTTCCTTTCTTTTATTTCCGCGTTTTATTCAATTTTGCTTCAAATCTCTTCACCTTCACCCTGCTTTAATCCTACACAGTTAAAATATAATATTAAGCATAAAGTAATATAATTAATACTCAAAAGACGATTAAAAAGTGCTAGAATGAGGCAACAATGGTTAAATATATGCATTTACCGAACATCAAACCCCAGAACTCCGTCCAAGAACTAAGTGCTTTTTGGCCCGCATTTCTTTTAGAAATGCCATATTAATTATAATTATACAAACTTGGCGACTAGATTCACCAATTTTAGATTTTTCCTTACCACCAAACATTTGTTTCAAAGAAAATATCGTATTAATTATAATTATACAAACTAAAACAAACAAAATTATAATATTAAAACTTAAGAGTTGGAACGAGTTTACCGAATTGACGAACAACTTCTTGAAAGTTGAATATCGTTGAAGACTTGAATACTTCAATTCACCTTCACAATTTTTCACGAAATTGCAATAATAAAGTAAGCAATTATAGAAGAAAATTAGAGAGAGATTGAGAGAGATTGATGAATTTGTGAGTAAAAATGAAAGAATGAGGGGGTATTTATATTTGAGAATAGGGAAAAGTGTAATTATAAAAAATTTTGGGTTAAAACAAAGTTTGGGGGCCAAATGGCTATTTTTGAAAGTGCCAAACGGCTAAAAATGCAGGCCAACGGCTACATTTTAAAATTCTGACCGTTGGCCCTTTTTAAAAAAAAAAATTTAAAATAGCCATTTGGCCCGGTTGAACCGGCCCAGGCCCGCCTGCCGGTCCCGGGCTAAACGGTCCCGGGCTCGCGGGCTTTTTGGTAAGGACCGGCCCACTATGGGCTTTTAGACCGCTAGAGACCGGCCCATTTGAACTGGCCCGTTTGGCACGCGGTCCCGGGTTGGGCCCGGCCCACAATACAGCCTTAGGGTGCATTTGGACCGTTGATCTGGGAGATCAACGGTCGAGATTTAAAAGGGTAGATGGGTTCCGGGTCTAGATAAGGGTTAATAGGATATGGGTCAGGTGATTTGGGTATGAAATTAGGCTGGAAAGGGGTCCAATTTTGGCTATAATTGATTACCAAATTTGGCTGTTATTTAAATAGCCAATTTCCCCCGTTTAATTTATAAAAAATAATGGGTAATTTCTGGAAAATAACTTAGGGTGCCAAAATAATTTAAAATACATAATTAACAATTTTAAAAATACAGGGTCCAATTTTATGCATATAGAACATAATTAAATCTTAAAAGGACTAATATTGCAATTATGTACAATTTAGCTTTAAAAAATACTAAATGTAATAATAAAAATATATAAAAATTACCTTAGCCATATTTTGGCATAAATATAGAAATCCAGTAGATGAATTATCAAAACAATAATATCAGAAATAATTATTGGGGATTTTATGGATAAAAAGGGAGAAAATAAATCAATTTAAACTCTTAAAATTATGGGAAAAATAATAAAAACCTTGGGCATGCTTATATATGCATATATATGCTATTTTGAAGGTATTTTGCATATTTAAAATATATAGGAAAAAATTGGGTATCAACAGCTGCCCTTCTTTACCCGAGAAGGATGAAAGAATTTTCGGGTAAAGAAATAATGGCCAATTTTGACCAAGCGAAATGGTTTGAGAGATTAGGCCGCACCCTGGTTTCTGAGCTGCCTACATACCCCTGGTTCTACAGGAATCAGGCTATGTGTAGTTCTAGATTCATCGGCGAAGTATACTAGTGAAGTTATTTCAAGAGTGGACGCAACATCTAGGGCCGGGGAGTGAACGGTTTGCGGGAATGGTGAGATTTGATATGGCTGGGAAACTAGAGTGGGATCGCTCCTGATGGGATAGCCATTGCTCACTGGGTTACCTGCCAATAAACGATACAAGCATATACTGTGCACAAATTTAAACATGATGCAAATTCCCGTCAGACCATGAATGCTGTCTTTGGACGGTTAGGAATGGCGCCCTCAGACCATGATGTCCTGGGCCATGGGTTGTTTGGTGTAGGATTCACAGGCCATGAAATGATATTCTCGGGCTATGAGGATGGTGCCTCCGAACCATGACGCCTTTGAATAATGATATGCAAAAGATCGAAAGAGATCCGCAGGCCATGACATGGTGTTCTCGGGCTATGAAGATGGTGCCTTCGAACGATGACGCCTTCGGATGAGTTGGCGATATTTCAGCCCATGAAGGATGCAGTAGTATGATGCGGACAAGACAGAGCTTAGTCTTGCGAATTTACGGGCATAGCATAGCCCGTAAAAGAAGCGAGATAAATAGTGCTTGAGATAGCGCTTAGTTTCGAAGAAAATTGGAGGCAGAGCTTAGCCTTGAAGGGCAGGAGAGTAGCCTTATGCAAAGATGCGAATGCAGATGGAGGTAGAGCTTAACCTCGAAAGGCAGAATGGTAGCCTTATGCAAATTGGAAGGCAGAATAGTAGCCTTATGCAATGCAAATGCAGATGGAGATAGCGTTTAGTCTCGGAAGGCAGAATGGTAGCCTTATGCAAGTTGGAAGGCAAAATGGTAGCCTTATGCAATGCAAATGCAGATAGAGACAGCGTTTAGTCTCGGAAGGCAGAATGGTAGCCTTATGCAAGTTGGAAGGCAAAATGGTAGCCTTATGCAATGCAAATGCAGATAGAGACAGCGTTTAGTCTCGGAAGGCAGAATGGTAGCCATATGCAAGTTGGAAGGCAGAATGGTAGCCTTATGCAATGCAAATGCAGATGGAGACAACTTTTAGTCTCGGAAGGCAGAATGGTAGCCTTATGCAAGTTGGAAGGCATAATGGTAGCCTTATGCAATGCAAATGCAGATGGAGACAGTGTTTAGTCTCGGAAGGCAGAATGGTAGCCTTATGCAAGTTGGAAGGCAGAATGGTAGCCTTATGCAATGCAAATGCAGATGGAGACAGCGTTTAGTCTCGGAAGACAGAATGGTAGCCTTATGCAAGTTGGAAGGCAGAATGGTAGCCTTATGCAATGCAAATGCAGATGGAAATAGCGTTTAGTCTCGGAAGGCAGAATGGTAGCCTTATGCAATGCAAATGCAGATGGAGACAGCGTTTAGTTTCGGAAGGCAGAATGGTAGCCTTATGCAAGAAATAAAATAACAAATAATAGTAGAGTTTTCTTAGCTGATAGCAGATTGCGGCATTGTGATTATTGGGAGCATTGTGACTCAGAGCATTACTGGTGTGTGCTGATAGCAAATGTTGGCAAGTGCAACGGTTCTGAGAACAATGTTTGTTCCCTGGACGTACAGTATGTTTAAGGATTTCGCAATCCTAGTGCCTGCATCCAAAGAAAAAACGTGAGTTTTGTAAAGAGGGAGGTTAGTTCGTATCCCACTGGCTTTGCTTGACTCGTTCGGCTTTGATCTGGTGACACCGTCTGTATCATTAGGGTAGCGTTGCTAAACAAAGCAGTTTCAATAATAAACGTGCACGATTTTGTAAAAGTATGACATAAATGTATAATAAAAAAAAGCTTTTAGATGAACCGACGACTGTGACGTAGTTCAGGACATTGCAACCTCTCTTGCTACAGAATTTTGAGGGTCCTCCTCAAAATTCTGCCCCAGTTTGATGGGTTGACGTTTTTTTACTGTTGCTCGTGCGGCGATCGGCTGAAATCACTTCAGAATTTTGAGGATCCTCCTCAAAATTCTGCCCCAGTTTCCAATTGCGGGGGAAATGAAATTTTTTATTGAATTGTGACCGAACCCATAGGGCTGCCTACATATCCCCTCTTAAACGGGAATTAGGTCAAGCGTAGTTCAATTTACATCATACAAGGAAAGTATAAAGATTACACATAGTAACGCTTGACTGCATATGAATTGATCGGCTTTGGCCAGACTTCTCCGTCCATTTCTGCAAGTATGAGGGCTCCTCCTGTCAAAACCCGATGAACCAAGTATGGACCCTGCCAGTTGGGAGAGAACTTCCCTTTGGCTTCATCTTGATGCGGAAAAATTTTCTTCAACACTAGCTGCCCCGGTGTGAACTGTCTTGGCTTAACTCTTTTGTTGAAGGCTCTGGACATTCTGTTCCGATAGAGTTGACCATGGCAGACTGCATTCATTCTCTTTCCGTCTATAAGGGCTAGTTGCTCATAACGACTTTTTACCCATTCTGCGTCGTCGAGCTCAGCTTCTTGTATGATCCTTAGGGAAGGAACTTCTGCCTCAGCAGGAATGACAGCTTCCGTACCATAAACCAGCATATAGGGGGTTGCCCCAGTTGATGTGCGGACTGTGGTGCGATACCCCAATAGAGCAAATGATAACTTTTCGTGCCACTGTGTATGCTTCTCTATCATTTTCCTCAATATCTTCTTGATATTCTTGTTGGCGCCTTCTACAGCTCCATTCATCTGAGGTATGTAGGCTGTGGAATTCTTGTGTTTGATCTTGAAAGTTTCGCACATAGCTTTCATCAAGTCGTTGTTGAGTTTGGAGCCATTATCCGTAATGATTGACTCTGGAATTCTAAATCGACAAACAATGCGGTCGCGAACAAAGTCTGCCACGACTTTCTTAGTCACTGCTTTGTAAGATGCTGCTTCAACCCATTTGGTGAAATAGTCGATGGCTACTAGGATGAACCTATGTCCATTGGAAGCGGCAGGCTCGATTAGTCCAATAACTTCCATTCCCCAGGCGGCGAAGGGCCACGGTGAGGTTGTTGTGTTAAGCTCGTTTGGAAGTACCTTTATCATGTCTGCATGTATCTGACAGCGGTGGCATTTTCGAACATACTGGATGCAGTCCGTTTCCATAGTCATCCAAAAGTAACCCGCCCAGAGTATCTTCTTTGCTAAGACAAAACCGTTCATATGTGGACCGCAGGTCCCAACATGAATTTCCTCTAGTAGATTGGATGCTTCCTTTGCGTCGACACATCTTAACAATCCTAAATCGGGAGTCCTCTTATACAGGATTCCTCCGCTGTGAAAGAAGTTGTTGGACAATCTCCGAAGTGTGCATTTCTGAGTAGGATTTGCAAGTTCTAGGTACTCTCCTTTCGCCAAATATTCCTTGATATCATGAAACCAAGGCTTTCTGTCTGCTTCTTCTTCAACATGGGCACAGTAAGCTGGCTGATTATAGATTTTCACCGGAATGGGATCAATGAAATTCTTATCTGGATGTTGTATCATAGATGATAGGGTAGCCAATGCATCGGCGAACTCATTCTGGATTATGGGAACATGTTGGAATTCCGTCTTCGTGAACCTCTTTCTTAATTCCTGTACGTGGTGCAGATACGGGAGTATCTTGGAGTTCTTGGTTGCCCATTCTCCTTGTACCTGATGTATAAGTAAGTCTGAATCTCCAATCACTAGCAGCTCTTGAACGTTCATGTCAAGGGCCATTTTGAGTCCTGAGATGCAGGCTTCATACTTGGCCATATTGTTGGTGCAGGGGAACCTGAGTCTGGCAGACACCGAGTAATGCTGACCGGTTTTTGATATTTGGAATGCTCCAATGCCAACTCCTTTGAAGTTTGCTGCTCCATCGAAGAACATTCTCCAACCGTCATAGGATTCCGCAATGTCTTCTCCTATGAATGATACCTCTTCATCAGGAAAATATGTTTTCAGGGGTTCGTATTCTCCATCCACGGGGTTTTCAGCAAGGTGGTCTGCCAGTGCCTGTCCCTTGACCGCTTTCTGAGTTACGTAAACAATGTCGAACTCACTCAACAGGATTTGCCACTTGGCTAGCTTGCCGGTGGGCATGGGCTTCTGAAAGATGTACTTCAAGGGATCCATTCTCGATATCAGATATGTGGTATAGGCGCAGAAGTAATGTCTCAGCTTCTGAGCTACCCAAGTCAAAGCACAACAGGTGCGTTCCAATAGAGAAGACTTGGCCTCGTACGGGGTGAACTTCTTGCTGAGATAATAAATGGCTTGCTCCTTCCTTCCTGTTTCATCATGCTGCCCCAGAACGCAGTCGAAAGCTCCATCTAACACTGCAAGGTAGAGCAATAAGGGTCTACCTGGCTCAGGTGGGACTAAGACTGGTGGTGTTGATAGGTACTCCTTGATTTTGTCGAAGGCCTTTTGGCAGTCATCGGTCCATTTGGTGGTGGTGTCCTTCTTTAACATCTTGAATATTGGCTCATAGATAACTGTAGAGTGTGCTATGAATCGGCTGATGTAGTCAAGCCTTCCCAAGAAACTCATCACATCTTTCTTGTTCCTTGGCGGTGGTAGAATGGATTTGACCTTCGATGGATCCAGTTCTATTCCTCGGCAGCTCACAATAAACCCAAACAATTTCCCTGCAGGAACCCCAAATGCACACTTTGCGGGATTTAATTTTAGGTTGTATTTCCGCAGTCTATTGAAGAACTTCCTCAGATCTTCTATATGGTCAGTGGCCTTCTTGGACTTGATAATAACATTATCCACATATACCTCGATCTCCTTGTGTATCATATCATGGAAGATGGTAGTCATGGCCCTCATGTAGGTGGCCCCTGCATTCTTCAGGCCGAATGGCATCATCTTGTAACAGTACATTCCCCATGGCGTAATGAAAGCCGTTTTCTCAGCATCTTCCTCATTCATCCAGATCTGATGATAGTCAGCAAAGCAATCTACGAATGACAGTACTTCTTCCTTGATTTTCAAGCTCATATTGGGCTTGAACTTTCTGAGCTTTTGCTTTATCGGCGGACACATTGGATTGGTTGGCAGTTTGTGAGCCACAATAGACGCACTCAGACCAGTCATGTCGTCATACGACCAGGCGAATATGTCCTCATACTCCTTTAGAAACTCTGTGTATTCTTCCTTCTCTGATGGCGATAGGTGAATGTTGATTCGCGTTTCCTTAACGTTTTCTGGATCTCCCAGGTTGACAATTTCGGTCTCGTTCAGGTTGGACTTAGGTCTGTTCTCAAAATTCTCAACTTCTTTGACAATCTCGTCAGGTATGTCATCTTTCTCTGAATCCATGTCCGTTTGTTGCATTGTCTCATTGCATGTCACAGTCATTGGTTCATCAAGACAAGTAATAGTAATGTTGTATAGGTAAAGTAATGAGAGAAAACGATAGCAATAAATATTAGTTCGTAAGAAAAATCAAAAATGCTTTTGATAAAGTGAATAATTGTTTTGAACATCGAAGATCTTATTGTGGGAATTGAAAATTGCAAAAAGAAAATCATTTAGTAAATAAAATAGTGAATCATGTCTGTTTTAGCCTTGCTACCCCGAGGCTCGTCGGGCTTTGGTTGTCCTGATGGTCCAATTCTTGAGATGTGCCCCTCTGCTCACAGCCTGTATGGAAGGGCCTTCCTCCCTCTCCTCCTCGAGAATAATGCAACAGTCCATATCACTGTCCTCTAGAAATAAGCTCTTCACTGCTGCAAGTGCTTCTTCTTCATCTGACCCATAAATAATGTCGGCCTATTGGAAGGTCTGCTCCAGATGCAGTATTGGCTGCTCTAGTGGTTTGTAAGGACCGCGCCATGGTGGCGACCAGCTAATTGAATTCTTCCCAGGTGTATTCATATCCCAAACCGAAGGTAGTGCCATGTTTCTTGAGTTTTATGGGTTTAGAGATTCCTCGGAGGTTCTTGCCGAGCCCTTTGCCAGGCTCGTACCCACTCCAACTCAGTATGCTCTCAATTTTGCTATCCCACCATTTATCTTTGTCGATAGCATTGACCCGTTCAACGTGGTGGTAAGTTTCGCCACCCAACTTCCTTCTTCCCTCGATTGCCGGAATAGTCTAGCGACTGTTTATAGGGTTGCTACCGTCGCCGTGAATGATCACTTCCTGGTGATTCGATTCGAACTTTACTGCCTGATGCATCCATAGGCTGGTACATCTATTACCTGGAAATCGACCTCGAACCAGGTTGGTCCCATCTGCAGGCATAGACTAATCTCACCAATGGTGGACCTCTAAGAACCATCGAAAGCTTTCACATTGATTGCTCCATCCTTTATCTCATGCAGCCCTTTACCCAACTTCTTGAGCGTTATCAGCGGACAAATGTTAAGACTGGACCCTCCATCGATCAGGATTCTGGTGATGAAATAATCTTTGCATTGCACGGTGATGTGCAGTGCTTTGTTGTGCCCCAGCCCTTCAGGTGGCAGCTCGTCCTCATGAAAGGTGATCTTACGGCTTTCCAGCACTTGTTTTACCATATTATCTATTTCCCCGCTAGTGATGTTATATGGTACGTACGCTTCATTCAGCACCTTCAATAAAGCATTCCTGTGCGTCTCAGAATTTTGCAGCAAAGAGAGAATGGATATTTGTGTTGGCGTCTTGTTCAACTGGTAGATGACCGAATACTCCTTGGCCTGTACTTTCCTCCAAAGGTCCTCCGGACCTGTCTCAATGAGGGGTGGCCGATTGGAGGCTTGCTTGCTTGATTCAGCTAGATATTTAGGGGTATAGACTCTACCAGTTCTTGTCATACCCTGTGCTGCGATAGTTTCTTCAGTCTTGACCTTGTCCTTCCTTCTCGCATCGGCTGTATAGTCCCAGGGTATAGCATTTGTATAGAAGGGTGGCGTGGTTGACATCGCCACTAGGATCGGCACGGCTATCCTCACTTCGAATAGAACATGTGCCTTGGGTGGCAAGACTGCAACCTCAAATGGTGCTGGTGCACTTGTCGGAGACACGAATTCAACCTCAATTGGTACCGGTGTCTTTGCGGGTGGCGCTGCTTCAAACTCAAGAGGTATAGACATATTCACCTCAGCATCCTCAAACGGTTGGATCTGGACTATGATTGGATTGAGAGTAATTGTTGGTTTCTTCGGGTCATCACCTTCTGCGATTAACCCGATTGATCCCTCGGGATCCTAGTCATCTTCTACTTCAATTATGTGGATAACTCCACCCTTATGGTCTAGCAGAGGATTGTTGCGGACGTTTGGAGCGGGTTCCTTTGCCATAATTATCTCGTTATCAATCAAAGATTGTGTCTTGTCTTTCAAAAAGCGGCATTCATCGATGGTGTGCCCTTTCATGCTGGAGTGGTATGCACAGGACTTGTTTGGATTAACCCATTGAGAAGGAGTCTTAGGGGTTACAGCAGGGATGGGGGTGACGTAACCAGCAGCTTTGAGCTTCTCATGCAGCTGGTCGATGGGTTCAGTGATGGCGGTTATTATTTTGGAGGTCTGCGATCAAAATTAGATCGAGGTCTAGGGAAGTTTTGGCGTGCAGGGGGTGATTGATAATGGGATGGTTGAGAATTATAAGTGTGGTAGACATGAGCGGGTTGGAAGTATCTGGGTGAAGTAGGTTGATATGTAGGGGGCGGAGATGATTGATAAGTTGGTGGCGGAGCTTGGTGCGAGGATGAGGGTGCTTGGTAACTTGGGGTTGGCTGGTATGTGATTAGAGGTGTTGGGTAAGTTTGGTACTTGAGGGGGGACTTGGTCCTTTGTACAACCATCATGGCCCCCACATCCCTTTTCTTAGACACACCACCGGACTGTAAAGCCTTATTTGTAGCTTGTAAGGCTTCGAAATTTGTAACCATGCCACTTTTAATACCCCCTTCAATTCTTTCACCTAATTTGATAATGTCGGAGAACTTGTAGTACTGCGGGTCCTGGGCCCGGGCAAAGAACTTGTTCATTTGCTCCTCTTCTAAGGCGGGTCTGACCTTAGCAGCTTCGGACCTCCAACGAGTAGCATACTCACAAAATATCTCCGTGGGCTTCTTCTTCAGATTCTGGATATAGAACATATCTGGTGCGTTCTTTGTATTAAACCTGAATCTGTCCATAAAGTCAGATGCCATGCTCACCTAGCTTGACCATTTCTTGGGATCTTGGTTGATGTACCAAGACAATGCATCTCCTTTCAAACTCCTCATGAACAGCTTTATGCGGATCCTTTCATCCTTCCCTACTCCAACCAGCTTGTCGCAATAGGTCCTCAGATGGACCCTTGGATCACCCATGCCATCAAACATTTCGAACTTAAGAGGTTTGTACCCCTCAGGCAGTTCGACATCAGGTTGTATGCAAAGGTCCTCATAGTTCAGCCCTTTGATTCCTTTGCTTCCCTCGACGCCCTGAATCCGGCTGGTCAGTTTCTTAAGTTCCTTGGCCAAGTTCCTGATAAGCAGATCCTTTTCATTAGACTCTGGTGTGTATGAGATGGGTTGGGTGGTGGCATGGTCTCCACGTAGATAGGATTGTTACGGTGGCCTAGTGTATGGGTGTGGAAATGGTCCTTTGTGGAGTTCTGAGGTTCCGGGATGAGTAGTGGAATGTTGTTTGGGGTATGGCAGGTGTTACATTGTTCTTTTTTAGAGTAGCGTGATGGTGAGGTGCGGGATGATTCTGCTGTTTTGGGATATTTTGAGAAGGTATGGGGGTTTTGAGCGTTGGGGAAGTTGATGTCTGGGGTGTTGAGGGAAAATGATAGGTTTTCCAGATTTCGAACCTGATCGAGCTCTTCCTAGAATTTCAACAGTTTCTGTTCAAGTTGTGACACATTCTCATTAGAACCAGAACACCCTAGCCATCGGTGACCTCTACCTGTTCAGCTATGTTCTCCTTCCTGATGTTGTTTAAATCTTCCATTTTATTCTTGCCTTTGTTCTTGCCTTTAGAGGGACTAGGAGGAGGAGTGGGTGGAGGGCCCCTGGATCTCGTGAAATAAGATGATGATGCCTGGATCTCTTGGGGAGGGGAATAAAAAAGAAAGAAAACAAAAAAAACAAAGGTAATGAAGTCAGTGAGGATTATAAAAAAGTATTGTAATATTTAAACACATAAACGTAAAGCGTGTCCTAATTTGGGAACCTCTTTGTGCCCGAGGTAGGCCTAGCGACAAATTGATTTGGAGAACTTACAATGCTAAATGTCTCATCTTATTGATAAAAAATAGGCGAACGACACTAAATAAGCAAGAAATAAAGGTCACTAATGGCCATTGGCCTTATTACATTCATAAAGCAAAAAAGTAAATTCCTGTCTATTTGGTCCCAGAAAGACCTTCCCCAGACTCGACATCCTTTGCTCATTCGAACAGCTTCCCCAATTCGCGAAGTCCCAGCAACAGGTATGCTCTGGCTTGATGACCACCTTCGGTCCCTTCAGCCTTTTGACAGTCTTCAACCCTTTTGAGAAATTTTCCCTTTAGTTCTACTATGCCTCGCTCTAAGCATCCTAGCCTTTTGTTGGAACTGATAGCCATGTCTTTCCATTCCTCAATTAGCTTCTGGTTGGACACTTGTATCTCGCGGTGTTCGCTCTCGCATTCACGGTTCCTTTTGCACAGCTGGTTGTATTTGACTTGTGCCTCGACCTTTTCATCTATAATTCTGTGGCCTTAAACGAACCCTGGCTTGGCCAGACCAGCCCAATTGTCTTCCAACCAACCAGAAAGAAAGGGGTACAACCGGCATGACATCTGTCTGGCTCAATGGTGTCTTTCTCCATTACGATCTTGCAGTTCCACATGTGCTGGGCTTGGCACTTGTGGGGACTATCATCATTTTGGAAGTCAGCTAGAAGATGGCTCATCTTGTCGACCCTGAGTATGACTTGCTTCCTACCTGCTTGCCTCATAACTGGAAGAGGGACGTAAGGGTATGTTCCTCTTAGACCAATCAGTATAAGGAAAGGTGCATCTCTGGATCGGGCAATGAACTCCTCTGTCGAAAACCACTCGAACATCCATTGAATTTGTCCTTCAGTCAGGTTATCAAGGAGCTCAACCCATTCTTTGGCATTCTTAGGCTGAGCGAACATGTCGGGGATGTAATTCATTCGCTTTGGACGGTGGAAAGCGATGTGGTCATCCCAAGCCCTTCGCTGAATTTCTTGTTGGTATTTGCCCTTTTGTAGATGTTCCATGAGCCAAAGCTGAAGTAGTAGATTGCATCCTTCGAAGTGTCTTGCTCCTTGTTGACACTTCTCTAAGGCTCGGTATATTCTGCAATGATCATGGGTACAATGCTGAATGTCTGCCCACCAATCCCCTCCATTAGGGTTTTGGTTACCATAGCCAGCCTAGTATGGATTCTCGCTTTCTTCATTGGAAACACGATCAAAACCAGATAGCAAAACATGAAAATGAATACCCTACGATAGATATGTCCCAAGGATGTGATGGCAAACTCGTCATGGTAGGTACGGTATGATTTGCTGTGACCGTAACTTTCATACAGGTAGTCAAAAGGGATGTACGATTCCTTTAGGCATACCAATTCTGTCATTCTTCTTCAAACCCATCATTTTTAGGAAACCCTTGCCTGTGCGGTTCTCAGGTCATTAGCAAACCCAGGGTTTCCCATACTAGACCGGCCAGTCCTCCTATCTCTTCTAGCAAAGGTGTCATTTCGA
>NC_031996.1:6808975-6809446 GCF_001879085.1 Nicotiana attenuata | reverse complement strand
AAGAAACAAAGGAAAAAAGCAAAAAAATGAAAAAAAAAAAGAAGGACGAAAAAGAAAAATAGAAGAGAAAAATAGAAAAGAGAAAGAAAAGCAAGAAAAACAAAAGAGAGGAAAATCAAAAAGAAGAAGAAAATAAAAAAAAAAAAAAGAAAAGCCGGGAATGAACGCAATAGCAAACCAAGGGCAAAACAATGTAAGAACAACCGTTTAACTGTATAAGGTGACATCACACCCCAATGTGCGATTACCTATCTGTTACTTGTCTCAAACTAACCGTGCGTTGTTGATTCCAGCCCAGCTTTTAGAAACGGTGGTTGGTTGTGGTAAGCTGACATCGCATCAATACTTTACCAGATCGAAAGGAAGTGTGGAAATGTCTACAGAAATGACTTTGCCCGCAGTCCCCATCTCTGAAGATAGTCCCATCTCGGGGGTCCCGGCCTCTGAATCTTTTACAGCTGAAGAAAATCG
>NC_031996.1:6802128-6805848 GCF_001879085.1 Nicotiana attenuata | reverse complement strand
CGACATGCCAGGACTAAGTATGGACCTAGTCGGTGACACAAATTAGCCAATCTACCCTGATTGCCTCCAGTATAGCAAAAGCAAAGGAAGTTCAAAACTGATATCAGTGATAAGATCAAAGAGGAAGTCACAAAACAGTTGAAGGCGGGGGTAATCCGAGTGGTCCAATATACCACGTGGTTGGCTAATGTGGTCCCAGTACCAAAGAAAGACGGGAAAACCCGGGTGTGTGTGGATTGCCGAGATTTGAACAAGGCAAGTCCCAAAGATAATTTCCCGTTACCTAACATTCACATCCTTGTTGATAACTGCGCCAAACATGAAATACAGTCTTTCGTGGACTGTTACGCAGGATATCACCAAGTGTTGATGGATGAAGAGGATGCCGAAAAGACAGCTTTCACTACACCATGGGGAACCTACTGTTATCGGGTCATGCCGTTTGGGCTGAAGAATGCTGGGGCAACTTATATGAGGGCCATGACCACCATCTTCCACGATATGATGCATCAAGAAATAGAGGTGTATGTGGATGATGTAATCGTTAAGTCACGAACTCAGAACGATCACGTTCGAGATTTGAGAAAGTTCTTTGAACGGTTGCGCAAGTATGATCTGAAGTTGAATCCAGCTAAATGTGCTTTCGGAGTCCCATCGGGCAAGCTCTTGGGTTTCATAGTCAGCAGGAGAGGTATTGAGTTGGATCCAACAAAGATAAAGGCCATTCGAGATTTACCTCCTCCAAGAACTAAGAAGGAGGTGATGAGTTTATTGGGCAGGTTAAACTATATCAGTCGGTTCATCGCTCAATTGACTACCACCTGTGAGCCTATATTCAAGTTATTGAAGAAAGATACGGCTATCAAGTGGACGTCCGAATGTCAAGAGGCCTTCGATAAAATCAAGGAATATTTGTCAAATCCTCCAGTATTGGTCCCACCAGAACAGGGACAACCTCTCTTCTTGTATCTGACAGTGTTGGAAAATTCTTTTGGCTGTGTTCTCGGTCAGCATGACATAACCGGAAGGAAAGAGCAGGCAATTTACTATCTAAGCAAGAAGTTTACTGGCTACGAGGCCAAATACACCTTGTTGGAAAGAACATGCTGCGCCCTGACGTGGGTTGCCCAAAAGCTGAGACATTATCTTCAAGCCCATACCACCTATCTAATAACCAGGTTGGATCCTTTGAAATACATATTCCAGAAACCGATGCCCACTGGGAGGTTGGCAAAATGGCAAATCTTGCTCACTGAATTTGACATAGTCTATGTTACTCGCACGGCAGTGAAAGCCCAGGCTTTGGCGGATCATTTGGCTGAAAACCCGGTCGACGAGGAATATCAACCGTTAAGCACCTATTTCCCAGATGAGGAGGTAAACTCGGTGGAATCCATCTCTGAGGACACTCGGGCTTGGAAAATGTTCTTTGATGGAGCAGTAAATGCGAGAGGTGTAGGTATTGGACCTACACCTCTAGGAGAAGGAGGTAAAATTGTTACAAGATCTTCACTTCCAGGATTCTCGGGTACTAGAGGCTCGCACTCAACAGATAAGCCGGCTACTCCAAGAGAAAGGTCAAATCAGGGAAAGAATCAGAAACATTGCCAACTACATTGTCATGAAGTGCCAGGCCGGTGAACGGATGGGTCATACCACATTCTTGGCCTCTGTGATGATATTTGTTCGCCAGGTTATGAACGATCTAGATCAGTTGCAAAAGGGTCTTGCACGCAGGCCCGCGGCGATGCCGAGTGATGCCCCACGGGCCCCAGGATTTGAAGCTTTGATGTACTCTTGAGTCTATAGTTTTCATGTCTGGTCTTGTATTTTCTATTCCCAAGAAAGAAAACCAAATAGTCTAGTAGCTTTGTAATTGCTTTTTGTTATTAATGAAAATTTGAAAATCCCCAAAACAAATTGTTTCTTTATTTCTTGCATTTAAGTTCGCACTTGTTTGCAAGAACTACGCTTGGTCTGATTCATGCGGGGTCATGATACGTAGGCAATCTCCGTAGGATTCGACCGTATCCCCTAAAAATAAAATACGAGGGAAGGAAATAAGAGAAAACAAGAGAGGAAAAGAAACGCAAAAAGAAAATAAGGAATCAAGAGAAAAACCATGGCAGAAGAACAAGGAAAAAGCAAAAATGAAAAAAAAAAAAAAAAAAAGGCGAAAAGAAAATGAGAGAAAAATAGAAAGAGAAAGAAAAGCAAGAAAAACAAAGAGAGGAAATCAAAAGAAGAGAAAATAAAAAAAAAAAGAAAAGCCGGGATGACGCATGCAACCAGGGCAAACATGTAGACAACCGTTTAACTGTATAGGTGCATCACACCCCAATGTGCGATTACCTATCTGTTACTTGTCTCAAACTAACCGTGCGTTGCTGATTCCCAGCCCAGCTTTTAGAAACGGTGGTTGGTTGTGGTAAGCTGGCATCGCATCAATACTTTACCAGATCGAAAGGAAGTGTGGAAATGTCTACAGAAATGACTTTGCCCGCAGTCCCCATCTCTGAAGATAGTCCCATCTCGGGGGTCCCGGCCTCTGAATCTTTTACAGCTGAAGAAAATCGGATCTTGCGCCTGCGACTGATGGAAATGTGGGATGCTTGGAACAATGGAAAGGAACCCCCAAGCAATATTCCTGGATTCCCAGAGTTATTCCCTAGAGCTGGAGGTGCTACCACGGTCCCTATCAGTCACCCTCCTACCCCTTTTGGGCAACCTACCATGACTGCTCATTTCGTTGGAATGCCTTCTGAGGTTCGCCCCCAGGTGTTCCCAACGGGAGCAGTTCCTAACATCTTCACTGCTCCACCATGTCCTGCTACAACACAACCTTCGCTGCCAAGGCCTGCCTTTGATCCCTCAGCATTCACATTCCAAAACCCTGTCTTCCCATCAGATTCCCCTCAATATCCCATATATAATTACTCTCAGTCACCCCCATGCGAGCTTACACCAGGGCAGGACAAAACTCCCAAAGACACAGAGCAGGATGAAATGGCAAAGAGAATGAGAAGCCTCGAGCAGAGCTTAAAGAACATGCAAGGATTAAGCGGGCAAAAGAGTGTCTCATACACGGATCTCTGTATGTTCCCTCATGTTCATTTGCCGTTAGGGTTCAAAACTCCAAAATTTGAGAAATATGACGGACACGGTGACCCCATTGCTCACTTGAAGAAGTATTGCAATCAGTTACGGGGAGCCGGTGGCAAAGAAGAATTGTTGATGGCATATTTTGGAGAAAGCTTGGTAGGTATTGCTTCAGAATGGTACATGGATCAAGATGTCTCGCGTTGGCATATTTGGGATGATCTGGCCCGAGACTTTGTTCGACAATTTCAGTACAACATAGACATCGCGCCGGACAGGAACTCTTTGGCAAATCTTAAGAAGAAGCCTTCAGAAAGCTTCCGTGAATATGCAATTAAGTGGCGTGAACAGGCGTCGAGAGTGAAACCTCCAATGGATGAGGTAGAGATGGTCACTGTTTTCCTCCAAGCCCAGGAAGCAGACTATTTTCAGAATATGATGTCTGCCATGGGTAAACCTTTCGCTGAGGCAATAAAAATCGGAGAGATGGTAGAGAATGGGTTAAAAACGGGTAGAATCTTGAGCCAGTCAGCCATAAGGGCCACCTCCCAAGCCATCCAAGGCGGGTCTGGAGGAATGGCCAAAGGCAGAAAGAAAGAAGAAACAGTGATGTGGCATCGG
>NC_031996.1:6796192-6800630 GCF_001879085.1 Nicotiana attenuata | reverse complement strand
CTAGCACCGCTGAAATGCTCTATATGGGACCAGATGCTAAACTCCAAAACTGGAAGGCTACGCCATTCCCGATTAGGCGGGAGTCCCGGTAGACTAGCCCTGCCACCTTTTCTACATCTCGAGTTATTTTAGGGTGTAGCTCGGGTGTCTTTTTAGTTTCATGTCTTTTAAATTCCTGAATGTAAACCCTGTTATCTTTCCAATTCCAAGAAATGAAATCAATATTTCATCATCCATCTTTCTTTTCTTTCTAATTTTGGATTGTTTTTCCTTTTTCATCTTTTCTTTTCAGTTATAATAATGCAGCTTTAAATAACATGACATGCTTGCGGACTCCATGCCCGGACTCAAACACGCTGTTTAATTGTGAAATAATGAATCAAGAACCGGACTATGATGAGGAAGAGGCTTTTAGGGAGATCAACCGAGAATTGGAACAATTTGAGAACAAACCTAAGCCAAACCTGAATGACACTGAACCGGTTAATTTGGGAACGGCCGAAGAAATAAGGGAAACCAAAATAAGCATTCACACAGATCAAGACACTCGAGATGCAATAATCCAGCTCCTGTTCGAATTTAAAGATGTGTTTGCTTGGTCGTATGACGACATGCCAGGACTAAGTATGGACCTAGTGGTGCACAAATTGCCGACCTACCCCGATTGTCCTCCAGTACAGCAAAAGCAAAGGAAGTTCAAAACTGATATCAGTGATAAGATCAAAGAAGAAGTCACAAAACAGTTGAAGGCGGGGGTAATTCGAGTGGTCCGATATACCACGTGGTTGGCCAATGTGGTTCCAGTACCAAAGAAAGACGGGAAAACCCGGGTGTGTGTAGATTACCGAGATTTGAACAGGGCAAGTCCCAAAGATAATTTCCCGTTACCTAACATTCACATCCTTGTTGATAACTGCGCCAAACATGAAATACAGTCTTTCGTAGACTGTTACGCAGGATATCACCAAGTGTTGATGGATGAAGAGGATGCCGAAAAGACAGCTTTCACTACACCATGGGGAACCTACTGTTATCGGGTCATGCCGTTTGGGCTGAAGAATGCTGGGGCAACTTATATGAGGGCCATGACCACCATCTTCCACGATATGATGCATCAAGAAATAGAGGTGTATGTGGATGATGTAATCATTAAGTCACGAACTCAGAGTGATCACGTTCGAGATTTGAGAAAGTTCTTTGAACGGCTGTGCAAGTATGATCTGAAGTTGAATCCAGCTAAATGTGCTTTCGGAGTCCCATCGGGCAAGCTCTTGGGTTTCATAGTCAGCAGGAGAGGTATTGAGTTGGATCCAACAAAGATAAAGGCCATTCGAGATTTACCTCCTCAAAGAACTAAGAAGGAGGTGATGAGTTTACTGGGCAGGTTAAACTACATCAGTCGGTTCATCGCTCAATTGACTACCACCTGTGAGCCTATATTCAAGTTATTGAAGAAAGATACGGCTATCAAGTGGACGTCCGAATGTCAAGAGGCCTTCGATAAAATCAAGGAATATTTGTCAAATCCTCCAGTATTGGTCCCACTAGAGCAGGGACGACCTCTCTTCTTGTATCTGACAGTGTTGGAAAATTCTTTTGGCTGTGTCCTCGGGCAGCATGACATAACCGGAAGGAAAGAGCAGGCAATTTACTATCTGAGCAAGAAGTTTACTGGCTACGAGGCCAAATACACCTTGTTGGAAAGAACATGATGCGCTCTGACGTGGGTTGCCCAAAAGCTGAGACATTATGTTCAAGCCCATACCACCTATCTAATAACCAGGTTGGATCCTTTGAAATACATATTCCAGAAACCGATGCCCACTGGGAGGTTGGCAAAATGGCAAATCTTGCTCACTGAATTTGACATAGTCTATGTTACTCGCACGGCAATGAAAGCCCAGGCTTTGGCAGATCATTTGGCTGAAAACCCGGTTGATGAAGAATACCAACCATTAAGCACCTATTTCCCAGATGAGGAGGTAAACTCGGTGGAAGCCATCTCTGAGGACACTCGTGCTTGGAAAATGTTCTTTGATGGAGCAGTAAATGCGAGAGGTGTAGGTATTGGGGCCATCTTGATATCACCCAATGGTCAACACTACCCAGCTACCGCCAGGCTCCGGTTCTTTTGCACGAACAACACAGCTGAATATGAAGCATGTATCATGGGCATGAATATGGCAATTGACCAAGATGTTGAAGATCTATTAATCATGGGGGACTCTGATTTGATCATCCGGCAAGCCCAAGGAGAATGGGAAACGCGAGATGTTAAGCTCATTCCTTATCGACAGCATGTGGAAGATCTCACCAGACGCTTCCAGTCGGTAAAATTCAGGTATATCCCTCGGTGTCATAATGAACTAGCAGATGCACTCGCTACTCTAGCTTCAATGCTGCCTTACCCAGGCAACGCTCATATTGATCCTTTAGAGATTCAAATCAAAGAAAAGCACGGGTATTGCAATACGATTGAGGCAGAATCTAGTGATCAGCCCTGGTATCATGATATCAAGAGATTTCTAAAAACACAGGAATACCCTGAGCAGGCCACTGGAGATCAGAAAAGGACCATTAGACGACACGCGAGTGGTTTCTTCTTAAGCGGTGACGTTTTGTATAAAAGGACTCCAGACCTCAACCTGTTAAGATGTGTTGACGCCGAGGAGGCCGGAAGAATTATGCATGAAGTGCACGCAGGAGTATGTGGACCCCACATGAATGGTTATATGTTAGCAAAGAAAATTTTGTGAGCTGGGTATTATTGGATAACCATGGAGAAGGATTATTTCAGTTTTGTTCGGAAGTGTCATCAATGCCAGGTGCACGGCGATTTGATTCATGCGCCTCCGACAGAACTTCATTCGATGTCAGCACCTTGGCCGTTTGTTGCTTGGGGCATGGATGTCATTGGGCCAATCGAGCCGAAGGCCTCAAACGGACATAGGTTCATATTGGTAGCAATTGACTATTTCACAAAATGGGTTGAGGCCATCACTCTCAAGACAGTCACCAAGAAAGCTGTGGTAGACTTTGTGCACTCCAATCTCATTTGCCGCTTTGGCATTCCTGCAACTATTGTTACCGACAATGCAGCTAACTTGAACAGTCGCCTGATGGAGGAGGTATGTGAACAATTCAAGATAACACATAGAAACTCAACTCCTTACCGGCCAAAAGCCAATGGTGCTGTCGAGGCAGCAAATAAGAACATTAAGAAGATTCTGAACCGGCAATGGCATGAAAAGTTACCTTTTGCTTTACTTGGATATCGTACCACAGTACGCACTTCAATCGGAGCAACACCGTACCTGTTAGTTTACGGTACTGAAGCAGTCATACCTGCAGAAGTGGAAATTCCTTCACTCCGGATAATCGTTGAGGCGGAGATTGAGGACAGTGAATGGGTTAAAACCCGACTGGAGCAATTGTCATTAATTGATGAAAAACGAATGGCCGCGGTTTGTCACGGACAGCTGTACCAACAAAGAATGGCCCGTGCTTATAATAAGAAAGTGCGTCCCAGGAATTTTGAAGTGGGTCAACTGGTACTCAGACGTATCTTACCTCATCATCAGGAAGCAAAAGGGAAATTCGCTCCCAATTGGAAAGGTCCGTACATCATTCGAAAAATATTGCCAAGGGGAGCATTGTACCTCGGAGACATCGAAGGGAATGATCCTGAGACAGCAGTGAATGCAGACGCAGTCAAAAGGTACTATGTCTAGGCTCTGCGGTGTTGGTTTTTGTACAATTGAGATGACGAAGGCTTTTCTTCTCGCTATCCAAACGCTATCAACCCTTAGCAAACCCATTCGAGCCGGTTACCCTTCTTTGGCTACCCTCTTTGGAACCCGGAAGTACGAAAAGAAAAGAAAAAGAAAAGAAAAGAAAAAAAAAAAGAAAAAAAAAGAAAAAAAATATATATGAAAAAAAAAGAAAGAGAAAATATGATGAAAAGAAAAAGAAAAAGAAAACAAAAACAAAAACAACCAAAAATAAAAGTCGCCTGAACTACGTTTGACTTGATCCCGAAAGGGTACGTAGGCAGCCTCTCCCTGAGGTTCAGTCACACCAAAACAAAAATCCCAATTTCCCAAAAAAATGAAACTGGGGCAGATAATATAATGGTTCGGCCATGAATCCGCCGAAATGGTTCCAAAGTTGTAGTTCCACCCAAAATCCTTTTTACCCCAAAACCTTGTCCAAGTCCTTCTGATCAATTGACAAAGGCATGGAAGCGGCAAACGTTATTGTTGAAATCTGACACAATTCAAATTGAGAGAAATAAAATGAGAGAGTCTTATCGGTGAAAACCTTCGGGCACCATAGGGCGATGGTGAGTAGAGAAACTGAAATGAGAGAGTTCGCTTAGTGAAAACTCGCAAAGAGCACTATCGGGCGACAGTGAGAAGAGAAATAAGAGAGGTCGATT
>NC_031996.1:6793248-6794671 GCF_001879085.1 Nicotiana attenuata | reverse complement strand
TCTCCCGGCGCAAAAACCGTGGAGCTTTTTTTCCCAAATCCCGGAACAAAAACCGAGGATCTCCCGGCGCAAAAACCGTGGAGCTTTTCTTTCCAAATCCCGGCACAAAAACCGAGGATCTCGCGGCCAAAAAAAAAACCTTGGAGCCTTTTCTTTCCAAATCCCGGAACAAAAACCGAGGATTTCCCGGACAAAAATCGTGGAGCTTTTTCTTTCCAAAATCCCGGAACAAAAACCGAGGATCCCTTTACACATTCCCAATTTGATTGATTAGATATGTGTTACAACTAAACTCACGAAATTTTCCTAGTGAAAACTGGGGCAGAAAATTTCGTTCGTTTGTTTGTTTTGGTATCCTAAGCAGGTCAACCTCAAGACACAAGGTGTGAGATGACCCATGGAATAAATCTCAATCCAGAGTCAAGAAAAGAAGAAAAAAAACAAAAAGAAATGAACTCAAATGAGAAGCAAGCAAGGGTGCGGATTGCTCAAAATCTGATTGAAGTCACAAGCTCCGTTGATCCTGTCTTGACCCAATGCTGCATGAAGAAGTAAAACACCTACAACTTGCAAGCATCAAGATTCAGATCGAAGTCCACAGCAAAATCAGCTAAGACTCAAGATCAAGTTTCAAGGCAATCATAGATAGGAATCTTGTAACTCATAGTTGATAGGCATAGCTAGCTTAGCCTTGATTTTCCTTCTGGTGTAATAAGGAGGTCAGCAAGCAGTAGCAGCAGCAACAGCGGTGAAATCACAGCTCCTGGTAGTCCCAGCTACCGAAAATTCCAGAACTACACTGACCTGATTCCTTTACAGCCAAGGATATGTAGGCAACCTCTGAAGCAAGGTTCGGTCAAACTCTTTCAAAAAATGCTTCTCATGGAGTTTCAAACGGGCAAAAATCCCTCATATTGCTCACTTTATCTTTGCCCGAAAACTCTTCATGTTTCCGAGCAAAGAGGGGCGGCTGTGAGCACGTGATTTTTGCCCTAAGCAAATTAATTCCAAAAGTTTCAAATAATTGATATCCTTATTATTTTACAATTTTTTGTGATTTTTTGTTAAATTTTTGTGTTAATTGGTTGCATTTTTCATATAAAAATACAGAAAAAATATGCACATGCATTTAGGGATTTAATTTCACAATTTTAGTATTAATTAGGTATTAATTAGATTTAGAATAAAGTTTAAAGAAAAATTGCAAAAAATAGTCTTGTTGCACTCTTAATTGTTAATTGTTGCGTTTTATTTCTAAATAGAGTTTTAAGTAATTTTAGGAGTTTAAATAGTTTAATTGAGTCTTTGTTTTGTTTTAGCATTTTTTATAAAATTAAGAAAAAATAAATAAATACAAAAATACAAAAAAAAATACAAAAATAAAATACAAAAGAAAAGGCAAAGAAGGCTGCCAAAATTGGGC
>NC_031996.1:6767339-6792973 GCF_001879085.1 Nicotiana attenuata | reverse complement strand
CTTCGCCACCTTCCGCCGCCGCTCGCCGCCGGCCGGAAATCGCCTCCGCCGGCGGCGTTGCTCCAAATAACCCCAAAAATACACCATGGAATCCCCTCATCCTCCTCTTTCCAACCCCCAACCTAATTTCCCTCAAATCACAACCAAAAGGCTCGGATTTTAAATCTAAAATTCGGCCAAAACCCTACTTTCTCCAAACTCAACCAAATTAACACCATACACTCCCCTCACCCTCCTCATTCCAAATCTCCAAACGATAACCTTCAAAACCTAACCAAAATATTCGAATTTTAAATCTAAAAAAATGAAACCCTAGTTTAACATTTTTAAGGTTCTCGACCTTAATATCCTTAACCAGGTGTTTCCTTGTTGAAGACACCTGATTAGGTATATTACGGGTCAAGAATCTTTAAAAAGATTCGCGTGTTCGGGGATCGAGTCGAGCTTACCCGCCTCTAACAGTGAGTTTCTTCCTTTTTCATTTTTCTTTTTTTTTTTTTTTGGTTACTGTTTGTGTTAATTCTTATTTTTTTTATTCCGATTTATGTATCTCTTTGTTCGCTTATTTTTCCAGTTAGTGTTACTTTGGATTTGTAGTAATTTTCCTTAAAATTTTTATCCTTGATTTGTTTAGTGTTAGTAATTAATTTAGTTCGTAATTAAGCTTTAATCTAAATATCAGTAATTGTTTGTTTAATATTTGTGTTTTAAATTCTGTTTAGGTGTTATTTATTTGAGTTAGCATTTTCTGTTGATATTCTGGTAGGCTTATTGATTTGGTTATAGCTGATAGTTTTAGTATAGCTTGGTAATTTCAGACTAGTAGAAGGGTAATTTGGGCATAGAAAAGGGTAGTTTTATTAGGAATAGTAATTGTAAAAGTAGGGGAAGGGTAGTGTAGGAATTGCAATAGGTGTAGGACCTTCTAGAATAGACTTTAGTGTAGTCTTTAATAAAATAAGTGTTGTTACTTGGGCAATAAGTCTTAAAAATGAGGGACTGAAAACTAAATAGGAGAGGGACTAAAAAGAAAACTAAAAATCTGAAATTAGTTTTAAGCTTTGCCTATAAAAGGCAACATACATTGCCTTGTTGAGGAAGCTTTTTGGAACCCTGAAAATTCCCTGAAGATTTTCAACCCTCTGACTCTTGAAAATTTCCCAAAAATTGTGTTCCTAATATCTGAAAAGCCTTTTTTAGATTAGACCATCAGTTCTTTTTTAAAAAATATATATATATATACACAAAACTCCAAATACACTGTTTTATTGCAAAATGATCTTGAATTTCAGTCATTTTTCGATTGGCATCATTGAACTTAGAGATTGACTGTTGAAATTTGCTGGGTTGCCTACTGTTCTTTCGCTGCTGGGCTTTAAGCAGAAGCTGCTGTTGCTATTTCTTGCTGTTAAAAATCATTGGCACTCACTCAGATTGTTGCTGATCTTCTTCTTTCTCTTGTTTCATTATAAACTCCAGGTACTTCCCCCTAACTCAGGAGATCTGGACATATGAGTGTATATTGCAAGCTTGGGATTCAGAATAAAACAAAGCATATTGTATTGATTTTGTTGTTACTGATTTTTAGCGCAGGTCATTGTAATTAATTAATACCGGACTGTTTGGACTGTTAATTGATAGCGGATCGCTGATTTTCATTAACGTAGTGCGACTGTATGTGGATTAGATTAACTGTTAGTATTAGCAATAGCATATAGGTAAAAGTCGATTTAGATCTTCATTTTTAATAATTTGACGTTTGAATAGCTGTGATCATTTGGCTAATGACAGCAGTAGTATGAGTTTGGACTTGATTAATGTCGAAAAAAAAAACTGAATTTGACTGGGTGGCATGTTCATAAATGTAAAAATCAGATTGACATTGCAATATGAATTTCGCACCTCTAAATTTGAAACCAATCGACCATTGTCTATGCTCAACGACTTAGATGTATACTCCGGTGTTAATATAGATCCGGAGTAAAAGATATCAATGGAATTGAGCTAGTTGTATTGCTAATTTGAACTTTAGTTTTTTTTTTTTTTTTTTTACGTTTTTTGGGTACAATTGTCATCGAATTTAGCCTCTGCCGCATTGGGCTTCAACGAACAGCCCGTGTAAACTTGTGGTCCAAGTCTGTTGGGTTTAATTCAGTCACGGTTTGGGTCTATGAGCAGGCCCATTCGATTGATCATTACCTGAGCACTATTAAGATTCACTGTTTGGATTTAATTTAAAGACCTTAGTTCATAGCTTAATGGACCGTCAATTGGGCTTTTGAGTTAGGTAGCGGTTTTGAATTAAAAGGTTTTATCCTTTTGTTTGAAACCGGACTTGAACTTGAGACCCGAATTTCATATTGCCAAGCCCCTTTAGAGACAATGATACAAATAGAGAATCTAGGTCGCTTTAGATTGACCTTGAAAAATAATTAAATGAGACGAGCCTCGCCAAACAAAACATATAAACTGCGGGGCCCTCATTAAATACTATATTAAAATATTTTAGAAATTGGGCGTGCCGTTTAGCGAATCTCCATGGCCCCCGCAAAGTTGATAACACGTTAGTCGCTTTAGGCGCGTTCTTTAATAATATTACCTTCCTAAAGTCGGGTGTGCATTTCATGTAACCCAAATCCAAATCCAAAACGTCGAATAAGAGGTGTTGAGGATCCGGGTGCATTTCATGTGACGTGATCCAAAAGCACGCTCTTAAACGGCGTTCACTTTCGTAAAAATAAATCAAAAGCGGTAAATAATATTAAAATTGCTCTATAGGTCTGAACATGTATTAAAATCAGAATTTCAGCCATTTATAATAATTTAAGCGACCGTGCTAGAACCACGGGATCCGGGGGTGCCTAACACCTTCCCTCGGGTCAACAGAATTCCTTACACAGAATCTCTGGTTCGCAGACTCCAATTGGGAAGTCGAAATATTCCTCGATCTGGGATTTAAATTAAATCGGTGACTTGGGACACCAAAAGCCCGTCCTATCCCAAGTGGCGACTCTAAAAATCAAATAAATAATCCCATTTCGAATAATGTCACTTTAAATGGAAAAACTCCCTATATACTTTATCCTTCGGGGTAGGTGTGTAAAAAAGGAGGTGTGACAGCTCTGGCGACTCTGCTGGGGAAACGAACCCAGAATTTCGGTTCAGGGTTCAAGAATTCGAGCTTAGTACAATTGTTATATTTGGCTTTATTTGATTTTTCTACATGTTCCATGCTATATGTGCTAAATGTTTTACCGCTTTGATATTTGTTGAAATTGTATATATAAACTGTCGCGATTCCCTTCCTCTTTCTGAGTCATCTACATCATGGAGAAGGGTGCACTTCGTGTAGCTTCTCTTCTGTTTAGAGTCTTTTCCCATTTAGAACGAGGTTTGGATAAGTTGCAAAGCCGACGGAGCTTCTGTATCCCCGGTACGCTGCCTCCCCCTCGGCTCGAGTTGTCCGCTCGGGTAAGCCAGGTCTAGACCAATAAACCTAGGGTTTCAACCTAGAAGAACAAAACCTCATGCCGGATCCCTAGTAGGACGTTTGTTTGCATCATGTGCATCTAACCTAGGGGACTCAACACAGGGGTTGGGTCCGTCTAGGACAGGTGACCTGAAATAAATTGACCATCCTGATGCATCTTACGTGCTACTTGCGCATTTATTTGCTTGGATTTGCATGTTGACCGGCTCGTCTAAATGAGAGAAAATTATAAAAAAATAAGCAGTGTTAGGACTAAAGGAGGGTAACCATTTGTTGTGAGAAACCAAATGCCCAAATAGTACCGAAATGCTGCCGGAATTTCTGAAAATTAAAATATATTTGGAAAATAGAAAGAAAATTTGTTACTCAAATAGCTTGATTTTGGCAAAACTGCCCGAACTACGCCGGTTTGATTCTCGCCGGATGTGAGATACGTAGGCAACCCTCATCGGGTCCAACCACCCTTTTTGCAAAGATAGCCAAAATACCAAAAATTTTAATTTTTGTCAAATACATTGGGTGATGCCACTCTTGTTTTACAAAATAAGCCGAATGTCCCCAAAAGGACGCCGGAAGGCCGTTTTTGCAAGAATAGCCACCCTGAGTCATTCTCAAATGGTTTGCAGGAACAACCTTAAAATCTTCCTTCCAGAAGTGCTGAAAGGCCGTATTTGCAAATCCAAGTCCTTATTTTCTAAGTAAAGAATTTTTGCATAAATAGCCATTTTTCAAAATAAGTCATTACATTCCCCTAAAATAAATATGCAGGATGAATTCAAGTGACATCGAAACCTTCTCAGTCCTGAGCGAGATCCCTTTGAAACTCCATATGTGGTGGCATGACTTGGGAAAAGGAAGCAGAGATACTGTGATCAAAAGCCTGGGCGGTCTCGTAGATTTATTGAAAATCAGGCCAAGGACGGATGTCATTGAGGCACTGATACCATTTTGGGACCCGACCCGTAATGTATTTCGGTTTTCAGATTTTGAACTCACACCCACATTAGAAGAGATCGCCGGATACGCAGGTCTCAATGGGAACCTCCGCGGTAGATACCCTTTGGCCCCACGACCAGTAACTCTTCACAGGTTTTTAGATTTGTTGAGCATCAGTCGGGATATTCAGGACCCCCATCTGGCAGAAGGGTGTTGTACACTGCACTTCCTATATCACCGGTATGGTAACCCTAAAGGTTTTGAGGAACCCAATACAGGATTAACACATGCTGGAAATAAGGACAAATGGGAAGCCCGACGCGGATTAGCCTTCATGGTGGCCTTTATGGGAGTGGTGGTTTGTCCTAGAAAAGATGGTCACATAGACCTTGGCCTAGTAGGAATGCTAGATGTTGCTATGAAGAAACCTACTAGCACAGTGGTTCCCCTGATTGTAGCAGAAATATACCGAGCTCTGACCAAATGTCGAGAAGGGGAGAAATTCTTTCAAGGTTGCAATTTGCTTTTGCAGTTATGGATACAGGAACATCTTTGTCACCGCACAGGATATATGAACTACGGCTTAACCGGGTTGAGTTGTATTGTAGAGTTCGAGACCCGAGTTACAGGTATTGAGTTCCCGGAGGGTACCGAGGCCTGGTCGTCGTGTTTAAGATCCCTCACTGCAGATAAAGTAGAATGGGCTTATGGATGGCTTCCTCATACTGAAGCTGTATATACGTCAGCAGAGGTCCCTTATATTCTTCTGATGGGTATTCGAAGCATTCAGCCCTATGCTCCTTACCGAGTTTTGCGACAATTTGGAAGATTCCAGACGGTGCACGGTGATGAAGACCTGAGTGGGCAAGTCATTGAGTTGGGCCCAAAGGCTGCATTCCCTGAAGGCCAAATCCGAAAGATATGGAATGAGTGCAGGTACCTCGAGCCCTAAAACTATAGTACAGGACCGGGCCAGAGGTGAAGTAGATCCCAAATATTTGGTTTGGTTTGGTAAAAGGTTTCAAATTCCCGAGAGACCCGCCAAGAGGCCGCATGTGCAACAATTAACAAACGAGGCTCGGGTGCAGTGGGATTGGCAGGCTAAAGAAAAAGAGTACAGAGCTCGGATTGGCGCATTGGAAAAACAGGTTCAGGAGCTTCGGTTCGAAAACAGCTTGCAAGCCGCAGCCGATGAAGGTGATAAAAAGCAATTGGTCCAAGAGAATGAAGCTCTCAAGATCCAAATTCAACAATTGAAATTAGATGCAAGGAATAGAGAAAGAAGTCCGTCTGACGAAAGNGATTAGACCATCAGTTCTTTTAAAAAAAAAATATATATATACACAAAACTCCAAATACACTGTTTTATTGCAAAATGATCTTGAATTTCAGTCATTTTTCGATTGGCATCATTGAACTTAGAGATTGACTGTTGAAATTTGCTGGGTTGCCTACTGTTCTTTCGCTGCTGGGCTTTAAGCAGAAGCTGCTGTTGCTATTTCTTGCTGTTAAAAATCATTGGCACTCACTCAGATTGTTGCTGATCTTCTTCTTTCTCTTGTTTCATTATAAACTCCAGGTACTTCCCCCTAACTCAGGAGATCTGGAAATATGAGTGTATATTGCAAGCTTGGGATTCAGAATAAAACAAAGCATATTGTACTGATTTTGTTGTTACTGATTTTTAGCGCAGGTCATTGTAATTAATTAATACCGGACTGTTTGGACTGTTAATTCATAGCGGATCGCTGATTTTCATTAACGTAGTGCGACTGTATGTGGATGATTAGATTAACTGTTAGTATTAGCAATAGCATATAGGTAAAAGTCGATTTAGATCTTCATTTTTAATAATTTGACGTTTGAATAGCTGTGATCATTTGGCTAATGACAGCAGTAGTATGAGTTTGGACTTGATTAATGTCGAAAAAAAAAACTGAATTTGACTGGGTGGCATGTTCATAAATGTAAAAATCAGATTGACATTGCAATATGAATTTCGCACCTCTAAATTTGAAACCAATCGACCATTGTCTATGCTTAACGACTTAGATGTATAGTCCGGTGTTAATATAGATCCGGAGTAAAAGATGTCAATGGAATTGAGCTAGTTGTATTGCTAATTTGAACTTTAGTTTTTTTTTGGGTACAATTGTCATCGAATTTAGCCTCTGCCGCATTGGGCTTCAACGAACAGCCCGTGTAAACTTGTGGTCCAAGTCTGTTGGGTTTAATTCAGTCACGGTTTGGGTCTATGAGCAGGCCCATTCGATTGATCATTACCTGAGCACTATTAAGATTCACTGTTTGGATTTAATTTAAAGACCTTAGTTCATAGCTTAATGGACCGTCAATTGGGCTTTTGAGTTAGGTAGCGGTTTTAAATTAAAAGGTTTTATCCTTTTGTTTGAAACCGGACTTGAACTTGAGACCCGAATTTCATATTGCCAAGCCCCTTTAGAGACAACGATACAAATAGAGAATCTAGGTCGCTTTAGATTGACCTTGAAAAATAATTAAATGAGACGAGCCTCGCCAAACAAAACATATAAACTGCGGGGCCCTCATTAAATACTATATTAAAATATTTTAGAAATTGGGCGTGCCGTTTAGCGAATCTCCATGGCCCCCGCAAAGTTGATAACACGTTAGTCGCTTTAGGCGCGTTCTTTAATAATATTACCTTCCTAAAGTCGGGTGTGCATTTCATGTAACCCAAATCCAAATCCAAAACGTCGAATAAGAGGTGTTGAGGATCCGGGTGCATTTCATGTGACGTGATCCAAAAGCACGCTCTTAAACGGCGTTCACTTTCGTAAAAATAAATCAAAAGCGGTAAATAATATTAAAATTGCTCTATAGGTCTGAACATGTATTAAAATCAGAATTTCAGCCATTTATAATAATTTAAGCGACCGTGCTAGAACCACGGGATCCGGGGGTGCCTAACACCTTCCCTCGGGTCAACAGAATTCCTTACACAGAATCTCTGGTTCGCAGACTCCAATTGGGAAGTCGAAATATTCCTCGATCTGGGATTTAAATTAAATCGATGACTTGGGACACCAAAAGCCCGTCTTATCCCAAGTGGCGACTCTAAAAATCAAATAAATAATCCCATTTCGAATAATGTCACTTTAAATGGAAAAACTCCCTTATGCATTATCCTTCGGGGTAGGTGTGTAAAAAAGGAGGTGTGACAATCATGACTTTAGGACTTTAATTTTTCTACTAGAAATACTGCACATAAGATTGTTCGATGTTTCTGATTCAAGTCACCTAGATACCATGCCTATAGGGTTTAACGTTTAATTATGATATAAGTCATCTAGAAATCCTGCCTATAGGACCTTAACGTTCATGTAATCAGCGCATATAGAAATCATGCCTATAGGGAATGCATATGCATTAGGCAAACTGTAGGGTAAGTAAATAATTACCTCTTCTTACCAGTTCTTAACAGGCCTTTTTTAATCAGATATAGATATCATAGGATTCCGCATTAAGTTCGTCTGATTCTTCTTAAGCAATAACAATCTGTTAACTGGTCTCTAATGTCTTAATGTTTTCAGCCTCAATCCTTTGATGAAAACTCTTTTGAATCAGTATACATTTGAGTTTTCAAATCAGCACCTCTTCTGAAATGGTTTCATTCTAAAATTCTGCTTAAATATTTTCCAACTAAGTTTTGGTCTTCCTGAAATTGTCTTTAAAACAGTTCTGCAGTTTACTCTTTCCTTAAGTATTTCTGACTCTGGAACTCCTTTTATGGTTTATACTCATGATTCTCGTAAAACTTATTTCTAAACTGACTACAGTCTGTACTTTCCGGCATTAGACTACTTTTCTAGAACCAGTACTTTCTAAATCACTCGCTTAAAATACCTTAAGGTCTGACAATTGGATCCAAGTTGCCTAATGTGGGCTTCCTGTCTAAACGTATGTATCGAACCAGTCCGCTCGCTGCTTAATTTTTTTTTAAAGACCATAACCAGTATGTGTAAAGGCATGCTAAGCTAGATGTTATCTGATTTACGGGGTTTATGTGAGCCTTACCTGTTTGTCTGTCCATTCCCCCTACTTGTTACTTGTTTTTGAATGTCGATTAGAATTTTTGTCCTTTAAACTCCGTAAAGGCCCCCATCCCTTTCTTCCCCTTTTAGGATTAGAAGTCCTAGTGCCCCGGGACTGATAGCTTGGGACGGGTAATAGCATGCAATAGGCAAACGATACCATTCCGCGCTCCAATACCTTAACGGGGTGGGAAAGGGTAGACATGGAGATGATGATTACACGATAACACTATGCGTACAATTGAGTACCAGTGTTGTGCGAATGATCCATGTAATATATAAACCTAGGACCCCCCTCCCTCTTTATTAGTTTAACAATTTTCTGAATCTTAAAAAGTTGTTGCACTTTCGACTTCTGTTTTTCACATAATTTTCAGATTGTTCGCACTAAGTACTTGACTTCTTCCTACTTGCACTTTTAACTAAACTGCTCCTTCCCTAAAATTCAGCACTTTTTTAACCTTTTGTGCTCCTTATTTGTAATAATTTTCTCGTATTTGCAATGCTTGCTTGTTTACTTGTTTGTTTGCATTCAAAGTCACAATTGTAGCATGGCCGGGAACCACACTAGTTGATCTTGAGGGGTGCCTAACACCTTCCCCTCGAGATAATTTCTAGCCCTTAACCAAACTCTGGTTCTTTATCTCAAATTCTTCCTTAAAGTGTCCTAATGCACTATAATCATTAGGTGGCGACTCTTCAAACTCCAAAAAAACCAATTCTCGCAAGGGAATAGAGTTGTCCTCCCGAATGTCGTGAACCCGATTCCGCGAGGAAAAAGGGGGTGTCGACAACTAGTTTTGGCCACGAGCCGTGATGTTTATGCTCCATCAGTGTGGGAGCCAGCACTTGTTGTAAATTGTGACGGAATTGATCTAGTGAGAATTTCCAGCTGGTTTGATGTGTACCATACTTGTGATTCAGGGTTGAGGGCGGGACCCTCGTGATTTCATATGATTTGATGTGTTGAGACCAGGCTGTGTACCACAATGGAAGTTATACCAGTATGAGATCCTTGTGATTTGTTCATATGCTTTGATTATTTTTTTGTTATATTGTTTCGTAGGCTAATACTGATTGAGAGTTGTGCCCGTCTGGCTTGTTTGATAGTACTCTTAAGTGTTTCTCTTTACATACTCAGTCATTTTCGTTCTGTGCTTCTCGAGTTTTAGCCTGTGGGGTGTGTGCCCATTGGTATTAGTTGTGATTTGGAGATTCGGGTGTTGGGTTATGTGGTTTTCGTGGTTATTGTATCATCGTCAGTGTTGTGGAGGCTTGAAACGGGTTCCTATTGAATATGAGGCTTATGGCCGGTGCTGAATTTGATTGCGGGCGGATATTATGATCAGAAATATTACTGTGGGCCTATGTGTGATGTGCCATGTTGTATGGTAGTACTATATGGGCGTTGGCATGAGTTGATGCAGCCGGTTGAGACTGATATTGGATATGTATTTAGGATCAGGTCATTTGGAAATGAATAGAAAGTGAGAATTCTAGCTCTAAGGCTTATTGGGTATTGCTAGAGACTAAACTTCAGTTGAAATGGTGCCGTCAGGATTGTGTGGATTGGGGTGACGTAGGATCACCCGCGGGTGTATGTTGGAAGTGTGCAATCAATGATTTAGGGACCTCGAGGCGAATCTTGGCACGTTCGAGGACGAACGTTGGTTTTAAGAGGGGGAGGATGTAACGATCCGGCCGGTCGTTTTGAGAAATTAAGCTCTGGTCGGCGCTTCGGAATGGGTTTTAAATGATCTTAACAGCTTCGTATGGTAATTTTTGACTTAGGCACGCGTCCGGATTTGGATTTGGAGGTCCGTAGAGTAATTTGAGGCAAATCGGTGAAAGTAGGAAAAAGTTGAAGTTTGGAAAATGGAGAAGTTTGACCCATAGTTGACTTTTGTGCTATCGGGGTCGGAATGCGATTCCGAGAGTTGGAACAGCTCCATCTTTTCATTTGGGACTTGTCTGCAAAATTTGGCGTCATTCCGGGTTAATTTGATTGGTTTCAGCACGAGTTTTCAAAGTAGGAAGATTTGAAAGTTCCTAAGTTCGGTTCATGGTGTGATACGTTGTTTTGGCATTATTTGATGTGATTTGAGATCTCGAGCGAGTCCGTTTTAGGTTATAGAACTTGCTTGTGTGTTTAGACGGGGTCCCGAGGGGTCCCGAGGGGTCCCGATGGGCCCCGGGTGTGTTTCGAACGAGGTTCGGATGTTTTGCATAGTATTAAACAGGTCTGGTTCTAGTGTTTTCGCACCTACGACCTTGGAGCGCAAGTGCAGCTTCGCTTCTACGTGAGCTGGCCGCTTCTGCGGTCATTCAGGCCTGGGTAATTTCTTGCTTCTGCGGCTCCACTTTTCGCTCCTGCGCTGCCGCTGGTGCGATTGAATTTCGGCGGATGCGGTCCCAGGCCAAGTAGCCAAGTTCGCAGATGCAGACTATTTCTCACAAATGCGGTCCCGCAAATGCGGTTTCTTGACCGCAGATGCGGAAGTCCTGGCAGAATCCTTTTATATCGAAGGTTAGCCATTTTCTTCATATTTTGAGTTTTTAACTTCGGATTTGGGAGCTTCTTTTGGGGTTTTTCAAGAAAATCGATTGGGTAAGTGTTCTTCACCTAGAATCTAACATATTCCATGAATCTATCTTCACTTTTACCTTTTAATTTGTGCTTTGGGTTGAGGGAAATGCGAGTTTTTGAAGAAAATTTCTAAAATAAAAAAATCATGATTTGAGGGACCAAATGGTGTCGAAAATTGATAATTCTTGTATGGTTGAACTCATATGGGAACGGGTAATCGGATTCTGTAAAATTTGACGGGTTTCGAGGTGCGGGCCCGGGGGTCGCCTTTTGGACCGATTTTTGGGTTTTGTCAAAGATTGAGACTTTATGATTCGGAATAGTTTCTTATGTGTTTTATTTGTGCTTTGAAGTTATTTTGGTTGGATTTGAGTTGTCTGGAGGTCTTTTCACCCGTGAATTGCATTTTTGAGTATCGATTTGTCGTCTTTGAGGTAAGTATCTTGTCTAACCTTGTGTGGGGGACGTCCCCTTAGGATTTGAGTCTTCAATGTTGATTGTAGTTCGTGTACACGAGGTGACGAGTGCGTGCTCGGACTTATTTGTGGAAAATTGGCCTTTTAGGGCTCTTAGGTCTTTATATTCACTATGTATGAATGTGTTCTTGACATGACTGAGTTTCCTATTTACTAGTTTCACCTCTACATGCTTAATTGGAATTAATTGCTTCATGATTCACTCTTATTGCCTAATTGATTCCTATTTGATTTAATTGAAGAATTTTGCCTCTCCTATTGTCATGCTATCTTTTCATAGCTGTTTGTCTTATTTGAGAATTATTATTTTCCCTCCTGAAATTGTTTAGTCTTAAGTGGAGCTAAGATCACCTTTCCTTAAGTTGAATTGTCGAATATCCTCGAAATTGTCCAACCTTAAAAGGAGTTTAGATAACCTATGTCTTTGTTGATTTGCCTATATTTGGGACTACACGTCTCATGATGATTTCCTCATTGTTGACTTGTATAATGTGGGATCATTGCTACATGTTAGTTTTTCCGTTGTTGAACTGCTCCCTTTATGCCAGCACTCTTTTCTGTGGTAATTCCTTGTGAGCTGGTTCTACCGTTTCCTTGTGATTTACAGTCCTTAAGTTGATTTACTTGTCTTATCCTGCATTATTGTTATTGCTTTGGTTATATGTATTAGGGTGATGCACGAGCTTTCTGTTGTGTTGTAACTGTTATTCTCTGTCGGTTGCGCCGCGTATTTATATTTGGGACTACGGGAAGATATTCTGGTAGATCCCCCAGCATGTTTACTTTGGAACTACGGATCAGTATTCCAGTAGATCCCCCTGCATGTTTACTTTTGGGACTACGGGACTGCACCCGGTTGATTCCCCTTTACTGAATATTTACTTTGGGACTACGGAACGATATTCCGGTAGATCCCCCTACATGTTTACTTTTGGGACTACAGGACTGCACCAAGTAGATTCCCCTGTGCTGGATATTTACTTTGGGACTACGGATCGGTATTCCGATAGATCCCCTGCACATTACGTTTGGGACTTCGGGACGATATCCTGGTAGATCCCCCTATTGCTATCACGGTGCTCTGAGCCGTTGTTTCCAATTATCCTATCCCGGTGTAAACATTATATGTGTTGTCAGTTATATTCCTTATACTTACTAATTGGTATGAACCATGTTAGGGCACTTGCACAAGCATACACGTGGCTAAGTACCCTTATGGGATAGGAGGCTCTTTGAGATTTCTGAGTATAGACGTACACCCTCGTATTTGCCTTCCATGTGAGAATGACTCTTTTGGGGCACTGAGTTGTCAGTATGATTAGGAGGTGAGTCGAGGGCACTGATAATAGGTGAATTTGACTATAATCACACCTTAAATAATCACCTTCTTGTGTAGTTTTAATGCTAAAAGTGATGACAAAATGCTCTTATTAGTGCTTTTCATGATTTGTAGGTGATATATGTATAAGGAAGGCTAAGGAGCAGTTTTGGAGTTAAAAGTGATGAAAAAGAGGCCAACTGTGAAATTTCCCAAGTGACCCATGCAAAACAGGCCGAAGATTCAGAGTACTGGATCCACCGCGGTTCCACCGCGACCGCGGCAGAACCGCGGTGGGAAGCAGCTGCAGAAGATTGACAATCCGCGAGGGTGTTTGGCCGCGGTTCTACCGCGACCGCGGAAGAACCGCGGCAGGCGTAGAAACTTCAGGGACCAAAGTGTCAATTACCGGATTTTTAGACCTAAAATCTATTTAAAACACTAGACTTCGCCCAACAGAGGCATGTATTGATTTTTTAGGTTTCTTAGCAAGGAAAACCATTGTGAGAAAATACTCTAAACATCTTTCTTCTTTTCTTTTGATTTTATGATGAATTCAATCTTAGTTTATTTTCCCATAGCCATGAGTAGCTAAATTCCTTGTCTAAGGCTTTGATGGAACCTATTGGGTGATGAACTTCTTGTTTATGTGAATACAAATTGCTAGTTTAATCTTTATTTGTTCAACTTCGTGTTCGTTGTAGTTAATTGACAGGATCCTCAATTAGCTGTGCCTATTTAGTGTGCATAACTTGGAAAAGAGTGCATATTTAGGGTATTGTTGAACAACACCATTCCTAGATTATTAGAGGAATCTATAATTGCGGGTTTAAAGGCGAGATTAGGGATAACAAAGCCTTGGGTGTAATCTAAGTGAATTGTGCTAAATAAAGTAAGCTAGTGTATCTCGGGAGAGTGCAATAGTAGATTACTGTGATTACTCGGGAGAGAATTGCGGTAAGATTAGCGTTCATGATTGATAGAGATGTGTGGGTAAATTTGTATGAGCATAAACAGAAGGGACTCCATCAATAGGGAAAATCATTGCCTTAGCTTTTTCTCATTATTGTTTACAACCTTATTAATCTAGTTACAGCCATTTAGTTACTTGCAAGCTAGTTGTTAAAGAACACTCAACTGAGAATTTGAATATTTGAGAAGCTGGTTCTGAAGACTTGGTGGGTCTGAAGATAGCGGTTGATAGGTTAACTCTCTGTGGATTCGACCCTGGGCGTAATACTCGGGTTATATTTGCAACCTCCGCAGAGTCCTTTTTATAAGGCATAGTTGGGCGTGATCAAATTTTGGCGCCGTTGCTGGGGAGTTAACGGAATTATCAATTGCCATTGACAGAAATACAAAGATTCTTATTGTAGTCAGTTTTCTCTCTACCAATTTTTTTTCATTGAAAATTTGACGGTTGTTGATCTGGGTACACAGGTGCATGCCTAGAAATTCTACGAGGACTGGAGAACTACTTGAAGGACTCTCAGACCCCGAGAAGACATTCCGGGCATTGAATCGTGCAAACAAAAGACTTCAACAACCCTAACAAACACACCAACTCGAAATTGACATGGGCGACATAAACGACCCCAACGGAAACGTCAGGAATGAGCAATTGGCACCTCCTATTCCTGAGGGTGCACTATATGACTGGGCACAACCCACAGCTGACAATTTGGCCACTGCCATTATTGTGCCCGCAATACAAGCTGAATCGTTCCAGATCACAAATAACATGCTACACTTGTTGCAGAACAAGGGACTCTTTTCTGGGACACAAACAGAAGATCCTCAGCAGCACTTAAAGAACTTCCTGTCTATATGCAAAACCCAAAGGCAACCGAACGTGACTCCGGAAGCAATCAGGCTATTATTGTTCCCATTCTCGGTGACAGGAGCTGCTCAGGTTTGGCTAAACTCGCTTCCCATAAACTCTATAGCAACTTGGGATGAGTTGGTCAAGCAATTTCACAACAAGTTCCATCCGCCCAACAAGACCGCTCAACAAATTGATGAGATTGTGAGCTTCAAACAGAAACCAATGGAGACACTACACGAGACATGGGGCAGGTTTAAAGGAATGTTGGTTATGTGTCCCCACCATGGTGTTCCAGAACAGATGTTGGGACAACGGTTTTACATGGGACTGTCAGACAGCTTGAAGAATATAGTTGATGCCTCGGCTGGTGGGGCATTCTTGAGCAAGACTTGGAGAGAAGGTTAGAATTTGCTCGACAAGATGGCGCAGAATTCGGGTTGGACATCTAGGAATGCACCTATCACTCCAGTGGTGCACTCAGTGCCTCTTGATCCTTCTAATACAATGGCTGAAAACATGGCGACTCTTTTGACGCAAATGAGCATCCTCACCAAAAAGGTGGAGGAATCAGGGCAGAAGCAACAGGTTCATATAGTAGACACTACCAATGGGGGCTTGTGCACATCCTACATTAGCCAGCCAATTGGTAATCCTTGGAATACAGAGCATGATCATCATCACCAGCACCCTGAAGATATGAACTATGTAGCTAACTATGGGGGTCAGAGGCAAGGTAATCAGAACTGGGGTCAGCAGACTCAGCAGCAGTACAGGCCACCGCAGCCACAGTATAACGCCGAAAACATGGGAGGCATGAGACCCCCCAACAACATGGCACCGTATCCTAGACCACAAGGGTACAACAATCAGCAGCAAGGGTACCACCCACCTCAGCAACAGCAGGGTGGAAGACAAGAAGACGGGTTTGCAAGACTTGAAGCAACGATGCAGCAGGTTATTGGGTCCAATGCTAAAATAAATGAAAGGGTGGATGCACATGATGCAGCTATCAAAAATATTGAGGTACAAGTGGGCCAGATTTCAATGTCACTTAACAATCGTCCTCAAGGGACATTACCTGCAAATACCCAAATCAATCCAAAAGATCAGGGCCCAAAGCAGCTGATGGCGGTGATTCTACGAAATGGCAGGGATCTAGATGTTGAGCAAGAGAGAGCTCGAGAAAACATACAGGCTGAGACACTAATTCTAGTACCCATTGAGCTGGATGACTCTACAGGATTGACAGAGGTAACAGTTCAGCCAGCTCCTGAAGAAAAGAATATACAGCAAGATACCGAGACAGTAGCTGAGCCAGTAATTGAGACAGTAGCGGAGCCAATAGTTGAAACAGTAGCTGAGAAGGAGAAATCCCAAGTGATTGGGAAGAAAAGACCTCCTCCACCATTTCCGCAAAGGTTGGCCAAGCATCAAAAGGAGGAGCAGTATAAAAAGTTCCTAGAGATGCTCAAACAAATCCAGATAAACATTCCACTGATTGAAGCTCTAAAGGAGATGTCGGGATACGCTAAAATGATGAAGGACTTGATGTCTCGGAAGTTTGACTTTCAAGACATGTCGACTGTGACACTTACTCAGACATGTAGTGCAGTGGTATCTAGACCTGTTGCTGAAAAGCTATCTGATCCGGGTAGTTTTACAATTCCCTGCACTATTGGGAACTATGCCTTTGCTAAGGCACTCTGTGATTTAGGGGCCAGCATTAATCTCATGCCCCTGGTCATTTATAAGAGGTTAGGCATCGGGAGAGCTAGACCTACCTCTATGTTGTTGCAGCTGGCCGACAGGACTGTTAAGCGTCCATTTGGGATCCTTGATGATGTGCTTATTCAGGTGGGGAAATTCGTGTTCCCTGCAGATTTTGTAATCTTGGATTGCAAAGTGGATGAAGAAATTCCTATAATTCTAGGACGACCCTTCTTGGCCACGGGGAGAGCTTTGATTGATTGCGAGACTGGGGAGCTTAAGATGAGGCTCAATGATGAAGAAATTATATTCAATGTACAGAAATCGATGAGGCGACCAAGTGAGTTCGCAAATTGTTCCCTTATTGATGCAGTGGATGTAATTGTAGAGGCTGATGATGAGGCGTTGACGGTTGAGGATCCCCTTGCTGCATGCTTGACAAATTTGGATGAAGTGAATGGTGAGGATTTGGCGGAATGGGTGTTGGCACTGGAAGGTAAAGGGTTCTGGGAGAGAAATCTGGAGTTTGAGCCCTTGCACTTAGAAAAGAGAGAGACCCCTCCAGCTAAACCATCCATCGAGGAACCCCCTAAGCTGGAACTGAAGCCATTGCCAACTCACCTCAGGTATGAATTTCTGGGTCCTGACTCCACATTACCTGTTATTATCTCATCTGGTTTGTTAGATGTGCAGGTTCAACAGCTTCTACAGGTACTAAGGGAGTGCAAAACTGCCATTGGGTGGACCATGGCAGACATCAAGGGGATCAGCCCCGCCTACTGCATGCACAAGATTCTGCTGGAAGAGGGGCACAAACCTTCCAGGGAACATCAGAGACGGCTAAACCCGAATATGAAGGAAGTGGTGAAGAAGGAAAGTGATAAAATGGTTGATGGCGGGAATCAATTTTCCCAATCTCTGACAGTAGCTGGGTTTCAGCCCAGTTCAATGTGTGCCAAAAAGGGGCATGACGGTGGTTAAGAATGCAACAATGAATTATATCAACAAGAACCGTCACAGGCTGGAGGAATCTGAGGATATAGAAATTGAATTAGCCCCAGGAAAGACACTTTCCCCACTTCCTTTCATTGATCCAATGCTGGATAGCATTGGCAGGGAGGTTCCACTTTTTGCTTCTTGGATGGGACTCAGCGTACAATCAGATCTCCATTGCCCCGAGGATGAGAAAAGACCTCCTTCACATGCCCGGTACCGGAATTTATGCCTTCAGGAGGATGCCCTTCGGACCTATGTAATGCACACCCGCCACATTCCACGGTGCATGAATGCCATATATTTACTGGACATGGAGAAAGATATAATGGCGGTGTTCATGGATAGACTTCTCTAGTGGTGGGGAAACTCTTTGAGGGACTGCCTATTGGAATTTGACGCGTGTGCTGAACGGTGCATCGAGACTCAACTTGGTTCTGAAATTGGGAAATAGTGCCATTTCAGTGTAACAAGAAGCATTTAGTCTTGGGCACCGGTTCAAGCAAAGGAATAGAGGTTGATAGAGCCAAAAGTTTGAAAGTCATAGCAAAGCTTGCCGCCAGCCAATTCAGTTCAAAGCAATAAGAAAGCATTTCTGGACATGGCCGATTCTACCGGAGGTTTCATTAAAGGACTTCTTCCAAAATCGGCCAACGTCCTCTCTGTAAGTTGTTAGAGAAAGATCACCCTTTTGTATATTTTCTGATGATTGCAGGGTAGCTTTTGAGGAGAGTTGAAGCAAAGGCTGGTCACAGCACCCATAATCGTTGCCCCCGCTGAGGAGCAACCGTTTCGAATTGATTGTGAATGCCAGTTGACTACGCGGTGGGGGCAGTGCTGGGCCAGCGAAGGACAAACTGAGCCCACCATTTACTTATGCTAGTAGTGACGCTAAGGTGAGGCCAGTTGAATACACAGTGATAGAGAAGGAGATGCTAGTTGGTGGTTTGCTTTTTGACAAGTCTGTTCCAGTATCTAATAGGATCCAAGGTAATCGTATACTCTGGACCATCGCAAGCTCTTAGTACTTAATAGAAAGAAGACTCTAATCCACGCCTGATTCCGTTTGGGTGTTGCCCTACTGCAAGAGTTCGATCTTGGAAATTCGTGACCGCAAAGGGCACTGAAAATGCAAGTCGCGATCACCTATCACGAGCTTTGAAGGAGCTTAAAAGTGTAGTAAAGTGGAGGAAATTTCGGTAAACTTTTTCCAGATGAGCCAGCTGCTCGTTACCACTCATCAGGAAGCGCGCTTGGTAATGCAGACTAAGCTATTACCTGGCCAGTGTATTGTTACCTCACGACCTGTCATCCGGTCCAGAGGAAGAGAATTCTTTCGGCGAAAGCAATGTAAAATTACTGGGGATGAGCCCTCTTGTTTAGAATATGCTTTGATTAACAATGATCCGGAAGACGCGTCCCGAGATCGAACAATCTTCGGTCTTGTCAGGCTTTGCCACGCTTCGGCATATGGCGGTCACTTCGTGAGGAATCAGGACGGCAGCTAAGGTGCTTAAGACGCCGATTTTTCTTAGGCCAACGGTGTTCAAGATGCCACTTTGGGTCAAGACGCTTGTATAGAATGTCAACGCACCGGAACATTTCCGGCTGCACGAAGATGCCCATGAATCCAGGTTCAAGAAGTGTGAAGTTTTGATGTTTTGGGGGATAGATTTTGCATGGTCCCTTCGTCAGCTCCTATTGGCAATAAATACATTCTTGTTGCTGTAGATTACGTGTCCAAGGGGTGGAAGCTGCCGCATTACCCACCAAACGATGCTAAGTTGGTAGTAGGGTTTCTAAAGAAGAACATTATTCACCCGCTTTGGGACACCGCGTGCACATTATTAGCGATGGAGGCACTCAATTTCTGCAAACCGGGGCCTTCGAGAAAGTTGCTGGCTAAATATGATGTGCGCCACAAGGTGCTACTCCGTACCACCCACAGACCAGTGGACGGGTTGAGGTGTCCAACAGAGAGATCAAGAGCGTTAATTGACAAACACACTGTAAATGCTACAAGAACTGGACTGCGTCAAGGAAGCTGGAGTTGATGCGCTATGGGCCTACAGTGACAGCATTCAAACACCCAATTGGTATGATCACCATATAAGTTTGGTGTTTGGAAGGCCTGTCACTTACACTGTAGAACTATGAACATAAAGATGGGGGGCAGCTAAACAGCTGAATTTAACTTGGAAGCTGCGGGCAAACTGTCGAGCAATCACTGAATTACATGAGCTAGAGGATTCCGGTATCTTTGCTTTTGAAAGCACAAGGCTATTAATAAAGAGAGAATGAAGAGGCTTCACCGATCAGAACATCATTGACGAATTTCAAACCTGGGGCAGGGTACTGCCTTTATAACTCAAAGACTGCGGTTATTCCCGGGTAAGCTAAATCAAAGGTGGTCTGACCATTTCGCGGTGGTTGAAGTGTTTTCCTTCCGGAGCTGTTGGAAGTTGTCTTAACTGAAAGATGATTCTCATACTTTGAGTCAATGGTCAGCGGTTGAAATTGTATGTGGGAATGAACGAGCCTAAGGAGATTGACGAGCAGACTGCATTTGAATGAAGCCCCATGGGGCGAGCGAAACCTTAATTGTCGCTCACATGAGTCGTGCCACGACGTTAATCAGCGCTACGTGGGAGGCAACCCATGACATTGTTGTAATTGTACTTTGTAATCTATTCAAATAAAAAAAAAAACTTGGGCCGTTTAGAATCGAGAGGGCCTCGACCGCGTTCACCACGCAGGCGGTGAAAACCGCGGGTCAACAGGCCTCGCGGATCTCATTGTCGCGGTTCTACCGCGACCGCGGCAGAACCGCCGGCAGATGCAGAGAAGCGCCAGGTAAGTACGTTTTCTTTTTTTTGTTTTTTTTTCTTTTTTCTCTTTTCCACAAAACAACCCCCCCCCTTCCTTTTCCCATCTATTATTTCCGCCCCAAACCCCATCCCCTTCATTTTCTGTTCTCTTCTTCACCAAAATCTCTTCTTCTTCTTCTTTCCCAAAACCTCCTATTATCCCCCCTCTTCTTCCCAAACCCCCATTTAACACATCCTCCTCTCCGTTCCCCTCTTAGACTCAAGTAAGTTATTCTTCTCTTCTCTCTATTTATTTCTCTTTTATAGTAGTTGATATTGTTAAATTATGAATTTTTGCTTAACCCTAGTGAAGATAGTGTAGTAGTGTTTGAAATTTCTTTGCTCTTTTATGTTTGCAGTTGTTGCTATTTTTTGTAGTTGATGTATATGAGGGTTGTTTGGTGCCAAAATTTTGGTCTCCATTATTACATAATTGTTGAATTGTTTTGGTGGGTGGAAACTCCTTAAACTAGATTTTTGTGGTGTAGTATGGTATTGGTCATGTGTTGGCCGAAAATTGTGGCACTAATGTTGTATATTTTGGGGTGTTAAAGCCAACACTGAGGTTGTGGGATGTTGTATGTATGATGGTTCTTGTTGTTAGTTGATTGTGTATTGGTGGTATTTTGTTGTAGAGTGGATTTGTTTATTGTGGTGTTGTATGTCATGTTCACAGAGGCAGGCTAGATCTGAGAGCCGGGTTTCATGGCTTGGCTACGCACATTGGGAGGGCCTGCCATGTTAGACCCCAGCACCGTCTCCGACTCGGATTGAGTCTCAGGGAAGTCTTCTCCCCTTCGCCTGCTATTACTTTATTGATATGACATGGGATATGCCATGATTTTAAGTGTGGGTGGGAGACTTGCTCTAACTGTGTATTAACATGTATATAGTTGTTGTTGTGTTGTAGCATTAGATGTGGTTGTACATATGTGAGTGTGTTATATTAGGAGTAGCTGACTTGGCCCAAAACAACCCGCAACGACGGACACTTGTTGACTTTGGGTCTCGTTGGGTCCAAGTCAGTATATATATATATATATATATATTATATATTCTATATATATTATTATATATAATATAAATAAAATAAAAAAGAAAACTTGTAGAGGACTCTTCCTGATTGACGGACTACGGGACAGTACTCTTGAGGGAAGTAGTCATGTAGAATTTTTTTTTTTATTTTTTATTTTCTTCATTTTTTTTTTTTTTTTTTTTTAGGTGGTGATTAACCTCCCCCTTGGTTTTCTTTTGACCACTGGTTCTTTTGCAAGGGTTTTTCTAGACCGGGTTAGGTAGATTTTTTTTATAGTTTTAGGATTAGATGGGTGAAGTCAGAATGTACACCCCAAATGTGCAACTTCAAAGTGAATCGAACTGAAGGGTTGTAAGGTCTAAAGCTTGTTTGTGGACTTATAATCTATGCCTAATTTTGCACATTTTGTCTGGCTTGAAATCACTCCGTATGATTGTATTGATGAAGCTGATTCGGAATGTTACATGCTAAGTGTGTGTTGATTGTTAACTTGCATCCTATGCCTGCTATGATACCTAGAACTTTGCCCTGTGTTGTTGCAAGCGAAATAGAAGTCGTTGGTTTTTAGAGATGATTGAGGCATTCTTTGGTGCAACCCTTTATACTTTGAGAATCCACCTGTGCATTATTACATTAGTTAACCCCTTTGAGCCTGAACCTGTTCCTTTGATAACCCCTATAATATCTAAATCGTTGTGTTTGATAGCCTCATTGTTTTGAAAACCCTTACCGCCTGAGAAGCACTTAATCACTAAAAATAATTACAAAAGTCAAAAGTGTGGGTGGGAGAGAATAGAAAAAAAGAGAAAAGGAGAATTCCAGAATGAAGGTTCTGGTTGGTGAACCTGGCAAGTTTTACAATACATCTGAAGAAAAAAAAAGAGAAAAGAAAAGAAAAAAGAAGAAGCACAGTTTGTACCTAACGGAAAGTGGGGTCACAAGGAAACAAAATGTGAAATAATGATTGGGCTTGAGCATGAAGGTGAAACAAAAGGAAGTTGTTATTAAAGTGCTTAGGGAGGTTAGTCATATATCCAAATATATCGCTACCCGTAACCTTAGCCCTACATTACAACCTATAAAGGACCTCTTGATCTTTTGAACTGAAATGCTCGATTAGTAGAGATTACACTGGAGGCAAGCTTATGGTGGTTCTGGTGGCATGTGAATGCTCTTTGCGGAGAGTGAGTGAATTCTTTCTATATTATGGTTCCTTAATTGTTAATTTTATTGTGTTGGAACTTCTCTCGGATTTTGGTTTATGTGATGAGGGCATGTGACTCAGGAAGAAAAAGTGAGTCTTCACTCTTTAGAGTTAATTAGAGTCAGCCAACAGTGTGTCTTGGTCATGAGATCTGCATTTTGATATATGATTGTGCACTGGGCTTGGCTCGATCATTGCTAATACCAGGTGGACATAAATTGCGGGCATGCATTGAACATTGGCCTAGAAGGTGTGGTTTAGTTTCCTCGAGACGAGCAAAGGTTTAGTGTGGGGTTGTTGATATAGGTGAATTTTGACTATAATCCACCTTAAATAATCACCTTCTTGTTGTAATTTTAATGCTAAAGTGATGACAAAATGCTCTTATTGTGCTTTTCATGATTTGTAGGTGATATATGTATAAGGAAGGCTATAGGAGCAGTTTTTGGAGTTAAAGTGATGAAAAAGAGGCCAACTGTGAAATTTTCCAAGTGACCATGCAAAACAGGCCGAAGATTCAGAGTACTGGATCCACCGTGGTTCCACCGCCACCGCGACAGAACCGCGGTGGAGCAAGCTGCAGAAGATTGAGAATCCGCGGGGTGTTTGGTCGGCGTTCTACCGCGACCCGCGGCAGGCCTAGAAACTTCAAGGACCAAGTGTCAATTACGGATTTTTAGACTAAAATCTATTTAAAACCTAAAACTTCGCCCAACAGAGGCAATGTATTGATTTTTTAGGTTTCTTAGCAAGGGAAAAACATTGTTGAGAAATACTTAAACAATCTTTCTCTCTTTTCTTTTGAATTTTTATGATGAATTCAATCTTAGTTTATTTTCCCATAGCCAATGGTAGCTAAATTCCTTGTCTAAGGCTTTGATGGAACCTATTGGGTGATGAATTCTTGTTTCATTGTGAATAACAAAATTGCTAGTTTTAATCTTCTATTATTGTTCAACTTCGTGTTCGTATGTAAGTAATTGCAGATCACTACAATTAGCTGTGCCTATTTAGTGTGCATAACTTGGAAAAGAGTAAGCAATATTTAGGGTCTTGTTTGAACAAATCCTTCCTGATTATTAGAGGAATCAATAATTGCGGTGTTTAAATGCGGGATTTGGGATTAACAAGCCTTTGGCGGTGTGAATCTAAGTGAATATGTGCTAAATCAAAGTTAAGTAGTGTATTTCGGGAGATGAGGCAAAATAAGTAGATTACTGTTGATTAGCTCGGAGAGATATTGCGGTAAGATTAGCTGTTCAAGATTGGATAGAAGATGTGTGGGTATTTTGTCCATGAGCACTAAACAGAAGGGACTCCATTCAATACGGAAAATCTTGCTGCTTTTCTTATAATTGTTATTACAACCTTTTAATCTAGTTAAGCCATTTAGTTTATTGCAAGATAGTTGTTAATAGAACACTCAACTGATGAATTTGAAATATTTGAGAAGTGGTTCTTGAAGCGACTTGGTGGGTCTGAACGATAGCGTTGATAGGTTAACTCTCTGTGATATTCGACCTGGCGTAAATACTCGGGTTATTTGCAACCTCCACAGAGTCCTTTTTATAAGGCATAGTTGGGCCGTGAATCACAGTAATGCAAGTGTTAGGGGTCCAGGTATGGAGACCGCGTTTGTTGATTATGAGACTGAGGTGTGTCCCACAGGGTGACTTATATTTCTAAGGTTTCTATTTTGAAAAGATCAATCATTTGAATGTACCTAATTTTTAATTAACTATTTTTTGAAATGTCGCAGGGTGACTTATAACTTCCGATGAATATTTCGTTAAAAAAGATTATATTCGAAAAGCATTAATTTTGAAAAGAACTCTTTTTGAAAAGAACAATTTATTGAGAATTAACATTTGAACCATTTTTATCACTTGATAGGTTTGGACTATTGGATTGACGCTTACTGGTTAAGACTTAAGGTGAAACTATCCGGGGTTTTGAGTTATAACTTGTCTTTTCTGTATTTGGATTTCGGATTTGGGTGTATTCTTGCTTTTCTTTCCTGTGTTTTCGCTTATGGTATTGTTTTCTGCTGAGTACTTGTTGTTTCCTTACCTTATTGCAAATTATTATAATCGTTAGCCGTATCGCGTAGTCTTTATACAAATATCATGTACTGTTTATTAGACCAGTAGGTGTCTTGACTGGTTTCCTCCGTCACTACTTCCACACCGAGGTTTAGTCTTGATACTTACTGGGGCACCGCCGTGATGTGCTCATGACTAACAACTTCTGCCATTTTGTTTCAGGTATTGCTTTCGCTAGTAAGCTGTGCGATTTCTTGTCGAAGGAGACTCAAGGTAAAGCCCTACTTGCTGCGGGTCGCAGGCTTCGGAAGTCACACCTTCCTTATTTTATATTCAAACTGGTTGCTGTTGCACTTATTCCATACGATTGTGTTTTAGAAGTTGTAGCAAAACTTTGTAGAGCTTATGACTTGTAACCACCACGCCGGGTTTTGGATATGGTAATTTGTGTAAAAGGTTATGTCCAAGAAGAAGTTTTAAGATGTTATTATTTATTCCACAATTATTAGGCTTACCTTAGTTATAATATAGTGCCATCACGAAACCCAACGAAGGGAAAATTGGGTAGTAACAAAAATGAGGCGAAAATACTATAAAAATAGACGAAATTGGAGGTGGTAATATAGAAAGTAGTACCTCTTGGGAACAGCGGAGTTAGAAGTGAGGTGATCTTGTTCTTGTCACGGGTAACGTAACAGGAAATCCCAAGAGCTTCCAGCTTTGGCCACCACTTAATTCTTCTCCATGAAGGAATTTGTCAAGAGAATGCCAATCTCCATAATCCTTGGTCGTCCACTGCTTCGAACAGTCAATTACTGAGCGTTGCGTCCCCTTCCTATTCCCTCCGCCTTTTCGCTGGTCTGTCGGGCTTCATCTTTACACTCTGTCTCCTTCCCTTTCGCTGTTATCAATAGTCGGAAACGAAGAATCATTAGATTCTCAACTAAAAGGCAATACTAGTTTTTCAGTATTTGGTGTCTACTGAGGGAGAAAGAAGGAAGAAACAAAGATAATTCGGTCCATATCGTACAGGACTAAAACTCGAATGGCAGCACCACATATGGCGAGTGTGTGGAACAG
>NC_031996.1:6736168-6767201 GCF_001879085.1 Nicotiana attenuata | reverse complement strand
TTGAGTTTCAGCTGGTTCTTTGTCCAGCCTCAACTTGAGATTTCTTTTTTTGGGATTTTTCTGGTCAAGGTATGAGTTGTGATTTCAAATAATGTAATTTTGTTTGGATGTGTATGTTAATAGCCTCTATTCTGACGTTGTATGTGTTACGGCTTTGAGTTTGATTATAATTGGTTCTGTATATTTTTGGGCATTTCAAGGACTTGTTTTCTATTGTTGTGTTTATACAAATTCTTAATGGGTTTGCACTTTGGAAGAGTTGCAGATGTTCTGTGGGTGCATTGTCATTGCATATTGATACTTATCCTGAAAAGCTTCATTGAAGTGTGCTTGAATCTTCTTGAATACCGCATGGCAAGGACGTTGAATATACTTTAAATTTTTAGACATTGGTTTCTGTTGGCTTTTCCCAATCAAAAATCCCACTTTGAGCTCTTAGAATATTGACTTTTCTTATAGGTAGATATTCTAGATATGCATCATAATGTACTGTTTAAATAGTGGTTTGTAGTAGATTAGGATGAGAAGCTGTTTGTTGCACTAAATATGACGATGGTAGAATACGGAAAATACTAGGAATATAGTGAATACCTTTGTTTGTGCTAAGAAGAGCCAACGTTGCAGTGAAGTTTGAATTTAGTAGTTCCTATGCATTTGTTTCCTCCAGTTTACTGTAGCTACTAGGATTAAGTTAACCTACTTTATTAATTTAAGTGCTTTATAGTTAATAATATATATAGGGCATCATTTTTCTTATTCACATACATAGGGAATATTAGTGAATCTCCATAACCATAAATATGGTCTAGACAAACTTCAAATTTTTTTATCAAGGTTGCACCATTGCTATGTATAATAGCTAGGATATACTTTAAATAGCTAATATATTTCTTGACCCTCATGTCAATTTCATATCCCTAAACTCATGGCCCTCGCTTAATTAATTTTAATCGTTAGAATTCGAGGCGTGCCATTTAGCAAATTTCATGGCCTCCTAAAAAGTTTATAATACGTTAGTCGCTTTAGGCGCGCTTTTTAATAATTTTACCTTCCTAAATACGGGTGCACATTTATGTGACCCAAATCCAAATCTCAACGAAGTCGAAATGTGTCAAAAACCACGGGTGCATTTATGTGACGTGGTTCGAGACGTGTCTTCACGACGTTGCAATTCTCTTTAAAAATAATAATAAAAGCGGTTTAGAGTTTAAAAAAAGCACATAAGTTAAAACATGTATTAAAATCAGATTTTAGCCAATAATAATAATTTAAGCGACCGTGCTAGAACCACGGGATCCGGGGGTGCCTAACACCTCCCCTCGGGTCAACAGAATTCCTTATTCAGAATTTCCGGTTCGCAGACTCCAACTTGGAAGTCGAAATTTTCCTCGATTTGGGATTCAAGTTAAACCGGTGACTTGGGACACCAAAAGCCAATCCTATCCCAAGTGGCGACTCTAAAAAATAAATAAATAATCCCATTTCGAATAATGTCACTTTAAATGGAAAAACTCCCTTATACATTATCTTCCGGGGTAGATGTGTAAAAAAAGAGGTGTGACAGGGAGTTTTAGAGAGATCTCCAGATATTGAATTATTGACGCATAAAATAATTTTAGGCTCGAGAATTTTATTTTACTAAATTTACATAATTTTCTTTCTTTGTTTGGGTAAATTTTTTTTTACAAATTTCATGAATTCAATTATTTTGATTATTCAACTTTTTGAGTTTGATATGATATTCACTTCAATGGGAGCGGATTCGCTCCAGTATAAAATGCTCCATTAAATCTCAATGGTAAGTTTGATGATTGCCACTAGGTTGTTCAATATTTATTGGTTTCGATCCATTTAGTGTTTCCTTTATGAGAATAAACCTGATAATTGCCCTTTTTTAATTGCCAATGTATTTATTGAAGTACTGAGCACAACTAAAAACAACTTATTTTGTAAGTAAATCGTAAAAGTACTTCCTTCATGAATAAAAATATTAATATATAATTTCTGGTTTTCTAGTTAAAATGCTTATTTAAAACGAAGAATTCAGTAACATGAATGTCAAGAAAAATACTTTTTGTTTTACGTTTCTTTCTAATATTTAGAATTAGGCTATTGAAATCTTATGCAATTATATTTATTAATTTATCTTTTGCAATTGAAAGAAAATACAAATGATTTCACTCTACCAAATACTATCATTTTAATGTTAAAAAAAAATTACACCATATTAATAGGTTCTATAATTATTTGTGAAAGCATAGAGTAAATGAAACGGTAAATGCTTCAACCAAAAAAAAAAAACGGTAAATGCATCCAAACCATCAGATATTTGAATAGCCAAGTGGTGGCATCAGGCTTACCATAGAGATTCAATGGAGCATTTTATACTGTACCAAATCCGCTCCCCACTTCAGACACTACATAAAATATTTTCTTTTACTATTAGATTAATATTTACAATCTCTGTATTTCGTTATCCACCTGTATAAAATATAAATTGAAGCAATAGAGTTTCAGTTCTTGCTTCTCTTAAGTGATTTTTTCCTGGCTCATAAACAAATAAGTAAAAAACTAATTGTTGGCCCAAGTAAAGGATAGTTTTGAAGATTGACAAAGGAACTCAGACATGGACTAGGCCCGTCCTAGTGAAACACAAATATGGTCAACTCAAGCATGTGAGATGCACGTGAAGGAGATAAACATAACTTACCAGAAGTGATATCTCGTGATCCTGATCGAAAATGTTGCATATTGGATAAGGAGAAAGACTCCTTACTCAAAGAGAACACAGCTTAAGAGAAGGATAGAGTTAGAGGTCGAGATCAACTAGAACTCTTCCACCAAGGAAGAGTAGCATCGGAAGTCTAGTCAATCTCTAATTACTAACTTCATAAATATCAGTGTTGTTCTCTTTTACAGGTAACTCACATAAGCAGAAGTTAAACGTGAACTGAGCAAAATAGCAAGGCAATTTTGCAAGCAATTTATGTGTGATTCAAGCGTACAAACCTGAAGCTACTTGAACCAGATAGAAGAACCAGTTCCAAGCGTCTGTCTTTTATTCTAGTTTAATTGTAGTAGGTGTTTTCATATTGTACCTTTCAGCTTATCCGGAAGCAATTGTATTAGGTACTCAGAGTTTTCAAGTTAGAGTTAACTTGATGTTATCGCAACACTTGAGGCTGTGTGCTACAACGGGATTAGAGTTAATCCTAGGTTTACAAAAGAGTTTTTGTAAATGCAGTTTTTGGCTCAGTGATTTTAGTCGAGAGTTTGGGAAAATCCTACTGGAATGTAGGTCGTGTTTTTTTCACCTTTTAAGACAGGTGTTTTCCACGTAAAATCTTTGTGTTCTTTAATTTCTGTACTCATTATTCCGCAACAGTAGTAGTTGGAACACATAAAAGAACCGGGTCCTTCCATAAACAACTTAAGAGAAAAATTGGACACCACACAAATCACCCCCTATTCTGTGGCATTGAAGTATAAAACAACAATTGGTATCAGAGCAGGTTATCCTTGAAGAGGCTAACACCTTAGGAACATATCAAGATGAGTGCACCACCTGGAAACTGGGAGGGACAATCCACTACTAGGCCTCCACTCTTTAATGGCCAGTACTACTCCTGGTGGAAAAATAGGATGAGAGATCACATCATCGGAGAAGACTATGAACTCTGGGACATTGTTACTGATGGTCCCCTGGCTACCATGAAGAAGAATGCTGAAGGAGTGGATGTGCCAAAGACTAGAGCTGACTGCACTGCTGAGGACTTGAAGAAGTGGGAAAAGAATGCTAAGGCCAAGAAATGGCGTGTGTGTGGACTTGGTCCAGATGAGTACAGCAGAATTCAAAGCCGTACTACTGCTAAGGAAGTTTGGGACACTTTGCAAGTAGAGCTCATGAAGGAACTCCTCAAGTGAAGAGATCAAGAAGAACATTGCCGTATTCTCAATATGAGAATTTCATCATGAAGGAACGAGAAACCATCCAAGAGATGTACACAAGGTTCACAATACTAACAAATGAACTTAAGTCTCTTGGAAGGATTATCCTTGAAGAAGACAAGGTTGAGAAAATTCTGACAAGGGTTTTGCCAGTTACTTGGGAAAGCAAAATCACCGCCATTCAGCAATCGAAGAACATTGTCACTCTCAAGTTGGACGTGTTAATTGGAAATCTCACCGCCTATGAACTGAGAAGGTAGACCATGAAGATAGATGCTCCCAAGAAAGAAAGAAGCCTGGCTCTCAGAATCGCTGAAGGTGTAGATCTAGAGGAAGATGAAATGGCTATGATCACGAGGGACTTCAAGAAGTATCTAATGAGAGAAAAGGATTCTTCAAGAGGTGCAACTTACAACAAACCAAGGGTCCCTGAAAAACAGACCAACGAGGGTTGTTACAAATGTGGTAAGACTGACCACATGATCAAAAACTGTCCTTAACGGGAAATTGAATGGAAGAAGGAAAGGGCTGAACGAAGAAACAGGAAGAAGGAACAGGTTCATCCGAAGAAGAACAAAGGATTAACGAAGGGTATGGTTGGTGCCTGGGGAGAAAGCTCAGTTGAGGATTCAGAAGATGAAGATGGAGATGAACAAGCACTTATGGCCATTGGAGAATCAGATGATGAACAAGAGGTAAGTGTGACTCATCTCAAAGACAAGATTTATTTTTGGTCTAAAGAAAGGCTATCTGAGTTACTGCTAGATTTCATTGATGAGTCTGAGGTCATACAATGAAAAGGAACAACTGTCTAAGGAATGTATAATCTTGAAAGCTAAGTGCAAAAATCTGGAACTCAGGGCTAATGAAAGTGATAGTAAAAATACTAAGTTGAAGAACCAGGTTCTTGAACTTGACACCACTGTGTTAGAGCTTAGATCTGAAAATTTAAAACTGAAATTAGGAACAGGTAAAAAGAATGTTGATCACATACACCTCACCTCAGAAGAAAATTTAGGAAAAATGAAGGATGAGTTGTACAAAAAGGATGAGCAGATAAGAGTCCTAAAAGAAGATCTAGGCAAGGTTAAGCATGAACTAGACAGAACTTGCAAATGAAATAAGTTCTATGATGCACTATCTTGGCTACAAGAACATCACAGTAGCAATAAGACAGGACTTGGCTATGGGACCCTTGCACCTAAGTGGGATCCCAAAAGCAGGTACATCACACTTCCTGAGAATAAAATCTGCACACACTGTGGTAAGACTGGTCACTATAAAAGTGAATGTAATGCAAAAGAAAAGGCCAGTCAAAAGAACAAAACCTTTGTTCAAGGGAAAAATAGGCTGCCAGGATGGGCTAAAAAGAATTTAATTCACCCTTTTGCCTATAGAAAAGGACTCAAAAAGTAGTTTGGGTTCCTAAGACTAACCCCTGATTTTCTCTTGCAGGTCAAAGTGAAGGGGAGCAGCCAAATATGGTACATGGATAGTGGCTGCTCAAAATATATGACTGGAAGCAAGAACCAGTTCCTTTCACTTGAGGACCTAAAAGGAGGTAATGTCTCCTTTGAAAATGGTAAGAAAGGTGAGATCATTGGGGTTGGAAAGGTAGGTAAGACAGACTCACATTCCATTGAGAATGTCTACTTGATAGATGGCTTGAAATATAGCCTAATCAGTGTATCACAACTATGTGACAGAGGTAACTTGGTAGCCTTCACCTCTACCAAATTTTTTGTGATAAATCTTACCGTTGACAAGATTATTTTGCAGGGAAAAAGAGTAAACAATATATACAATATAGATCTGTCCACTCTTTCAGAAAATGAACTTGCTTAAGTGTGTTGGACAATGATCCCCTCCTTTGGCACAAAAGACTTGGACATGCAAGTCTAAGTCAGCTCAACAAATTAGTCTCCAAGGACTGGTGATAGGGCTTCCTAACATCAAGTTTAAGGAAGAAAAAGTTTGTGAGGCTTGTGCAAGGGGGAAGTAGGTAAGATCCTCTTTTAAAAGCAAGAAAGTGGTAAGCACGACCAGGTCGATGGAACTGGTTCATATGGATCTCTGTCGTCCAATGAGAACATTAAGCAGAGGTGGTAAAAAATATGCGATGGTGCTTGTTGATGAATACTCTAGGTTTACTTGGACATTGTTTTTAACATCTAAGGATGAAGCATTTGACATGTTTACTGCCTTTGTTAGAAAAACTCAGAAACAACTAGGTAATCAACTTGCATCAATTAGGTCTTATCATGAAACTGAATTTGAAAATGCTAAGTTTGCTGAATTTTGTGATGAGCATGGCATAGATCATAATTTTTCTGCCCCTAAGACTCCACAACAAAATGGAGTAGTTGAAAGAAAGAATAGGACACCTGAAGATATGGCTAGGACTATGCTTCTTTCTAGTAAACTGCCCCATAGCTTCTGGGCAGAGGCTGTAAATACTGGATGTTACATCATTAATAGGTGCATGACTAGACCTCTTGTAGAGAAGACTCCCTATGAGTTACTTAAAGGTAGAAAACCAAATATATCCCATCTTAGGGCATTTGGATGCAAGTGCTTTGTGCACAATAATGGAAAGGACTCCCTAGGTAAGTTTGATCCCAGAAGTGATGAGGGAGTATTCTTGGGATATTCTTCACATAGCAAAGCTTATAAAGTGTACAACAAAAGAACTATGTGTGTAGAAGAAAGTGTACATGTAGTTTTTGATGAAACTAACATTCTTTCTGAGAGACAGGAATATGAAGATGAAGCTATTGGGCTGGTAAAAGAATTAAGTGAAGTCACAGCCCAAGCTGAAGCTGCACCAGAAGAAGGAACAGGTGATGGAACAGGTTCTTCCATCCAGGGCAACCTGACAGGGGGATTTGAACAAAGAAGAACTGAATCTAATTCCCAAATGGAACCTGTCCATGAGCATGTTCCTTAGCAACAGAACATGGGAGAAACATCAAACAGAAAACAGTTGGTTGTGAAACCTTATAAGTATCAAAGTTCTCATCCAATTGAGAACATATTTACTGATCCAACCTCTGGAATTAAAACTAGATCTCAATTAAAGAATCTGTGTGCTTTTGATGCTTTCTTATCTCTTATTGAACCTAAAAATGTTGCTGAGGCTTTGCAGGATGCAGACTGGGTAAATGCAATGCAAGATGAACTCAATCAGTTTGAAAGGAGTCAAGTTTGGCATCTGGTTCCAAGACCCAAGGACAGATCAGTAATTGGCACTAAATGGGTCTTCAAAAACAAACTTGATAAAGATGGAACTATTACAAGGAACAAGGCAAGGTTGGTGGTTCAAGGTTATAGCCAGGAGGAAGGCATAGACTATGATGAGACATTTGCTCCAGTTGCAAGATTGGAAGCAATAAGACTCCTCATAGTCTTTGCAGCACACATGGAATTTACTCTTCATTAGATGGATGTCAAGAGTGCTTTCTTAAATGGCTACTTAAAGGAAGAAGTATTTGTCAAACAACCTCCGGGGTTTGAAAGCAAGGAGTGTCCAGATCATGTATATAAACTGGACAAGGCTCCTAGAGCATGGTATGAACGACTATCCAAATTTCTGCTTGAACATGGCTACAAGAGAGGTAAGATTGAGGGAAAAAGGTAAGGATCTACTAGTGGTACAAATATATGTTGATGACATAACTTTTGGGGCAACAACTGAAAAACTTAGTAAGGAATTTGCTAAATTAATGGGGATTGAGTTTGAAATGAGTATGATGGGTGAGCTTAACTTTTTCTTAGGCTTACAGATTAAACAAACTCAATTGGAACCACGATCCATCAGCAGAAATATGCTAAAGAGTTGATTAAGAAGTTTAAAATGGAAGAATCAAAGGAAATAGACACTCCTATTGCAACAACCACGAAATTGGACATACATGAACCTGGTTCATCTGTTGATCAGAAGTTGTATAGAGGTATGATTGGTTCACTTTTGTATCTTACTGCTGGCAGACCTGACATTATTTTCAGTGTCAGGCTTTGTGCTCGATTTCAAGCAAATCCAAAGGAATCCCACTTGACTGCTATCAAGAGAATATTGAGACACTCGAAGGCACTACTGACCTTTGTCTTTGGTATCCAAAAGGTAGTAACTTTAACCTAGTGGAATATGCTGATGCTGACTATGCAGGTTTCCTTGTGGATAGGAAGAGCACCTCTGGTATGGCACATTTCCTTGGTTCATGTCTTGTATCATGGGCTACTAAAAAAGCAAAATTCAGTGGCCTTATCCACTGCTGAAGCTGAGTATGTTGCTGCAACTTCCTGTTGTGCTCAATTGCTGTGGATCAAACAACAGTTGATGGATTTGGTATTGAAGTTGGTTGCATTCCTATTTTTTGTGATAACACTAGTGCTATTAGTATGACTAAGAACCCGGTTCATCATAAGAGAACTAAGCACATAGATGTTAGACACCATCTTTTGAGGGATAACTATGAGAAATGACTGATTACTATAGAATTCTGTGCTACTAATAAACAGATTGCTGACATCTTCACAAAAGCACTGAGTAGGGAGCACTTTGAAAGGAACATGTTAGAATTAGGGATGATTAAGATCACCTAATGGGACCAGTTCAGAATGCACAATGAAAAAAATGAAAAAAATGGAAAAAAATTTTTGGTTAGAAAATCTGGAACTTGTATAAATATCTAGATTAATCTTTGCTCAGTCTCAAACTGTAAATAGTATACTCCTGTGACATGTGTTGATATGAATCACTGATCTCTAACAAAATTTTCTCTATTTTGGTAAATTAAGGCATGATCAAGAGGATTCTTAGTGAAGAACCTGGTTCATTAGCACTGGTTTATCTGAATAACGAGGTATGTTTTCTACACTCTGCACAATTAGAAATAATAATATTTAATTCATGACCAGAATCCTACCTATGATAAAAAACCTTAGAAAAAACTATCCTTTTGAGTTTGAACCAGTTACATCTCTATTAGAATCCCCACCGTATATAATGCCTAGAATCTAGGGAAGGTTAATCACTTGTTCAACCGGCGATTTCAGAGTGATTGGACTTCTAATTGACTACAAAAAGCTGTCGTTAGACATTTATTACTCTTCTCTCTTTAAAAACCATCATCATCATCACTGCCACTCTCATAATTCTCTAAAAAACGTCAAATTTCTTCTGCTCTCTACTCTACTCTCTTCCAAAAACTCAAATTCAAAACTTTCTCTTACCAAATTTAATCAAAGATGATCAACCCCCAAGATACCCCAAGCACCTACCCCTCTGATTCCTCCACCGCTCCTCAACCCAGCACAACCCCCCAATCTAGAAGAAGGCGAGTGAAGATGCTTGCTTGCAAAACTATGGCTACATGTTCTCTTTCAAAGACTCCTTCAAATCTGCGAGTGAGGGGGAAGGAACTAGGTCTTCTGATTCTGAGAAGGCTCAAAATCCCCTTTCTGAGGTACGTTCTGTTCTAGTTGAAAATTTGGATAATAGTTTTATTCTGGTTGGGTCTGTTATGAATGTGGAAACGCCCAAGTCAAGAAAGAGATGAGGCAAAAATAAAAGTGAAAAAGAAAAGGAGAGTGAGGGTGTGAGTAGTGATGTGAGGGGAAGAGGGACAGAAGTGGCTGATTCTTCTCCCACTTCTGAAATGGTTAGAGCAACTATTTGTGGGGCTGAGGATGAAATTATGGTAGAAAGTAGCAAGAAAACAGGGGGAAGTGACTTAGGGGAGGCTGCTGAAGGGCTGGTGAATCTAAGTTCACATGTAGATGAACCCGATTCATCTATTGAGGAGACCCTAGCAGACCTTCTGAAGAAAGTGGGTGAAAGCTATAACCCCAAGAAAAGGAGAACCCCAACACCAAAAGCTCCCAGCACTGCAAAAACTACCAAGAAAAGAAAGGCTGCTTCTCCAACAACTGTTGAGATTCTACCAAAAGGAAGGACCACAAGGAGTATGTTGAAGCAGAGTGAGAATGAGTTACAAAAAGCTATGGCTGAAAGCAAGAAGAAGAAAATGGACAAGGGAAAGCCAAGGTTGCAGAGCCTGCTGAGGCTGTTGATGTGGATGAGATGGAACAGGTCCGTCAGGAAGAACATACAACTGTGGAGGTACAGACCCCTAAGCCCAAGAACCCCAAGACTTCTTCCAAGAAGTCTTCATCTGTATCTAAGACTGCTGAACCTTCATTGGCTAAAAGGACAAGGTCTGCTATCAAAGCCAAGCAAGTTAGAATTACTGAGGAGGAGGATTGGAGTGTTGAAGAAGTGAGTGAATCTGATGCTAAACAAGACAAGCTAGCCAAATTTGGCAAACGAACCATTTTGAAAGGTAGACTTTTGAAAGATTTGGAGGAACCAGGGATGGTCGACTAGTTGATGCTCTTGCTGCTCAGGGTTGGAAAGACATGGTCCTTCAGTTGGATGGCAGGCTGGCAAGGAATGAGATTATAGAGTTCATGGACATGCAGAGGTAACGGATGGCAGAGTTACCAGCCAAGTGAGAGGGGTTCATGTGTCCTTTGATGCACAAAGGCTGGGTGAAATCCTTGACATTCCCTCTGAAGGGTATGATGACTACACAAGACAAAAATGGCCAAGTCTGGACTCCCTTCCACTGCCCTTGCCATCACTAGGAAGTTCTGTGATGTCCCAGATGTGAATGAAGCCAAGGTCGTGTATAAGAGTGAAATGAAGCCATGCCACAAAGTCCTATTTGAATTTGTCAACAAGTGTCTGCTGCCTAGGCAGGAAAGAAGACATATTGCTAACTACATAGATTTGGTGCTGATGGAGTGTCTTGAAAGTGGAAGGCAAATCAACTGGCCTGCATTTATGATCAAGCTGCTTGATAGGGTTATCAACGGCTCCAAGGCTCATGCCACTCCTTATGGGTTTATTCTCACTACTGTCCTTGCACGATGTAAGGCGCCACTGAAGAAGTGGGAGATGGCCACATGCAAAGACATTTTGGAATAAACACTCTGATTGCTTGTGAGACACACCCGTGTCGGATCCAAGATACTAATACTACTGTTGGAGGATCCGACACACACTCAACAATATTTTTGAAGAGTCTGAACAACAGAGATATTAAGGCAAGAATGAATGTCAAATTAGTCATCTAAAATCTTCATCCTCTGCAAAAAAAAGAAAACGAAAGAAATAATAAATAAATGAAGAAATTTATCTCTGAATGTATACCCAATGGGTTATTGGATCCATATTGATGCAATGTGGCAAGATGAAGAAGACCGACGCCAACTAAAATAAAGGGGAGTAATAAAAAATGCCCTCAAGTATTCTCATAGGCCTTTTTTTGTTCTTCGTTTGCGAGTTTGGTTTCTTTCTAAGTTGAACATGATAGTGAAAAAACACAATCCTCTTGAGATGAAGAAAAAGAAAGAGGTAATCTGTATTTTCTGCCTCACTTTGATGCCTGAATATATATCAATGTTTACAAGGGTACAAAACAAATGTTACAAACTCACAAGCCCATAACTTCATCCCTCAAGCTTAATTTATTTCCCTTCCTAATACAACATCACTCCACTGTACAAAAGCTGGACATGCACATTACATGAAGGACGTTTAGATACAATCAAACGCATGAAAATTCTACCAAGAAAAAAGAATAAAACTTTTCACAGTTTACACAAATTGAAATCGCATAAGAAGTTTGACAGATTTCATTTTCTGACCCTTCTTATCATAGAGAGCGACTGATCTGATCCCTGGTCTTAACTCCCAGACAGGCAAACATGTCTGTCCGCCAAAATCATCCTTCTCCGACATGTCATATTCTCGTACTTCAATTTGAAGCAAAGCCAGCTCTGGCACTGTCAAAGGGAAATTAAACTCTTCATCCCAAATTGGACACCAATCATCCTCAATTATCCGAGTCTTTTTCTTACGAGCATCTGCAGGCACTCCAACTATATATAGCTGCCATCATAAAATTCTAATAAATTCCTGCAGCTATCTTGGAGTACAAAAAAGAACAAGAGGACCATGCAAATATAAAAGTCTAAAATTATACACCAAAGAAGGATCATAACAATAACACCTTGTGAGGTCAGGATCAATCTTAAACGGGGCATTTTCTTGAATGAGCATGTTATAACATGTTACTTGAGTACAACAGGTCTACTTGAATGACAACCATGGTGGCTATTATGTTAACCAAACAATGAATGGCAATAGGTGTAAGGAAAAATTACTCCTTACACAATGACGCGCTTTGGACACCACATCTTAAGATGAGGTTTATTCTTATTTACTTGCTTATGATGCAGATATCTTTTTTCTAGTAAATATTAGAAAAATACTATATACCAGGTATTGGATCTTGATATGTCAACATACTGTGTTCTAATAAAACATTAACAAGCCAATGAACTATTCCTGAAGGCTACAACTCCATACATTTCCATATCAGTTCTACTAAGTCAAGAGAAAGATTGAATTAGATTTAAACAATATCTGGCCTCTCAATTCATGGTCTGGTAAGGGTGTGTGGGAACCATCATCCTCACTAACCTTGGTGTAAAAGTCCGGAGGCGAATAGGCATCAAAGTGTGTATGGCTGAAATCTAAGCGCCATCCATCTCCCATATATACTCTGACCTGCAGAAAATAAACAAAAAAAAAGCGTTACACTTCTTCAGCAGAACATCATACTATCTTGAAGTTTGATATTCTCTCCACATTAAAACAAATTTTGTTTACCTGTAAAGTTTTCTTCACTGGCAATTTTACTTTGGGATCAAATACCTCATTGCGTGGGCCTTTTTCCATGAGAAAGCGAGGCTTTCTCACATAGCCACAACTTCCATTAGACCTAAACATCCCATGCATCATCCAAAGTGATTTCCCATATCCCTATTTTGTGCAGTTAATATAACAATTAGACAGCTGATATAGAACCAACAACAACAACAACAACAACCTAGTGGAATTCCACAACTGGGGTCTGGGGAGGGTAGTGTGTACGCAGACCTTACCCCTACTCCGGAGGACTAGAGAGGTTGTTTCCAATAGACCTCGGCTCACGAAGATGGAAAGAGACATAGAGTAGTAACATCAAAGGAAGCCAGAAAGATAGCACCGGCAATGTAATGACTAGAAAATAGAAAGAAAAGCAATAACAATAAGCAGTAACAATGACACAGTACTACAGACACAATGGAAGTAATAAGAACACAATAAGAACCGCTAGCATCCTAAGACAAAACACTATTAGACTAGCCTCCTACAACCTAACCGGCAACCCTAATGAAGTAATATGGACACAACTGAAGCTACTAGCAGCCTAAGACAAAACACTATCAGACTAGCCTCAAATGCTCGACCTCCACAGCTGATATAGAACCAAGTTGAGTATAAGGATTAAATCAGGAGATATCATTGAAGCAGTTATCTATTACTCCGTATATCATAATCACTGGCATGTTACGTTCTTTAAAAGTGAAGTTTCTCTGGGTCGCATAGAAATGGAGAAGCAATCAAAAAAGTCAATGTAAGGCATAGAACATATATAACATGTTGATGCACCAGCATTCAGAAGTTCAAACAAACCTGCATGTTAAATGCTACCATCTGCGCTCCATGCATCCAGCCAGTCATAGGCTTGAAATTTGTGGAGGTTACTCTTGTTCCCTTAGGGTACACCCTTGCAATATTCTTTTGGGTGAACCTAGCAAATGAAATGGAAAACTGAATCAAGAATAACCAGAGCATTCTCATCAATTGTTCAATTTTTTATGGCACAAAATTGAGGAGTACCTGACCAAATCCGTTCCATAATTTTCTGCAGCTCTTTCGAGTTCTTGTTCACTCAAACTAAGTCGACTGACTTTATTACTTCCCTCCCTTAGTGCACGCTTCAAACCATGTTTTGCCTTCCCAGCGTGAACTGCTATCAGACTCTTGTACTGAGGTGCTCCTGGTTGGGATGATTGCTGATCGCAGGAGGTATCACCGTCTTCATCATCTTGATCACTATCACTCTAACGTCCAGATAAAATGGCACCATAAAAGCAGAATTAGCATCCTTATAATAAGAAAATTCAAGAGACTGTTTAAAGTCGTCTTACCCTTTCATCAGTGTCCTGATCCTCGGTGCCAAAATCTGATTTCTCCTTCTTCATAGCATCCTCTCGAAATGAATCTTTTCCCACTGGAGATGTGTCTCTCTGATTCTTTGACTCAAGGTACTCTTTAGGCGGTTTTGTAGAGAGAATGATTCGATTCTTAAGCCGTTCGGGTGAAGGAAATTCCTCTAAGCACTCTGACTGAGGATAATATAGCATTTCTCCAAAGGTTTGGGTAACCATCTAGAGAAACAGAAGAAACCCTAGGAGTTAAAACTAGATTAAAAAGAAAAGTGCAATATTTCGAGCTGTTATCCACAAAAGGGAAATGAATTCTAACCTCTGCAACTTTAGCTTGAAGATCTGGTGTCAGGTGGTCTTCCAACGTGATTATGACAGGATAAGGCGATTTAACAAAAGCATGGTCTCTAATTGCCTTTAAGCATTTAAGAAGTGGCACTGGTGTGGTCAGGGTCCTGCAAAATGAATATAATTGGTAAAATTCAACAAAGTTAAAGGAAACCTGTATCAATTGAAGTAAAATTTCAGAACAAGAGGCAACACATATATGTTAAGTTACTTTGAACATTACACGCGATATTGCAGATTTATTCTTCTTCAACTTATTATTACAGCTATTAATGCAAGGGTATATATGTTGAATGTTTGTAAGTACCTTTGGAAGTTTTACTAAATTACCGTCTCTTAATTAATGAAAAAAGGATGAATACAATTACACTATGAATCAAGGAGCATAAATTGTACCTTCCATGAAGAACATGAATATTATCTTTCGCTGAATTTGGCCATAAGTCAAGTTCAATACCGCGGACACCTCTTTCCAAAGCTCTAACTATCGGAATTTCACTACAGTCGCTACTAAGTTGGTTTCCTGTTAGGTAGGAGTTATGACCTGTATAGATGAAATAATGTTGCAATGGAGCACTCATATCATGGTGTACCTGGATATGACAAATTGTTAGAACAAAACTAATGGTAATTTCAAACATACATATATATAGTCCACAAAGAAAATCAAAACTTGAACTACTCTCACCAGGCACAATACTTCATGAGTAAAGAGGAGGCTATCATTAATTTCCGATGAAAAACACAGTACAATCCTTAACACCTAAAAGTTTAACCTTAAAAAGCTCAAGTCTTGAAGGAGAAAACCAAAAAATAAAATAAAAACTCAGCTCCATTCTTAACAACCTTCCATTGCATTGATTAATCTAGACCATCTCTAGAAGTTTAGTCTTCTCTCTCTCCCAACAACAACAACTCCTCAATCCCAGCAATTGGGATGTCAAAATTAACCATTCATTTAGATAATTAGAGCAGCAAATGAATCTTTTTCATTTAAATAAAGAAAATGGAGTATGGATTTTTAAATGCTACAGTTGAGATAATGTTTCGAATGGGAACTGTTTCAATAGGCAAAGAAAGTTGAAAGTGAATATCCTAAGTGAAGCACCTAATAGAGGATCACTGTACTATGTATTAAATCCACACCCGAGCCCCGCCCCGCCCCGCCCCGTGTTAACGTTTTTTTTTTTTTTTTAATTTAAAAATTCGAACCGCCCCCCCCCCCCCGCAACCGCAAATTCTCAAACCCGCACCGCCCCGCCAACGTTCAAACCCGCCCCGCACCCGTACCGCCCCATTGCCATCCCTATCAGACTCTCTCCCATCCCAGCAATTGGGGTCGACTGTTCATGTTGCTTCATTTTAGCTCGTCGATCTTAGTCCAATAGTATAATATAAAACAAAATTCTCCAGCTTCTCTAAATTTTTCTACTAGTGCGTAAATCTCTAACAAGACTATAACAAAAAATGAAAAACTGTCCAAGTTTAGTGGAACAGTATATGCTAAAAACTGTTTTATTGTAACTCTAGCTATATATTGAATGAACTTAATATGGTGGTCCACAAAATTCTTTTTCCCCCAAAATGTAACTGCAAAAGTAAATGGGTATGGTGACGTAACAAAAACCTGAGATTTGATGGGTCCATTGAGATCATCCTGAAAAAGGAAATAAAAGAAATCTTCAAGCTCAAAAGAATGGTTAAGCCGCCTAATCAAATGGTGCCGGCGATTAACAACTTGCTGTATAATTTGCTCCGCATCTTTAACGGTGGCATCTTCCTCTCCTTGAACCTCCACTAGAAAACGGAGAAGCTGATCGGCGTTCATGTGGGTCCCTCTTCCGGTGTACCGTGAAAACGCTTCCCTCACCTCCGGCGGCGGCTCCGTCTCCCTTATCTTAAATTTCCGGTTAAAACACCCGAACATTCTGTAATAATTATAACTCCCCATTTCCCAAATCAATCAAAAAAAAAATTCTATAAGAATGTTTCTAAGATTACAAATCGTAACAATGTAATAATGAGTGAATGATTCTTGATCTTGTGTTTTTCTAAGGAGAGAAGAAGTTTTATAAAATATATATTTAAAAAAGACTGAAATTTTTTGGTTGATAAAGACTTTGAGGGGGTTGTTAGATGGAGAGAAGATCTATAATTATGTGTGTATATATGAAAGTGATAGGATTATTGTTGAACAAATTGAATAACGTTTCAATTAAATAATTACGACGCGTCTATTATTTTTCTGATTCTCTTATTTCGATCTCTTTATTTTGTCAGCTTCCTGCTTACCGTTAGAGTCGAATCTTTCCCGCCAATGTTGTTTTCTTTACTTTTTACTTAAATTACTTTTCAGATGCTTATATAAAACGAAAAGGCAAAATATCAAACTTAGGACCAAATCACTCTTACGCATCTGTTGAACACGGGTTTTATTTTACACACCAAATCTTTCAAAAGTGTGTCAATTACACACTACTTTTGACTAGCCTCTGGGGCGTGTGAAACACGACCAATGGGGCGCGTGAATAGTTACTTTCTGCCTTCACTGACTAATTACAACGGCTATTTACTAAAATTTGGGCCCATTTTCTTTAACCCATTTTCTGCCCCAATTCTTCATCTCCCTCTTATTTCATCTTTTTCTTCTTTCAAGGAACCAAACAACATAAAGAAAGAAAAAGACAACACATGCTCAAAACACAAAGGTTTCAGTAGACAATGACAATAGATTCCCCATAAAGATGTCTTAAACCCTAAAATTACTCCTGATGAAATACCCAAATAAACCCTAACTATTTCGACCCACCCATCCAAATCAAAAGGGTTGAACAACCTTAAAATGTGAATACTAACCTGAAAAACTGAAGAAGAAACAGCAACAACCAGATGTCTTCTCGTCAGATTATCTTCATAGTTTTAGGGATGAAGAACAGGACTTGGAAAATGGGTTTATGTTTGTTAATTTGGTCGTGTAGGTGTTTTTAACTTACCGGGTTGGATCTTTCATGGGTCGGAATTAAGAAAAGGGTCGGATAATCTATTTTAATTATAAAGAATCGTTGTTTTTTTTTTTAATTTATAAGAGCGCGTGTATACAACGCATTAAATATTAAAGGGGCTGGTCAAAAGTAGTGTGTAATTGACACACTTTTGAAAGGTTTGGTGTGTAAAATAAAACCCGTGTTCAACAGGTGTGTAAGAGGAATTTGGTCCTAAGTTTGATGGGTAGATTATGTATTTTGCCTATAATAATTGTTACTAGTACTTTTTACAGTTTCACCTTAGCACCATTCAAATGTAGGGCTCAAATATTATTTCACTAAATATAATTTTTCTTTTACTTCTCATCTTCATTTATTCACCGGCTTATTGTATTTCCCTATTTTTTTTAATTAAGAGAAAAAAGAAAATATTGAAACGGTTGGATTAAAAAGTTTGATAAATGGATATTGGACCAAACTCAACCCAAAAGCTAGCTCATGAGGTAAGGATTGCTCAAGACCGCACAAGGAGACAAATAGCTCTCACACCCACTGATGTGGGATGCAACACCCACTCACGCCTAGGCTTGCAAACTGGAGTGTGAGCAACATAAATAGAGGCCTAATATCCATAACAATAAATTGAGGTAGGCCTTGCATGATACCATGAAATTGTAGCTGAATTACTATGATTAAGAACCCTAGAAAAGAGGAAGAAGAAGAAGATATAATGCGACTTTAATATCATGATAAATGGACATTGGGCTTAACTCAAGCCCAAAAGCTAGCTCGTGAGGTGAGAATTGTCCAAGACCATATAAGGAGACAAATGGCCTCCCACACCCACCAATATGGGACTCAATAACCCCCTCACGCAAGGGCGAAGCTATGTTAGCCCCAGGGTGGTCAACTGACCACCCTTCGTCGAAAATTTATATTACGCATAAGGTAAAATATTACTTGTTATTGATTAAAAATAGACTTTGAACACCCTTGCATAGCCCACTAGCAAAGGGTGTTAAAAATTTGAACACCCTTATTGAATTTTCTGGCTTCGCCACTTCCCTCACGCCCAGGCCTGCAAACTGTAGCATGAGCAATATAAATGAGGGCTCAACATCGATAACAATAAATTGAGGTGGGCCTGAATCTGATAACATGAAGTTGTAGCCGAATTACTGTGAGTAAGAACTTTAGAAATGAGGAAGAAGAAGAAGATATAATATGGCTTTGATATCATGATAAATGAACATTGGACCTAACTCAACACTAAAAGCTAGCTCTGAGGTGAGGATTGCTCAACGAGACAAATGGCCTCCCACATCCACCGATGTGGGACTCAACAAAAATTACTATCAAAGTACTTTTTTGTTTCTACTCGGTGTTTGATATTTACTTTGACACTGGACTAATTTGAATTCATGCCGTGTAAAGCTCATTAAAGTGGAAAGTACTCTTTATTAGATGTTTTTCAAATTTATAGGACTTGAACCTTAGATCTCTAATTGATTTCTTACTTCGTGTCCAATATTTACTTTGGCATCTAAATTCGTATAGTATAAAATTCGTTAAAGATCAAAGTATTCTCTATTGGATTTTGTTAGCTTCCATGGTTACGGAGGTTCTCAGATCTAGAGTTAGCTTAGAGAGAATGCTAGGAAGAAGAACAGAGTAACTGTTTCATTGAAAAGAAGAAAAATGAACTGTGTAATCTGTACATTAGGTCCTACTGTGTACTTATACACTTTACATACACTAACCGCCTAACTAACTACATTAATTAGATTAACTAACTCCAGCTAGCTAATCATAGTTTACTAACTCCACTTCTCTCAACACTCCCCCTCAAGCTGAAGGCTTGAAGAGGTTCTTCACTCCGAGCTTGTTCAGAAGGTAGTCATGTTGAGACTTGCCCAAGCCCTTTGTTAGTTAAGTCTGCTAAGGCAATGATAGTACTCACAGTAACCATCTTGGCTACAGGAGAAAAGGTTTCTGAGTAGTCAAGGCCTTCTTTCTGGCTGTAGCCCTTGGCCACCAGTCTTGCCTTGTATCTCTCAACTTCCCTTGAAGCCTTGAACTTTATCTTAAAAATCCATTTGCATCCAATGGGAATTTTTCCAGCAGGCAGATCCACAATACTCCATGTGTGATTGGTTTCTAGAGCAGCTATTTCAAGCTTCATAACTGCAATCCATTTGGGATCTGAGGCTGCTTCTTTAAAGGACTTTGGTTCAGTAATAGAGGAGTAGGAGGATAGGGCATATAGGTGAGCAGGTTTGAGTGCATTGTAGGAAACACATGAGGAGATAGGATACAGGCAGGTGTGAGAGGAGACATGAGTCACATAATCTTGCAACCACAAAGGAGGTCAACTAGGTCTGGATGATCTTCTCACACTCACAGAGGTATTGGTTTCTTCTATCAAAGGAGAGGGATGAAGAGAAGGAGCTAAGGAGAGAGGTTCCTCTGAGAGGTGTATGTCTGTTGGATATGTGTCTGTTTGTGGACTCATAGGTGTATCATAAGATTCGGGTGCAGGATGTATTTCAGTGACTGTATGAAGGAGATCTAGAACAGGAAACATAGGTGTGCCAGAAGTTTGTGAGCATTTGAATGGAAAGATATTTTCCTTAAACACTGCATTTCTGCTTACAAGGAAGGTTCTTGAGTGAAGATCATAGACTTTATATCCCTTCTGAGTTGAGGAATAGCCTAGAAATGCACCAGGTACTGCTCTGGAAGCAAATTTGTCCAGCTCCTTGGGTGAAGTTACATAGCACAAACAGCCAAATACTCTAAGATGAGTGAGGTTGGGAGCATGCAAATAAAGCATCTCAAAGGGTGACTTGCCACCAATGACTCTTGAAGGAAGTCAGTTGAGCAAGTAAACAGCTGTAGATATACAATCTCCCCAGAATCTCAAAGGCACAACAGCTTGAAACCTCAAAGCTCTGGCCACTTCTAGAATAGTCCTGTGCCTCCTCTCAGCAACTCCATTTTGCTGAGGTGTATAGGTGCATGTACTTTGATGAATGAGGCCCAGGGATGACAGTAAACTGTGAACTTCTTGGTTAAAGAATCCACTACCATTGTCAGTTCTGAGAGTCTTAACTGCAGTGGAAAATACATTCTTCACCTTTGTTAGAAACTCTTTGAGGACAACCACTGTATCAGACTTAGAAACAAGTAAGAAAGTCCAAGTAAATCTGGAAAATCATCTACAATAGTAACAAAAAGTCTTTTACTATCATATGTAGGTACTCTATATGGCCCCCATACATCACAATGAATTAGTTCAAAGATAGCATTTGAAGTAGTAGTACTTAGCTTGTAAGGTAACTTTGTCTGCTTGGCTAAAGGACAGACAGTGCAGTGTGTGTGATGATCCTTCAAATCTTTTAGAGTTGTGTACTTCTTGATTACATCTATAGGTGCATGACCTAATCTTTTATGCCACAGTATACTAGATTCAGACTGTTCACTAGCCATACAAGCAGACTTATTCTCAGATCTAGTAGACTTATATACAGATTTCACCTCAGGTTCTTGCTGCACACTTTTATTCCTTTGTTGAGCTGGATCATGATTGAATATACCACCTAGTAATGACTTGCCTTGTAGCAGGTACAATCCCTTGTCCTCCTTACCAATCCCCTTTACCTGACCACTGTAGAGATCCTGGAAGATACAGAAGTCAGGAAAAAATGCCACAAGACACTGCAACTCTTTGGTCAGTTTAGACACTGACAGTAGATTGTACTTAAATTCTGGAATGTACAATACATTGTTGATCTCCTGATTGTTAAGCACTCTTGTTTTTCCTATATGTGTATTAAAGGCAACAACTCCTGTTGGCAGGTGAACCTTACTTCCCTTTTGAGAGGAAATTGACTGATAGGAACTTAACATTTCTAGTGTGGATGTCATGTGATTTGAGGCTCCAGAGTCTATTATCCAATTGGGATTAGCACAATTGGATAACAGAGCTAACAGTTTACCTGCAGTTGCAGCTCTGGCAGAAGGGCCTTCATCTGTTCCTCTTGTTAAGTAGTTGCACTATCTGTTGATATTGCTCCTGTGTAAACTAGGGAGCTGCTTAATGCTGAGACTGGACTCCAGTTAGTACAGCATTCATCAGCATTTGGTGAGACTGAAAACCAGGTGTAGTAGGAGTCCCACCCTGTAAACCTCCAAACTGCATCTGCATATGAGCATTTTGCATAGTAGGACTATAGTTGGTATTGACATGATTAGCATATGCTCCTGGATTACCTCCCTTCTTCTTTGTCTTAAAGTTGGACTTGAAATCTTGAGGATACCCTTAGTAGTTACAATAATCACAAATCAGTGTCTTCTTCTGAGCTCTAAACTGTCCAGTGCCAGAGTTTGGATTTTTGTTGCCATACATAGCAGTACTGTCATTAGCTTCTGTTACTTGCACCATTTGCGTAAAGTTTTCCAGGTTTCTCTGACTTTCCACACCCATAAGGAGAGAATATGCCTTGTTAATGCTGGGCACTGGTGTCATCATCATGATTTGGCTTCTAGGTTGAGAATAAGAGTCATTCAGTCTAAGGAACTGGAGTAACCTATGATATTCAAAGTGCTCAGCATATTTCTTTGACTCTGAACAAGGACAACTAGGACAGGGCATGAGTGCATCAAACTCATCCCATAGATCTCTTAGTTTCGAGAAATAATCAGCTACACTCATTGTTCCCCGTGTTAGTGTATAGATCTCTCTATGCAAGTACAAAACCCTAGATCCATTCACTTTGTCAAATCTTTCCTTCAGATCTTCCCATACCTTGTGGCATTGGAAGCATACACTACAGTGCTCAACAATCCTGGACGCACAACATTCATAATCCACAAGAGTACTACAGCATTTACCTTTTCCCATTACTCATGAAATTCAGGTTCGAACTTAGATTTTGGATGTCTACCATCCACAAATCCTAGTTTACTTTTACCTAACAAGCCTATTCTCATAGATCGACTCCACAAAGCATAGTTATCCGATCCAGTTAGCTGAAGAGAGATAAATGAGCTACCTGGAGTATCTGTCAGTTGAAGGAATAGAGGATGATTGTGATCTATCGTAGGGAAAATAGCTGGTGCAACTGGTACATTCGCACGTCTAGAAGCACTCTCGCTTGTTTCATCTTCTATCGCCATTGATGAAGTTTTTCAGAGGTCAAATTGAACAGAACCCTAGCTCAGAGGTGTTGTTACCTTAAGACACTTCAGCTGAATTACAGTAACACACATACACACAGATGAGCGAGGAACTAAGCTTCGATTATAGATCTTAGGTCGATACCATGTTAGCTTCTATGGTTATGGAGGTTCTCAGATCTAGAGTTAGCTTAGAGAGAATGCTAGGAAGAAGAACAGAGTAACTGTTTCATTGAAAAGAAGAAAAATGAACTGTGTAATCTGTACATTAGCTCCTACTGTGTACTTATACACTTTACATACACTAACCGCCTAACTAACTACATTAATTAGATTAACTAACTCCAGCTAGCTAACCATAGTTTACTAACTCCACTTCTCTCAACAAATTTCTTCCCCATGTTTAAACCTCGAATCTAAAACATCTAAACCAGAAGGAATCATATCAATCTCACCGTAATCCTTAATAGTTAAAATTTACTACTACACTAACTACTCACTAGTGGAATTAGTAAAAAAGGAACATGTTATGGGCAATATTGTCATTCCATATAAACAATAAACAAAACAAAGAGAGAAATGAGCGTGAGAAAAAGGAAAACAATAAAGAAAATTGAGAAATCCAACTAAGATTTACCCAAATCAACCCCCCCCCCCCCCCCCTCCGCTCCTTTTTCCCCGCGTTTTTTTCCCACTTTCCACACCAATTCCTCCCTCCGAAATCAAATTATATAAAACCCCCCTTATATTAAACTTCTAAGAGAAAAATTTAAAATAAACAAATGAAAACAAACAGCCCCTATTTCTCTCTCCTTTCTCTCACCCAAACACACCACAAACAGTAGAGAGAGAAAAAAGCTGAGTTCTAGAGAGAGAAAGTGAGCGCTTTCGGAAGGGAAGCTAATCTTCTGCTGCTATTTGTTCTTTGATTGGCTCTAATCGGTCTCAAAGGGGTAAGTTTTTTGCTGTTTTTTTGACTTGTGACGATGCGGAGAGGTAGAGCAACCGCGGCGGCGAAGCAAGCGGCAGAGGCTGCACCGGCGGCTGGATCTGGAGGATTAAAAGAGATTAGGTTTCGTGGTGTCAGAAAACGGCCATGGGGAAGATTTGCGGCGGAGATTAGAGACCCGTGGAAGAAAACTAGGGTTTGGCTCGGCACTTTCGATTCAGCTGAAGAAGCCGCTAAAGCTTATGACGCTGCAGCTCGTACTCTTCGGGGACCTAAAGCAAAAACTAATTTCCCTTTACCGCCGTATTCTCACTTCAATCAAACCGTAAACCCTAACGACCCGTTTATTGACCCGAGATTGTACTCACAGGAAAATCACCCGATTGTTATTCAAAGACCTACATCGAGCAGCATGAGTAGTACCGTAGAATCCTTCAGTGGGCCCAGGCCGCCGCCACGTCAGCAAACGGCGGTGTTGCCTTCGAGAAAACATCCTCGGTCGCCGCCGGTCGTGCCGGACGACTGCCGGAGTGATTGTGACTCGTCGTCTTCTGTTGTTGAAGACGGCGATTGTGACAATGAAAATGATAATATCGTTTCCTCAGTTTTCCGGAAGCCGTTGCCTTTCGATCTCAACTTTCCTCCGCCGATGGATGCTGATTCTGATGATCTTCACTGCACAGCATTATGTCTTTGATGGAATATGGTTTCGAAATTTGGATCTGTTAATTATTTGAAAAAGCCCCATTTGGTTTCTCTTGTTTATTTAACTATTGATCTTGAGAAAAAAGGGGTGGAAAGAAAAAAAGATCATAGCTTTAAGGCTATTGATATGAGTCTGTTGGAAGAGATTTGAACTCTTCAATTTACTTGTCCTATTTAATGTCATGTTATTTCATGATGGATGGATCAGTGTGTGCCTGATAATTGATCTGATTATGTGTTTTCAACTATATATATGTTCTGGGATAATTGAGTCCTTTATTGTCAGTTGAAGTCACATTTATATACATTGACATGTAAAATTAGAGGGAACTTTCAGTTCCGTGTTGTCCTATTATGATGGAAGTTCTGGTGTTGTTGATGTATGAGATGATGTATACTATCTCATCATTTTATGTAAGAATCAAGATTTCTTCTAATCAAATATTAGTTGACATGTGTTACTATCATTTATGCTTGTTTAGTATTTTGATTCTGGTGTTTAATCAAAGCTATAGTTTTTATTTTCAGTATGAGTGCGTTTTTACATTATACATGGTTGAGTACTTGAATGTTGGTTGAAGGTTTAATTATTCTTTTGCTAGCAATGTGATAGAAGTTGAGGACATCAGATGTATCATGAAATTCCATAATCTGTTGGAATATAGTATTTCACATGGCTTATTGGTGCTCATTCTTGAGGGATAAGCCCAAGTGCATCAGAGAGGGTTTTGCTTGAGCTGTTAAAATAGAACTCTTAGCTTTGTGAAGTTTCATGATCTTTTGCCAAAAAAACAAGGAAGTTTGTTATTTGGTGATTGTCTGATAGCAAGCTAGAAATATCTGCCGTCTGCTAAATAGATATTTCTTATATAAACCATGTCTTCTATGCAGTAAAGTAAACAACATTCAATCATTTGATGATCACAATCATTCAATGTTTTGGAACATCAAGCGTTTTGACATGGCTTGGTGCTGTTCATGCTCCAAGTAATAAAGCGTAGGTGGGTCACAGAAGGTTTTCCGTTAGATGCTAAAAGGAAACTACTAGCCCTGTGGTATTTGTGGAATTGTGGTTGTTTTTGATAGTGAGCAAGCAAGTTTGTGAAGTAGTGATTGTTTGATAATAAGAAGTATCTTCGGTCTTCTGCTAAATAGATGTACTTCTTATCTATGTCAACCAAGTGTTGTGTGGAGTAAAGAAACATCATTCAATCATTTGATAGTCATTCTTTTACAAATGATCACCATGTATTATGTTTCAACCTAAGGTTCTCTGTGAATATTCCCTATCAGCTACAATTTGATGCTGGAGTTTATGATCTTACTGTTTGGATTGTTTCTCTTTTCAGATATAGATGTTTGAACTTGAACTGCTACTTTCACTTAAACTTGCCTTAATTTGGTGAAATTTTCTGCAGCGCTAATTTAAGTGTGTTTGTATCTTGTTTACCCTAGAATCCGGATAACAATTGAATTTATATGGGGTTTTAAGGATCCGTGAACTAAAAGATACAAAAGGTTTAGGTTGAGGAAAAATAAAGATAAAGACTCAACAATTGCTGTTAAAGTAAATAATCGCAGAATATAATATTGCTTAGAACAATTGTGCTTGATAGCCTCCAAGAATTTTTAGAGAGCTCCCCTTTTATACATTCTGATTAAGGGTAAAAATAAGGTAGGTAAATTAATTACATCGTGGATCCCTGTAATTACGCCTTAATGGCCTGAAGTGGTTGAGAAAATCACGTTTGGGCGAGATATCCGGCGACGCTTGGTTATCCGTTACGAGTCCGGCTTCCGACCTTGTGTGTTTCTCCATCCGGTGGTGACTCATATCGAGCTCTGCAACGGTCTCGAAATGACTCGACCTCGGTTGTAGACGTGGCCGTCGTTCTACCTTGCATCCAGGTCGGGTTCGATGGCCCCTACTTGCCCCGGACCGGACCCAACCCGGTCGGGCTCAAGCAAAAAAGGGTATCACCCAATACATATCTATTTCTGGGTGTTTTAGGCATTCCCATGTTCTTTCGCAGCATGTGTTTATGTGATTGTTAACTTATTAGGTCTTGTTCCATTCTTCAAACAGGTCATTATGTTACATAGGTACCTTTTTAAACTCGCCTTAATTTGGTTACACTTTCTGCAGTGCTAATTAAAGTGTGTTCATACCTAACCAGGAAGCATGTGTCTATTTGTGAGTGTTGTCTGCATTCCCATGCCAAAGCTTTTCTCTCATGATTAATTCTCTGGACCTCTAAATTTGTTATCTATTCTCTGATATCCTGTATTTGCAGAGTTTTTAGGATTAGTGTAATTCAGTACATAATTTTATAAGATGGAGACTTTATTTTCTTGCTTTTGTAGTCTAATGTTTCCTTAATCTGTCATTTGTGTGCCTACATCACTTCTCAAGTGTTCTCCGCTGTTGTTCTTGTCTGAACTGTGAATGTTAGTAAAGTTTCTATGCTGAAGGAGCAGCAAATACATGAAAAAAATTTGATAGCTTCTGCCAGGGGCGGATTTAGGGGGGCCGAAGGGGGTTCATCCTCCTTCGCCGGAAAATTACAATGTATATATAAGGCAAAATTCGTTTTCTGCCTCTATATATTATATATTTTAACCTTTTTCTCGAATCTCCTTAGTAGAAAATTCTGCCTCCGCCAGTGGTTTCTGCCCAGATCAACCCTTCTTACTTCTGATATTTAACCCTGTTATATTGCATCAAAGCTGGTTATCATATGTTTGGTAGGAATTTATGAGAAAAGTTGTGAAAGAAGTTTGCTTTGTTGATTGATCTATAGTGATGATATTGATATCAATGTTGTAGGTTTGATGGTTAGATGAATTGAAGAAATAGAAGACGCAAGTCTGAGTATTACTTAATGGTATGGCTAGATGAGGTGGTTAAAAATTATGGAGATTAGGATTCAAATTGTAGCAAAGTCAAATAGTGAGGGGCAAGTGCATCGATAGCCATTCTCGGGTATGCTATTTAAAGATTAGCCATCACTTATTTTGTCCTGAAATTTTAAATTAAAAATCTTAACTTCAGGATAATTCATAGCATTTTTGTTCCAAAAATTGAACTGGAAAACTGAAATTCAGGACGCACCGACTAATTCCTAAATAGTAGCCCTTTAGAGTAGTTGATTTATTGGGGCAAGTGCATAGATAGTCATTTTTAGGGATGCTATTTAGAAATTAGCCAATATTTATTTTGTCCTGAAATTTAAAACTAATTCAGGATAATTCAAAATATTTTTGTCCTGAAAAATTGAAATGAAAAATTAAAATTCAAAACATGTTGACTAATTCTTAAATAGTAGACCTTTAGAGTGGCTACCTGGTGTCATTTCTACTGATTTATTCCCAGCCTAAGCACAAGATAGCTAAGTAGTACATGGCTGACTACGTGCATTTGTTTCAGGAGTACAAAATCCAAGTTAGCTGCCTTTTTGAAGAGGAAATGATTTAACATTAACCCTTTTCAATTTGAATATAACAAAATAATTTTGCAAAGATCTCTAGTGTTTTATTTCAGATATCTTACGTTAAAAAATAAAATCTTTTGAGAAATATTATATAAATTTTTAAAAAGTTTGTAATGGACCACATATCAAATGCAAGAGCCCACAACTTTAAGTTGTAACCCAATTTGTCCAAATACTTCTTAGTTGCTTGGGCGGGGTTAAGACGGGCTAAACAAATAATATGCCCAATCTGTCAACTCATATCAAGTTTTAGTTATTCTTCTTCTTAAAATTGGTTTTGTTACCACATAAAGTTAATATTTTTTTCTGTATCATATTTATATATATAACATAGAGAAAATGGCATGGTATGACAACACATAAAGAGAATTGGCAATTTTTTGGCCTTATATTAGGTTTGGCAATAGTAGCCCAAAAAAATTTGGCACCCAATAACCAAAGTTATTTTCCTTAAAAATAGCAATAAGAACCGCTCTCTGTCTCTTCTCTCCATTACTTCGTCGTGCATCATGTAAGGCAACCGTTTTCCCACTACTGTATTCCGTATCTTCTTCCATAAATGGTGCCTTATTCTCTTTAGTTTTCTTTATTAAAGAATCTATCTTCTCTTCTCTCTTCTAATTGGTTGCAACCATCCTTCTAAAAATTATGTTTTATTTCCTTTTAAAAGTATCTAAATTTTTTTCCAGAATCTCTTTGTATCCCTTTTCTGATTTTTTATTTTTTTCTTCACTGTAGCAATGTATATAAGTTTAGAGCAATTTCTAAGACATAAAAATAATAAATATAATTGTGGGAGTAAATAAATTTTTGATATACAAAGATGAAAATAATTTTTTGATATACACAAAGAAGGAAAATAAATTTATGATATATATATTTGGTATACACATTATTTGATATGTTATACAATGTGATATACAAATAATATAATTTTTTTTATTATGATATACATTAGTATAGAGATAACAGTTTGAATAACTATATTTATAAATTCATACTTTGGATATACAAAGAAGGAAAATAAAATTTAATATTCATTTTGATATACACAAAGAGCGACAATAAAATTGTGAATACATTTCGCAAATAATCACCAATACGTATTTTGGCTGTTATATATCAGTGTGTATATCACACAAGATTTTTATTGATATATATAGACATATATATCACATTGCATGAGTGTATATCACACAATATTTTCATTGATATACATAGACATGTATACAAATATGCATGATATACATGAAATAAACAGATATACAAACTGATATATATTGATATATCAGTTGATATACACTGAGATCTGTATTCACCCAAATTCAATAGTTCAAAAAACTTGGAATGTGTATAGTCACCCAAATTCATTCCTCTTTCGATTCAAAACAGAATATTTCTTTTTCTAGACAATCTTTTTGTGCAAATTTGTAGAAAGTTGGCCTGATTTCGTCCATTAATGCTAAGTGAGAGTGAAAAAAAATTTGTGACAACTTCGAAAACGGGCGACGAGAATTCAGTTTCATGGTTGATTCATTCTTTTGGGCATTTATTTATGCCAATTGCTCTAAAAAATTCTGGTGTCAAGAGAGAGAACGAAGAGATATGGAGGAGAGAGAGAGAGAGAGAGAGAGAGAGAGAGAGAGAGAGAGAGTAATTTACGGGGAGAAGGTCTAACCTAATTTATTATACAAAATTATTTTTTTAAATTAAAACACAAATGCAGGCCATAAGATGCCAATAACAATAAGTTGCGCTTTTTTATGCCATTTATTAGTTTAGGTTGTCATACAATGCCCAAACCCCTAACTATAACATATCATGATGTCAAACAAAACAAAAAAGTTCTTTTAAACAAATCTTTTGACAAGTTTTCTCGTGGTTCAGTTGGGCTACATATTTAGCCCAAACCAATCCAACTTATAGATGGGCTAAATTGAACGGGTCAAAATAAATTGAGTTAAGAAATGCATGGATCATTAACCTTCCAAACTTGGATAGATTGGATGAATCATATTTTCATGAACTAATTTTGTCACTTCAACATTCAACCACTATCTGCATATTTTGCCATGTAAGTAGGATTCCTTGTCGTAAAAATAGCATGAGCTAGCCAGTTTTTAGACTGGTAATTAAAAAATAGCCAGCGTTAATAGCTACTATTTTAGCTAAAATACGGAAAGTTTCAGCATAATATGCTGGATTATGAAGTTCCTGCGTATGAACTTCCAGCATATTGGAACTCCAACACATTATGAAATTCTAGCACATTATGCTAGAATCTCATATGTAAAAAAATTCGAACTCCAGCATATTATGCTGGAATTTTTTATATTTTTTTCTTCATATTTTATCTTTATATAAAAAAGTGATTAAATTTTGATTACTTTTGAAACTATGACTATTTTTCTCAACTATAAATTAAGCTATTTCTGATTTTTTGTCACGACCCAACTTCCATCCCGGTCGTGATGGCGCCTCTCGTGAAGACAAGGCCAGCCAACTAACCTAAATCCTTTCACTTTAACAATTATTAAACATAAATGAATAGATAAATACAGCTTAACGACAATAATAACTAGTATTTACAACCCAACACAACCCGACCGGGGTGTCACAAGTCACGAGCATCTAAGAGGTAGGAACATGACTACAGGGTCATATATATATAAAATAAAATCTGGAATCCAAAAGATGAAGTCCGGTGCCGCTAACGCTGGCGGTCACCTTGCTCAGCTACATTAGTATTACCTTCAGTCCGCTAATAACCCGCTACCGGGTAAACAATACCTGCAACTGCACGCGAGGTGCAGGGAGTAAAGTGAGTACTTCCAACTCAGTGAGTAATAAGAGTAAATAATAACTGAGAGTCAAGAAATCACGTAAGAGCACTCCATCATGCTATATAGGACGGTACAACCCTTTGAGAAAACAGTAAAACCGTGAAAAATCCTTTAGAAAATATCTGACTCAGTTTAAAAAAACCTCTTTTGAAAATATCTGACTCAGTTTAAAAAAACCTCTTTTGAAAATATCCTTTTCCAACAGTCAAGCAAATGAATGCGTAATCAGATAGTGCAAGTCCGCACATAAGTCAGCCCCTCGGGCAAAGCACTCTACTAACAATTAACACCAGGGCGTCTGGTAAACAGTGCAAGATGTAGCATGAATGCCAATGAAATGAGAGTGCTGAATGTCATGACACGTATAACAAACAGGAACCAATGCATGAATGCAATGCAATGCATATGACCGCTGCGGCGCGCAGCCCGATCCATTTGGGTACCCGCGCTCACGTGTGGGGGTTC
>NC_031996.1:6729404-6736163 GCF_001879085.1 Nicotiana attenuata | reverse complement strand
GATCCCATGATCAACATCAAAATACCACAAGTCTTGACATTTTCTATTGAAACACTGTCTTTAGTCACATGCACCACCTTAAAACACCTGAGTGTTACATGTAGATTCTTGAACACATTAAAACCATTCTCGAGAGTCATTCACTCTTATTCATCTGCAATTTACCTGATTTAACGAACAGAACCACTCATGCTTTATTGGCACTCCGATACCGTAAAATGAGACTCTCATCCCAATACAACCAAGCACTTCCTGCTCTATGCACCGAGCATCCTCTACCAACAACAACTCTAGACATTCCGAAATTCTCATACCCTATGGAACATAATATAACCTTTGTCGAAATTTTGCTTCACTCGCCCATCCTCGGCTCAATTTCTGCAACTAGAACCGATTCGCCAGCATACCTCGAGACGTAACCAACATAGCACATAACCGTGCAATCAGCTAATCAACAGCAACCTCCCCAACTTGGCTCGAAGCCATATATCAAGACACACTTAACAACTCATAACACTCTTACTCTAATGATGCCACAATGTCATGGTGAGATTAAACTCAAATCATCTACAAGTTTGTGAAAACACAGATCATCTAGTATTGAAATCCTCTACAACCCTCGCATTTATCCCCACATCAACTGAGTCCACTCTCTTAAGCGACCCGAATTTTTAAATTTCAACACATACCTTTCAATTACACATGAGATCTTCTAACAATACACGTAAGGACCATACCACTTAAGAACACTCCGCAGGAGATGACCCCTGCTTCGCCTCAATTTAGTACTTCAGCATACCTTTCACCATCATATACGTTACTCAGTCATTAGTCTTCCTGAGTCTGAACTCATACCGCCACGCGTATTGTACTTTACTTTCCAACTAGGAGATACGAAGATATTCTTCACGCGCCCATAATTCGGGCTACACATCAATCCACAATAGGAGTCGAATCACTTAACAGTTCATCTATTATCCTACAGACTTCTTCCTCACTACCAAGTCATATAATTACATCTCGCAGTACTAACATACTCATCACATGAATACCAAACCGCCATTCCGGCTAATAGGGGCAATACTGAACATATAAGTTCAAAACACTTGCTCACACAATCAGCACCTCGGTGCTCAAGCCATAGGCAAGGATCCGGCCTCAAGTCCTCCAGACTGGCCCAACATACTCACGAAGATTACATCTCGCCCCTCGATCGGGGAATCACAAACCATCAAGGCACATATAATACTGAGCGCTCACGTGCGCATACAGACGTGTGGAAAGAATTTCAAGAGTTATATCTCAAGCTGAATCAAGTACGCACGATAAGAATTCCAAGAATGGGAAGTTTTCCTAAAGATTCTGCAGCCTCTCGAGGATAAATACAGACGTCTCCGTACCGATCCGCGAGACTCTACTAAACCTGCTCATGACTCGTGAGACCTAGTAACCTAGGCTCTGATACCAACTTATCACGACCCAACTTCCATCCCGGTCGTGATGGAGCCTCTCGTGAAGACAAGGCCAGCCAACTAACCTAAATCCATTCACTTTAATAATTATTAAACATAAATAAATAGATAAATACAGCTTAACGACAATAATAACTAGTATTTACAACCCAACACAACCCAACCGGGGTGTCACAAGTCACGAGCATCTAAGAGGTAGGAACATGACTACAGGGTCATATATATATAAAATGAAATCTGGAATCCAAAAGATGAAGTCCGGTGCCGCTAACGCTGGCGGTCACCTTGCTCAGCTACATTAGTATTACCTTCAGTCCGCTAATAACCCGCTACCGGGTAAACAATACCTGCAACTGCACGCGAGGTGCAGGGAGTAAAGTGAGTACTTCCAACTCAGTGAGTAATAAGAGTAAATAATAACTGAGAGACAAGAAATCACGTAAGAGCACTCCATCATGCTATATAGGACGGTACAACCCTTTGAGAAAACAGTAAAACCGTGAAAAATCCTTTAGAAAATATCTGACTCAGTTTAAAAAAACCTCTTTTGAAAATATCCTTTTCCAACAGTCAAGCAAATGAATGCGTAATCAGATAGTGCAAGTCCGCACATAAGTCAGCCCCTCGGGCACAGCACTCCACTAACAATTAACACCAGGGCGTCTGGTAAACAGTGCAAGATGTAGCATGAATGCCAATGAAATGAGTGCTGAATATCATGACACGTATAACAAACAAGAACCAATGCATGAATGCAATGTAATGCATATGACCGCTGCGGCGCGCAGCCCGATCCATTTGGGTACCCGCGCTCACTGTGGGGGTTCAGACTCCGGAGGGGCTCCTACAGCCCAAACGCAATATCATCATAGCATTGCTGCGGCGTGCAGCCCGATCCATCCTCAGTCCAGAACATGCAAATGAGCCACTCGGACAATGTCAAGTAATAGCTTTTAACTCAAAACATCAGAAAAATGCAATTTAAGTCTTTAAACTTTAGCAATATGACTGCACATTTCAAAACAGGGTTTAACTCAGGACTGAAATCATTTAATATGCTAAGTGTCATGAAAACAGTGATAATAATCCCTAAAGGATTCAACTAATCGGCACAAAGCCCAAAACATGGCAATCAACCCAAATCACGATAGCATCAAGTAGGTTTCAGTCAATTACGCAGTAAAATCAACAACCGGGACGGACCAAGTCACAATCCCCAACGGTGCTCTACCCCATGCTCATACCTGGCGTGCAAGTCACCACAATACAGCACTGCGAATCCGGGGTTTGAAACCCTCAGGATATCATTTACAAGTATTACTCACCTCGAACCGGTGAAATCTCTAGCTCGCGACGCCCTTGCCCCTCGAATCGGCCTACACGCGCGTTGAATCTAACCAAAATCAGAGCGAATACATCACAATATGCTAAGAGAACCATACCCAATCGAAAACAACCAAAAATTAACAGGAATCTCGAAACTAGCAAAACCCGAGCCCCGGGCCCGCTTCTCGAAAAAATTACGAAATTCACATCACCGGATTCCTCGTCTCTCCACGAGTCCGTACATATAAAATTTACCAAAATCGGAGTTCGTTTGACCCTCCAAATTCCATTTGTACATCATAATTTCTCAAGCCCTAACTTACCCCATTTTGATGAATTTCCACTGATTTCTATGATAAATTTACCATAAACTCGAGTAATTAAGCCAAGGAACTTACCTCCAATCGACTCTCAGTCAAAACCCTCGAAATTCTCGCCCAAAGCTCTCCAAGTCGCTTAAAAATGGTGGAAATAACATAACCATCGCGGAACAAAATGAATATAAAACTCCTACTGGCTTCAGGGGTTTCCGCTTCTGCGGTCCCCACGCCCGCTTCCGCGCAACCGCTTCTGCGGTTTCTGTCCGCTTATGCGGAATTTCATTAAAACTCAAGGGCTGCTTCTGCGACACAAATTTCCGCTTTTGCGGAAGCTCACCTCCTGGCCAAACCCGCTTCTGCGACGGCCTGTCCGTTTCTGCGGACTCGCTTAAGCGAAAAGTGTTCCGCTTCTGCGGAACTGTCCAACTCCACTCCAGACCGCTTTTGCGACCAAGATTACGCTTCTGCGTAACCGCTTATGCGGTCCATTTCCGCAGAAGCGAACATACCAGATACCAGCAAAATCTGCCATTTCCTCAACTTGAATTTCATCCCGATAGCCATCCGAAATCACCCCGAGGTCCCCCGGGACCTCAACCAAAAGCACCAACATGCCTTAAAACATCATCCAAACTGGTTCAATCATCAAAACACATCAAACAACACTAGAATCATCAATTCTCATCGGATTCAAGCCTAAGTTCTTTAAAAACTTCCGAAACTCACATTTGATCAAAAACCCAACCAAATCACCTCCGAATCATCTGAAATTTTGCACACATATCCAAAATCACCTAACGAAGCTACTGCAACTCTCGGAATTCCATTCTGACCCCCGGATCAAAATCTCACCTATCAACCGGAATTCGCCAAAATACTAACTTCGTCAATTCAAGCCTAATTCTACACCGGACCTCCAAAATAAATTCCGATCACACTCCTAAGTCATATATCACCTCCCGAAGCTAACCGAATCGCCGGGAATCACATCCGAGCCCTATAACTCATAAGTCAATGTCCGGTTGACTTTTCCAACTTAAGCCTTACTTAAAGAGACTAAGTGTCTCATTTCTTATCAAAACCAATCCAAATCAACTCTAGCACACCACATACCGATAACGAAACATGAAAAAGCATAAAATGGGAGAAACAAAGCAGTAACACATGAGACGACGGGTCGGATCGTCACATCCTCCCCAACTTAAACCAACGCTCGTCCTCGAGCGTACCCAGAGTTGTACTAGAAGCAACCCAATAGCTGAATGACCTTACCAAACATATACCCGGGGTGACCCCTCGTCACCCTACCTCGCATAGGTCCGATAACACAATATAGCTGAAATTTCACAGTCCATCTAAACCATAAACCGTAGAACCACATTGCACTTTCCGAAATCATACACAAGATCAGAACCTCACACCTATACTCAGAATAAGCCCGAACCAACTGTAGTAACCAATACCTGCAATCTCAGGTGAAATCATATGATATACCACATAATCCAAACACTCGAAACGGTAGCCTCTATTCACAGCAGTCGCCCACAACAACCAAATACCGGTAGAAAACCTCTTATCAACTAAGGTCTTATTCCAACACTTTCATATACTGCCAACGATAAATGAAACATGCTATAAATCGTAACCATTTCTCATATCAACCATCCATGAAGCCGTTTCCCCTTTGACTAATACCACAACAGATTTCCGGGCTGAACCTCGATATTATCCTTCTAACAAGCTGAAATCAAATCTGTCCGTGTTCATTAATGACTCCAACAATCACCTCGAATCCAACACACCACTCTGGTGACATGACACCTCAATGCAGGCCTAAGCCGCAACTTGCATAATACACGCACCAATGAGGAACGGTCTGAACATACCCAAATCAGGACAAATGACTCAAACGAAAGAGCTGTACCTCAAGCCCATCAACACCATTACAACACAAGGCTGAGACCCCGTCTCACATCATAGAAATAGAGTACCTGAATCTACCCCAAAAGGTCATATCTCCACGTAGCCTCGCTACAATGCGCGATCCTGTCCAACCACTGCTACACATGAAACACCTCAAGTCACTATGCTCGAAATAGACAGCCACGCACAATTTGATGTCTGAAACCCAAGCAATTCATTACACCCACAGTGAAACAGATAACATACGACACGCAACCCGATAGGTCATAGCCAACACTCCATTTACCGAGCAACACTCAATTACTCTTCCCGCTCGACTTTCTCTATGAATCCTCAATAGAACCGCACCACATATGCCCATATCCAACAAATCATGACGTCTCAACACACCGAAAAGCAACTCATAGCTCTCCTTAGATCACTAGCAAGCTCAATAACGATCGAATCAACCTACCCCTCATCAACATAATTCGGGGCCAACCAAGCTAACTCAAGCCAAAAACATAGCCACATCGGCGTGCCCACGAACTCATCACCAAGAAGCCTGAAGTTGCTCCTTCCACTACTATAACTCCTGCCGGAGCCTTACGATACAGTGCCCGGCACCAAATCAATACCGAATCCCCAATCTCGACCGGCGACATGCCCGGCCACAAGAAACGCATCCGAAAAAGTCACTCAATACCGGAACTGAATCAATAGTAGAAACCTCTGCACTGACATCCATCACGAAGGCCCTATTAAGAAAAGCAATCCTTCTCAGCCGTCTGCTGCATCTTTTGAAATATATACCACTCTGCAAGAACATAATCCAATGCACCTCGCCAATCGACCCGTGGCATTTCTGGCATAGCCCGTAGCACAATAGTCTAGAATAAGCCAACACTAAGACAACCAGTCTACAATCCAATATCATATCCAAAATTTGGCATACCAAGCAAAGAAAGATCCACTCGGACCTCTAATTCCCAATAACCGCTAGACGGTGTCGATACACACGATTTACAACAACTGCATAGCCTGAACACGAGAACTCCTAGTCTCCAACTCCGTATAGCACACAAATCACTATACCTGATCCCAAATTGCGCCGTACAAATACATATCACACCTCAAGTACCCAATCATCCCACGAAAGTATTCTAAAGTTTCCCTGTGCCATCAAACAACCTCAGATATCAACAGTCGATCCCAAATGTCGCAACACTACCGAAGTATTATCAGTTTACATCACATTGCCCTTTTACTAGAACATATACCCCCGTCGAATCACTATGGTTGGCAATACCATTTTCCTTAATCATTTGAAGATCGATTCTTTAATCACCTGCAGCTGCCCGTGCTGCTTAAGAATTAAATGACTTTCCATTATGAACAGAACCGTAACCTTACACACACAAATCCCAATCCTCCACCACATATCGCATATACCATACCACACTAGTATAACATGAGAACTTCATCTCCCTTCCTAACCACAAACATCTACGTACTCCACTAGTCAAGAACTCTCCATCAATCCCATCGAGAAGAGAAATCATTACACATTCCATGCTTCGCATGCCCATAGGCAATTTATACGTCTCTAAACCACGGTAAAACTTATCAAGAACTCTCCCCCAATTCCATTGCACAAGCTAAACTGCCAGGACTGAATCCTTCTACCCGAACCAAGCTAAGCAAGCTGTCAGAACTCAAGAGCCTAGCTGCACAATACC
>NC_031996.1:6719515-6729385 GCF_001879085.1 Nicotiana attenuata | reverse complement strand
CGCTCTTCCGATCTACTTTGATGAAGTTAAACACATATTTTGGACTACGCATCATATATTTTAATAATTCAATGAACCAAGCAAAACACTAGTACTAAATTATTCAAGAATTACTCTTTTGATATTACAATCTCTTCATTACAATTTCAACATAATTTTGTCCTTGAATAAAACGACTCCAAGAGTAATTATTCTTTACTTATAACAAAGTAAATAAATTAATGTATATGCTACTACTAAATACAAAATATTATTTTTAATCATTCTACAAATTGCGTTACTGAATTATTAATCACGTAAAATTTAGAAAATTAAAAGAAAACAAAGTAAATATCTTATGCAAATTACGAAAACCAAACATCGGATGAGAAATTAAAAAAAAAAAAAAAGTGAACTACTAGTAAATATACTACATAGTGATATTTAAATATACTACATAGTGATCTTTTAAAAAAAAAATAAATAATACAACTAATCTAGTTAATACTATATAGACACCAAATCAATATGCCAAATTTGGTCATTGAATGGAAGAATCTTGAACCATAATGCATTATTAACTTTCCATTATAAAAGTAATATTTCTCAGTCCTCACTGTCCTCTGCATTGCTCCTTTTGGCTTTAAAAAAAAACCTATAGAATCATCTCTTCCTTTCTCCACACTTCATTCTCTCTTGGATCTCTATTTTAGACACCATTAACACAATATAATTCTGCTTACTGATTCGACAGAATTCAGTAACTTTGGTTCAGACGCTTTATTTTCAAGAATCCAGAACGCATAAACTCAAAATTCTAGCTCCGTCTCCGCCGTCAGAAACAACAATGTGTGACAAAAATGAAACTTTACTGATCAACAAGAACAAGGAGTTAGGGAGAAGTGTATCGAATGAATACGACGAATTGAGGAGTTTTAGGACATGGCTAAAATGGATGTGTGTAGATCAATCTGATCCATTTTCAGCTTGTCTTTCTTGGTTTGTTTTTGTTCTATTGGCTATAGTTGTGCCTTGTCTTTCTCATTTCTCTTTAGCTTGTAGCGACTGTGATGCTGCGTACAATAGACCTTATGACAATGTTGTTCAGTTGTCGCTCAGTAGTGTTGCTGCTTTGTCTTTTGTTTGTCTTTCTCGTTTTGTTAAGAAATATGGGCTGAGGAGGTTCTTGTTTCTTGACAAGCTTTGTGATGAGAGTGAAACAGTCAGAAAATGCTACACTGTACAACTCAATGTAAGTCTCTTCTTCTTATTTTTTTTGTTTATTGCACTCTATTACAAATAGGTCACGGATTCGAGCCATGGAATCAGTCACTGAATGCTTTGCATTAGGGTATGCTGCCTATATCACATCCCCTTGGGGTGCGGCCTTTTCCCTGATCCTGCATGAACGTAGGATACTTTGTGCAGCGGGCTTTTTTTTTTTTTCTTTTTTCACTCTATTACCATTGGAGCTACGTACTCCATCCGTTTCAATTTAGATGAGGTAGTTTGACTCGGCATTGAGTTTAAGAAAATAAAAATACTTTTGAAACTTGTGGCCTTAAAAGCTTAAGGGGTAAAAGCTTTATGAGACCATGACATTTGTGTGGTTATAAAAGCTTCTCATTAAGGGTAAAATAGGTAAAATGAAGAGTTTAAAGTTGAATTATTTTTAATTATAGAAACATATCATTCTTTTTGGAACGGACTAATAAGGAAATTGTGTCATCTAAATTAAGACAGAGGGAGTATCTCTTTTGTGAATTTCAAGAGAGTAACAAGCAGTTTTAGGGATCATACCTTGTAGTTCTTCCCTTTCATTTCATATGATTATATTAGACTATACACAGAGCTTAAGACTTTGATTTGGCTTATATATTGTAATATAAATTGTGATGAAAGAAAATGGTTGAAAAAAATAATCAAATCAAAGATTAAAATTGGAATACTTAAATGCATTCTTGAAAATTTTGTTACTCACATTTATTAACATTATTATTGGAATTGTGTCAAATTTTTGAGAAATTTCAGAATAGAAAATACTGTTAAACTCCTATATAAGTTGCATTTCATATTTGTTAGATCAGTTAATAGGAAGCAATTTGTATGCCTTCATTCAACAAGATTTAACAATAATGTAACGCTTCTTCTCCATCGGGGTAAGGATAAGGTCTGCGTATACACTACGCTCCCCAGACCCCATTTTGTGAGATTTTACTGGATCGTTGTTGTTGTTGTTGTTGTTGTTGTTGTAACTCTTCTTCTCAATATGCAGAGTTCACTAAAGATCCTATTCATATTTGTTCTACCATGTTTTGCTGCTGAATGCGCGTATAAGATTTGGTGGTACACCTCAGGTGGCACACAAATCGCCTTCTTAGGCAATGTCATCGCGAGTGACATTGTCGCGTGTATTCTAGAGCTCACTTCTTGGCTTTACAGGACCGTCGTGTTCTTTCTAGTTTGTGTCCTATTCCGGTTGATATGTTACCTTCAAGTTCTCCGGCTACAAGATTTTGCTCAGGTTTTTCATGTAGATTCGGACGTTGAATCAGTGTTGAGAGAGCATCTCAGAATCAGGAGGCATTTGAGGATCATTAGCCATAGGTATCGCGCATTCATTTTGTGGGCGTTGATGTTCATTACAGCAAGCCAATTCGCGTCCCTTCTCATGACTACGCGCTCAACTGCAGATCTTCATATCTATAAAAGTGGTGAACTTGCGGTATGCCTTATACGCGTTCTTCATTTTTCATTGCTTCCTATATTCAACACAAATAATTTGAATTAGATCATTGATCACAGTTGATATAAATGTGACACTCAAAAAATGAGAATGTAGCACAACCATATCTATCTTGAACTAAATCATTGATCACAATTCTATAAGTGAATTTGTGATACTGAATGCTATATTTCACTGTCCAAGTATTTCTAGCAACAGAACAGATTTACCAAATCAATCACTCCTTCGGTTCCATTTTATATGACACTTTCCTTTTATATTTGTTCTGAAAAGAATAGCACAATTCTACTTCTCATATATCTTTAAGTTTAAAGGGATCTTTATATAAACAGCTGGTCGAATTCGCTGTTTACTTTACCTAGCTGATATACATAAATTTTACACTAATTATATATGGTTATACACATAGAGGTCGTTTGGTAGCTGGTTAGAAGAAAGGTTATTCATGTATAAGGGGTAACATAACTTATACCATGTTTGGTAGGCAATAGTTATTTTGTATAAAATTCTGCATAACTAATACCATGTTTGGTTGACATTTTTCAATTATGCATAAATAATACATGTATAAGTTATGAGTCAATTATGCGGGGTAGAAGATGGAATAACTAATACATGTATTAGTAATACATGGATAAAATACTGAAATGACAAATTTACCCCTATCACTTTACACATAAGGCTTCCTTATTTCTCTGCCAACCCGGTTTCACTTGCTTTCACTTGCCAACTATATACCTTGTCTTCTCTCATTTTTAAAGAACAAACTAGCAAAAGCAAACTGGAGAAGCAACTAGAAAATGGAAATACCAAAACTAAGAAGTGAAAATCAAATATGTCTAAACTTCACATAGTTCGGTAGTATGACGAAGAAGTGAAAGTAACACCCAAAGTTCCTAACTAAATTGTTTCCTACATAAATGGAAAGAGAGAAAAAACAATGCAAAAGAAGGCCGGGGGTATAGTTGTAAACAAGCATTTTACTTTAAAATTTATATAATGTATATCAATTTCTAATACAACAAACCAAACATTCAAAAAAATAATCTCTGCATAACTAATACCTGCATAACTAATCCCTGCATTACTTATCCCTGCATAACTAATCCCTGCATAACTAATACATGTATAACTAATACCTGCATAACTCTAACCGACAACCAAACGACCCCATAGTATATATGGATTATACATATATACATCTGCCGATTAATTTTAGTTTAAGCGGTTAGGTGGACGACTCATCTTTCCTTGAGCTGGGGTCTATTAGAAACAACCTCTATACTCTCAAGGTAGGGGTAAGGTCTGCGTACACACTACCCTTCCTAGACCCCACTTATGGGATTTACTGGGTTTTGTTGTTGTTGTTGTTGGTTAGGTGGACAACTATTTAGGTTAATTCTTCGATTTTTTCAACTTCCCGTTTGCCCTAATGACATGCTCTTTTAGCGTTCTAAATATACTTCTGGTATGTGTCTAAGAACCTCATTTTCTTTCTTAAAATCCGTGCTCAGTCAGATACTATCATATAAAATGAAACCAAAGGCGTACCTATTATGATTTTTATCATATAAAAGACCGAGGAACTACGCCTAGTTTAGTAGTTTAACTCATTTCCCCTAGCTATTCCAGCAAATCTTCATCTTTAATCATCTGTTAGTTGCTGTTACTCGTAACTAAATGTCGTCGTCTTAATATGCAGCTTTGCTCTGTCAGTCTTCTTGCTGGTCTCATGATACTGTTGCGAAGCGCGACCAAAATCACTCACAAGGCTCAATCTGTGACATGCCTTGCAGCCAAATGGCATGTATGTGCAACAATAGACTCATTCGATTCGATTGAAGGCGAGACGCCAGTTACTCGGGCAACCTGTGGCCAAAGTTTTCCTGAATGTTCAGAAGGATCTGATTCTGATGATGTTGGAGATGAAGAAGACGAGTTGGACAATACAAAATTTGTTCCTGCTTATGCCTATAGCACAATTTCATTCCAGAAAAGACAGGCACTAGGTATGCTGGTTAATATCATTATTCGTTTAACTTCTGTGCACTGACAATGTATCATATACTGTAGTACCTTAGGAAATATAATAAGTACCTACTGTCAGAGGCGGACCTATATTTGGAGTAGATGGGTTACTGACCCTGTTAACTTGGACAAAAGTTCTGAATATATATGTATATATGTTAAAAAAAGGTCATATATTTTATTTGGAAGTTGGAACCCTTAAGATCAAAAGTTAGATGAGTATACTGGTTGAGCAGTCCGCTCATGTGCCCCCACCACCTTCAAATCCTATGCCCATATCTGCATACTGTAACAGATAATATAAAAGAAATTTCAATTATATATGTTTAATCCTACTCCAGCTTACCAAGGACATGACCCTCGATAGGAAAGAGTGGAGGTCGAGAATAGCATCTCGTAGTCTTACTAGTAGCACTAGTACTATTTTTGTATTTTCTTATTCCTGGTGCTTTATTATTACATGTTGTGCCATTTGCTCCTATTACATTGATGTTGCTACTGTTTGTTATTTTATTTTCACGGTTTCTTGAGCCGAGGGTCTATCAGAAACAACCTATCTACCTTCACAAGGTAGGGGCAAAGGCGGACCTATGGCTTATGTTGAGAGGGGTTACCGGATCCCGTAAACTTCGGTATAAATCTTGTATATGTATATATATATATATATATATATACCTTGAAAATGCTTAATTTAAATCATTTGGCACTCTTAACGCTAAAAGCCTTTAGGGGCCATTGATTGAACAGAATATTGTGCCCCCATCGCATTAAATTCCTGGGTCCACCTCTAGGGGTAAGGTCTGCGTACACATTATGCTCCCCATACCCCACCTATAGGATTACACTGAGTTTATTGTTATTGTTGTTGTATATGTTTAATCTTACTACTATTAAGTTCTGTATTACAGCATGGCTAGGATCATCTAATGGTAGTTCATTTTGTCACACTTATTGCAGTGAAATATTTTGAGAACAACAGAGCAGGTGTAACAATTTATGGATTCATGTTGGATAGAAGTTCTATTCACACCATATTTGGATTACAACTATCACTGGTTCTTTGGTTGCTTGGCAAAACTATTGGCATTTCTTGAATCATCGGCTATCAAAACCGGAATTTTTGACTCGTGCAACGGTTAGACTGTACGTAAAAATATCAAACGACGCGGATATATACGTGATCGATCTTTTTTCTCCGGTGCCTCCCGTTCATTCTTCGTCATTTCATCATTTTGTTGTGTTGTTCTGTTCATAAGTCCTTGCCCTTCTTAGAAGGCGAGCGCGTATAGAGTTATTTGTTGATTCAACTTTTGTATCATTTCTTGTATCATATTCTTTTTTATTGGTTTTTTGCTTGTTAAATTACTTATCAGGATGGATTGTAGTTCTGTTGCCACCTTCACTGCAGCTATTTGAGTAAATATGTTATATATGTCAATTCAGGGCGGGTGTATAGTATGGCCGCTGGGTTCATCTGTACCCAGTACTTTTATCGCGAAGCATAAATTTATGTGTAAAAATCCATTATTTGCAACAAATAGTAGGTCTGAACCCATAATATTAAAAAAATCAATGGGTTCAGTGCTAAATATCTTAAAAGTTGAACCCACAAAATCCGAATCCTGGATCCACTTCTTATGTCAAAAACTTACCCGCACCGGGTGTTTACACCAAATCAGTACATACATGACATGTGTCTTGCATATGAACTTCAATCATATGCAAGGCACAAGAATTTTTACACTTATTTTATTTTTAAGCAACAAATACTACTTAGAGCCTGTTTGGACATAAGAATTTTTACACTTTTTACGGAAAATTTTCACTTTTTTTCGAAATCAGTTTTTGGCAATAAAATTTCAATTTTCACTTGAAGATGAATTTTTCAAAAAACTGTTTTTCAAAAATTTCACTCAGATCACTCACAAAACTTCATAAACAACTCAAAATTATATCCATGTCCAAACACAACTCTGATTTTCAAATACTATTTTCACTTAAAAAATTTTCCATTTTCCATTTTTTTTTTGAAATTTTATAATTCTTATGTCCAAACGCCCACTTAGTTTGAATAATTATATATAATTATTTTTAAGTGACTTGAAATGTAAAAATTTCGTTATAGTATAAAAAAAGTTGAACACTTAAAGGATTTTTAATTGGTTTAGTGGACATATATAGAGCAAACATCCCAAAGTTTATCACATTTTATCTTATTTCCCTTTTCCTGTTTTCCCTTTTCTATTCTTTTCTTTTCTTATTTTCTTTTATTTTATTTTATATGCTTAGCTTAATTATTTCTTTTGTTCTCCTTTCTTTTCGCCTTCTGCATTTCATCTCTTCCAGTAAATTCAGCCATGCAGATTTTTTTTATTTTATTTTCCTCCTTCTAGCTTCGCCTCTTCTAAAAATAAAAAAAGTTCGATCAAAGTCTTCCTCTCTTTCATAAACTGTGTCTTTTTCCTCTCCTTGTTACACAACAGATATATATACAACAGGAGAGGAGAAAGCACAGAGAAGATATAGAAAGCACGAACAGAAATATAGCAACGCTATATAAGGCTCGATTAGTTCAGATTCGTGTTGCATAGGACCAAGTTTAGATTAACGCTGCATATGACCATTTAAGGGGAAAACTTCCTACCAAAAAAAAAAAAATCTTCATTCTCAGGTTGCTAACCCGAGACATCTGATTAAACGTCAAGATATAGCTCATCCGCGATCCGTCTAATCATAGTGTACGCTTTGTTTTGTACGTTTATGTTTTGTGATCATGAGCCATGTTTTCTTTTTTAAAAACAGTTTTTTTTTTGTAGGTTTACCAAATATTTTGTTATTTTTGAAATGCCAAATGCATTGTAGTTTAGAAAATTTTCTTTATGAAATAGTAATTCATTCAAATACAAACTGTGTTTCAGGAAAAAATAGTTCGACCACCTTCTATTGATCTTATTTTAAACTGTCATTCTATCACCAAAAAAAATATTTATTTATTTATTTAATCATATTTGACTTAAATTGTATAATTATCTCATCTAAATGTTTAAATTAGCAAAAATATGTGTTTAAGTACTTTCCTAGCCTGATTTTTTCATGAGCCAAATATAATTATCTACTGTGATACTATATTAATAATCATACTTAATTTAATTAAATTTAATTTATATACATTATCAGTGTGATTAGACCGTGAATTTATCAATTTATACTTATCAAGAAATTACTTCATATATAAAGTTATCAAGTTTATCCTGATATTAATTACTCCCTCTATTCCGGTTTATCTGAATCTATTTCCTTTTTGGTCCATTCCAAAAAGAATAATCCCTTTCTAAATTTGGTAGCAATTTAGGTTAAACTTACAATTCCACCCTTAATGAAAAGCTTTTATAACCACACAAATACTCTGGACCCTTTTTTGACTTATTTAGGATCACAAATTCCAAAAGTCTTTATTTTTTCTTTAATTCCGTGCTCAGTCAAACAGGTTCACATAATATTTATAAAATTTTTACCTATTTTTATCTTGTATGTGTGTGTGTATATATATATATATATTTTTTTTTATTATTATTATTATTATTATTATTATTTTAATTTTTTTTTTTTGGACAACAAACTAAATACATCTTTCCCTTCAACATAAACTAGGCTTCTCTGAACTCTGAAGAATGGAGTTTGATAATTCTCCCATTAATCAATGCTCCAAAAATCACGAGAAGATATATCAAGAATGGTTCAATTTTGCTGATTCGGGTCTGTTCTCTCTCTCTCACACACACACACACATCATTCATATTTAAAGATGTGCATGCAATTTACTTATTGAGTAAAAATTTGGGTTAATTACAGATGGAGATGGACGTCTCACTGGAAAGGATGCCACCAATTTTCTTGCAATGTCAAACTTGCCTCGTGATCATCTCAAGCAGGTTTATTTTTTGTACTTAATTCTTTCAATCAACTCATAGTAATAGAGTGGACAAACTACTTTAAGATTGAAGCATAGTAAATAGATGAATCCTTTCACTTATTTGCTTAATATTATCATCTTATACCAAAATTCGCTTGGAAAAATGGAATACCAAAGATTTCAGTCATTTTCGTGCATTTCCACTCTTATTTTCACGGCTTTCTTTCCTTTCCGGTTTTCTGTCAGTGGCGGAGCCATGATTTTCATTAAGGGGTATCAAAATATTGAAAAGTAAACAACAACAACAGCAATCCCAGTATTTTCCCAGACCAGTATTTTCCCACAATTGGGGTCTGGGGAGTGTGAGATGTAGGCAGCCTTACCCCTACCCTGGAAGGGCAGAGAGGCTGTTTCCAATAGACCCTCGGCTAGAGAACAAAATATAGAAAAGTAAACATTACGGAAAAATAAAGGGGATTAAACATATAGTATATATACATAAACGAAAAATTTACCTACTTACACAGTGTATTTTCCCCGCGAAGGGGTGTTAATTTTGGGTGTTAATTGACAGCCCTTGCTATAAGGTGGCTCCGCCACTGACTAGGGTGGTTATCTCATGTCTGTTTCAATGTCGAGCTAGACATGTGTGTCCGAACTCGCGAGTTTCCTCCAAGTTAGGGGCGTGGATAGAAGGGGTTTCAATTGAATCCTTAGGCAGAAAAATATATTTTGCAAACATGGCAAACAGATTTTTTTTATTGTATATACATTGTTGAATCCCTTTTACATAAAGGAAGATTCTATTATAGTGGATAAGCGGATTCAAATTTGCTTTAGGTCACAGGTTCAAATTTTAGGTGTGACATTCTTGTATTTTATCTAGTCCCCTTGTTCAAAATCCACTGCCTTGAGGTTTCTTGTTAGGTTATTTGTTTCTATAGTTGTGTTCTAAATGATTATTTGTTGTCCAACAATTTGTCATCTTGACTCGTTTTTTACGACCTTAACAATTTGGTGTTCATGTTGGATGCTCAGTTGTTGAACTAGTGTACTTGTAGCTGTTCATTTCCTAAAGGCAATAGCTCATTTCTTCATCTTCAGTTCTATAGGTGAATCAATTCAAGTATAGAATTTTCCTTTGTGTAGCAGAATGCTGGAAACCATATTGGAACTATTTTCTTTTGTTTGATAAGCTAAACCC
>NC_031996.1:6688528-6719495 GCF_001879085.1 Nicotiana attenuata | reverse complement strand
CCCCCCACTACCCAAGTTTCGTTTTTGCTCCTTTGGCGACTCGAATCCCCAAACCTGATGGTGGAGGGTCTTTATCAAGGTTTGGATGGAGGTGAAATATAAGTATTTTGATAAGTTTGGTCATAAGTAGAACTAAGTGGAGGTGGAAAGCCACTAGTTCAAGAAATATTGGATGGCAAAATGAGCCCTTCTCTCCTCTTCTTGCACCTAAAATGAAATCAACACCGACTTTTTAGTTACTTGAGAGAGTGTTACAGCGCGTCATGCTAAATGCCATGTGATGATGTGCAGCCTGGGAGTTGCATTTGGACTTCTATACGGTCTTCTGTTATGACTAAGATGCCGACGCCCTAATGCACAATAACAACAACAACAACCCAGTGAAATCCCACAAGTGGGGTCTGGGGAGGGTAGTATGTATGCAGACTTTTCCCTATTAATGTACCTTTTATGCATTTAGTAGTTATGCTCTTTTGGTAAGGCAAATAGCTATATTTTATGCGTTCTACGATTCATGCAGTTTTTGTGAATCTCTTTACTGTTTAAACATCAACAGATTGTTTTACTTCTTTGTTTTTCCTAAGGTGTGGGCAATTGCAGATTCCAAGCGGCAAGGGTTTCTTGGTTTTAAAGAGTTTATTACTGCAATGCAGGTACATAGCTCTTTGAGTGGACTCTCATTTCACCTTTATAGTTAATTTTCTTCCTTCTAAATGCAGATCATTCTTTGCATTTCACTATGTAGTTGGTCTCTTTGGCTCAAGCTGGCCATGCAGTAACAAGTGATTCCTTAGATGCCGAAGGTAAGTAGGATATATAACTTCAGCTATGTCAAAACAGTATGCTAGTAATTTCAGTTGTCACCAACAAGGGTTGTGGTGGGTGGTGGGTGGTGGGTGGTAAGTACTTCTTCGTCCTTAACCACAGGTCTCGGGTTCGGGTCTTGAGTATGAATTTGCCTTTGTTAGGGTAGTGCTTTACCCCCTATGTAGAACTTCCCAGCACGAATCCGGATTTAGTCGGGCTCTAGTGCTGGTGCCGGACACCGTGCAGGAAACAAAAAAAAGAAAAAAGAATTTAGTATTCACTTGACTGCTATTCTAGAAACTTAGTTGATCCTTTGTCATTCCTTATACTGGTTTACTTTAGCAAGCAGAATCTTTTCTCTTATACTGATCCTATAATTAGAACAATTTCAATTCAATGCAGTTGATTTTGAAACTTTGCAGCTACCTACAATGGAAGGTCTGGATGGACTTCTCGCTGTAAGTTGCTAGATTTCACTTTTTTTTTTTCTTTTTCCCATTCGTAGCTTCTTCTTTTTATAACCGAAATGCGAAAGGCCAAATTGTGCATACCTCGACTAATTCTACGGGGTACTTGTTACCTCCCACCAGCACATGTACCGGGTAACTGTGTCCGCCAAGACTTGGACAGATGGAAGGAAATCACCTAGGTCTCATAGCTTTTGAGTTATCCTGAGGTCAAGAGTTCCATTCATAACTTAACTGTTAACTTAAAATGTTTTACAGAAGAAGAAGCGTGTGGCTAAATGGGCACCTGACCGCAATGGTAATGTTACTTCAGTACATACAAGAAGATCTTTCTTTTATTTTATTTGCTTAAGTTCTTGGGAAATTGGGAAGGGGAAGTGGATGGAGCCTTTGTATCTAACTATGAATTGTGAAGCAGGAAGTCTTATGCTATCTTCACGAGCTAATTGGTTTTCGTCATCAAAATCTGCAAAGAAGGTGAATGTTGTTATTGTCTTTATTCTCTTATATAAAACTGCTACTACTACGCCTCAATACCAAAGTAGTGGAGTCAGCTATATGAATCCTCACTAAACTTGTTGCTCTATTTAGATCCATATCAATTCTAGAAGTTCTTAACACTACATTCTCGACATTTCTACTGGCATACAGATCCCTAACAAAACCAAAATACTCTCAAAGAACGTATGTAAATGTACAGCACGACTAAGCTTTCATACTTGCTGGTACCGCCAATATGAACAATTTTCTTCCGTTGTGTCGATTTTGCACTAAGTCTACATGAGTTTCAAGAGATTATAAGTCTTTCAAGATAACGTTCTTCCACATGATTTTAGGTTTAATTGTCCTCTTTTAACACCATTGAGTGTCTTTGGAGGTTGACATAGGATGTGACGAAACCATCTCAAGCACCTTCTCTCATTTTGTCCCCTATGTGTGCATTAACTCCCAATTCTTGTGCTTTCTTTTGCTTAACTAATGCACTTTTCAAATGCTTGCCTGTTGTAGTATTTCAATGATTCCATCGTTTTGCATCAAATGTCATGCTTTCGTATTATAGTTGTCTATATGATATCCTTTCCTAGGAGTACCTTTCCACACTATCTTCACAAGTTACGATTTACGTGACAGACTTCTGTTATGCAATGTCTTAATATGATTGACAAACTTCTAAAATATTGTATTCTGTATAGGTTTCACAGTTTACAAGTAGACTTCTGTTATAGTTTTCCATTGGTATGTTCGATGCTAATTCCTGTTTTTGCTCCTGAGATGATGCTCGATCATTTTCGTTTGCCCTTTAGGTTTCTTCAAACTATGTCACATCAATAATTGATGGACTGAAGAAGTTGTACGTCAAGAAACTAAAGCCATTGGAAGTTGCATATCACTTCAGTGATTTTGTCTCTCCTTTATTGGTAGGTGTAGTTATCATGTCAGTTTACCTATGCTTATTTGAAACGAATAAGAAAAGAACTTAAATTTCATTTCCTCCCCTTTAACTATGTTATCTTTCTTATTGGTATCATGATGACGGCAATACAAACAGTTGAGTTAACTTCTTTATTATGCTATTTTGGTAGGCAAATAGTGATTTTGATGCCAAACCAATGGTGATGCTTTTAGGTCAATACTCCACCGGCAAAACAACATTCATTAAGCATTTACTCAAAACAAGTTATCCAGGTTAGCAAAAAATATTTTTTTTTTCTTGTGTATATGCTTTTGTCTGTGCATTGACGGGTCTTCGTTTATGTTTATGGTTCTTTTGTGCCTATATATAGGTGCTCATATTGGGCCAGAGCCTACAACAGACAGATTTGTTGTCGTTATGGTACTTTCACCTATCTAATTTTTACTGATATACTGTGTTCACTCACTTATTATCTTTCTTGGTATGATGCTGAGTAGAAGAAAACTTACACTCTACCGGCGTTGAATCTTTTTGTTAAAAGCTGTCCCAGAAATAGTGTCCCCTTATTTTAGACGACGTTTTATGATTCTATAACAGTTTACTTTTCATCAACATATATAAACTACTACATTTAACTATTTTAGCTACCTATGGATTCACGTGAACCCAATAGCTTCTACCCAAACCCTGTATATGCATTAAGAAATTTATTAAATATCTAAAATTATTCGACCGTGGACATAGTTATTATTGTTTCTTTGAGCCGGGGTGTTTAGGTCTGCGTACCCTCTACCCTCCCCAGACCCTTCTATGTGGGATTACACTGAGTTTGTTGCTGTTGTTGTTGAACACAGTTATTATTGTATATTAACTTAGTCGTTGTGGGAACCCATAAACTTATAACCCTGGATGCGCCTCTGGTTAAAGGAGAGGTTCAGTAGGAAAGGAGAATTTATTCTTGAAAGTAGATTTGTTTAATGGTGTTGGTATGCCAAATCATTTGTTAGACATTCATTCACTTTAACTCTGTATTAAACAGAACGGACCTGACGAAAGAAGTGTCCCGGGGAATACAATTGCTGTTCAAGCAGATATGCCATTTAGTGGTTTGACAACTTTTGGAACGGCATTTTTGTCGAAGTTTGAGTGTTCTCAAATGCCGCATCCTGTGAGTTAAATGGACTCTTTGTTACTCATACAACGTAATGAAAACAATTTTTATAGAAACTAATGATATCATTTTCCCTTAAAAAGCTGTTAGAGAATATCACAATTGTGGATACTCCGGGAGTTTTATCAGGGGAAAAACAACGAACGCAAAGGAGCTATGACTTTACGGGGGTGACATCCTGGTTTGCTGCTAAGTGTGATCTCATTCTGCTATTGTTTGATCCCCACAAACTTGATATTAGCGATGAATTCAAACGTGTGATTGCGTCTCTTCAAGGTCATGATGATAAGATACGAGTTGTTTTGAACAAGGCTGACCAAGTTGATACACAACAAGTAAGGCATATAACATTTTCTTTCATTCATGTCCGCGCCCTTGTAACTATGCTAAAATTTATTTTATTAATTGGTCCCTGTTATTGCAGCTAATGAGGGTTTATGGAGCATTAATGTGGTCTTTAGGGAAAGTTCTGAATACCCCTGAAGTTACGCGTGTCTACATAGGGTATGATCTCGCTATTTTCAATTAGTTCATAATTAATTTAGAAGGGCTTATTTTAGCAAAATAAATGTAATTAAGCTGCAGAACATTATGATATTGTGAGAATATTAATACACTAAATACATTATCTCTTGCTTTAGTGCAGAGATAATGTTCACAAATATCTAAATATACATGTTCATTTCATAGTTCTGTCAAAGCATTATTTTAAAGTCATACAAAATGTTTTATTAAAATAGAAAAAGGCAGCCCATTTTCACGCAGGGTCAGGGAAGGGCCGCACCCCAAGGGGTGTTATGTAGGCAGCCTACCCTGATGCAAGCATCAGTGGCTGATTCCACGGCTCGAACCCGTGAGCTGGAGACAATTTTACCGTTGTTCCAAGGCTTCCCTTCTTATTTTTAGACGGCAACCAAAATTCTTTTGTTTTTGAGTTGTGCAATTTGCATAAACTCTTTGGATGTTTTGGCTTTTACAGATCATTTAATGACAGACCTATAAATGAGGCTCCGACCGGGCCTGTGGGGAAAGAACTTTTTGAAAAGGAACAAGATGATCTCCTTTCGGACCTGAAAAACATACCAAAGAAGGCTTGTGATCGTCGTGTAAGTTAACATTCTCTGAGTGTGATCCTAAATTTTTTTTGGTCAGGACTTGCTTCTGATTTACTTTAAACAAGGATGAAGAACAAGTTTTGTTGCATACAGATAAATGAATTCGTAAAACGTGCTAGAGCTGCCAAGATACATGCTTATATCATAAGTCACCTGAAAAAGGAAATGCCTGCTATGATGGGCAAAGCGAAGAAACAGAAAAGACTTATCGATAACTTGGAAGATGAATTCGTTAAGGTGTGTTTCTCGTACCCCTTCGTTAACTCTCCTGACACGAACTTTATATCGAGTATTATGTCGTAATGTTTTCATTTATTCGAAACAGATTCAAAAAGAACATCATTTGCCAGCTGGGGATTTTCCAAATGCTGAACATTTTAGAGAAGTTTTGAGTGGTTATAGCATTGACAAGTTTGAGAAGCTGAAACCTAAGTTAATACAAGCTGTTGATGACATGCTTGGTTATGACATCCCTGAACTTCTCAAAAATTTCAGGAATCCTTACGACTAACTAGGTAAAAAGTTGGTAAAGTACGGACAGAGGTGGAGCCAAGATTTGAAGCTACGGGGTCGGGATTCTTGTACTTTTATGTTACTCGGTTGTAAATTAATAATTTATACATGTTTAATGAATTTCCTAAGATAAATACAAAGTTTGGACTAAAGTTACTAGGTTCGGCCGAATCCGTAAACTGCATATTAGCTCTGTCCCTGAGCATGTAAAAGGTGTATAATATGGAATGTGGTTGTATTCTTGTTCCTATTTTTTAGTTTCACATTTAGACTTTCCTTGAGCATATTGGTTGATGACTGATTATTGAATTAATAATATTAATTGGCGATTGAGGTGTGAAGACACTTTATTTCTGTTTATTAGCATATGTGCTTGGTTTTTCTTGTTCCTTTCTCTGCGAAGCCACATTGTTTGAAGAGGTTCAATTGAATTCGCTTTGTCGGTTAAGAAAGATACTATGCAATTAGGGTATAAATATCTTTTTCCTGTTTATATACAACAACGACAACAACCCAGCGAGTTCCCATTAATGGGGTCTCGGGAGGGTAAAATGTACACAATCCTACCCTTACCCTGGAAGAGCAGAGAGTAACTACCTACTATCTTAATCTTCGACCGCTATACCCTCCTATCAAGGGTCATATCCTCCGTTTATATAAGTAGTCGAATTCTAGTGATATATGGGAATATTCTAGTGTAGCCACAAATGTAGCTTAAAAATTGCTTAACTTGTAGGTTTGAATCCTATGTGTAACTTTGTTGTTGGTATGGTGAGTTTACTTGTTGAGGAATATTAGAACCCCTAATAAAAGTTAGTAGACTAATAATCCCAAACAATAATTTGAAAAAACAAAAGAAAAAAGGGCAAGCTCAGATGCGCAAGTTTTCGTCCATAGGACTAGTGCGGAGACCCAAATCACCGCATTGAGCGCATATATTCATCACAGCCAACCCAAATTGGATGCACCAGCCGGGAATCGAACCCGGGTCTGTACCGTGGCAGGGTACTATTCTACCACTAGACCACTGGTGCTTGTTATTTCTAACCTCTCATTGTTTTATTTACTGGGAACTTTAAGCTGCTCAATTCCCATCTTCACTGGTCCAGGACGATCCTCTCCCAAGTATGTCTCTTCTGCTCAATTCCTCGGCAGAGGTTTTTGATTTCATTCATATTCTATTATTCGAGTGATACATGAACTGCTAAAAAAATATTTGACCGAAATGAAACAGAAGGTACTTAAAGAGTGACTAGCAATTGGAAAATTCAAATGTTCTTGCTAAAAAACAAAACTAAAATCAACGACACGCAAATTCAATTATACTAAATAAGGAAACACTAGCACATGCAATTCTATTTGAGAAATTAAAATTTTTTTCTTTACCAGCTACTTCTAAATACTTGTTGAATAATTTGAATTATAAAACTTTATAAATAATATAAAAATTTCTTATGTAGTTTGTAAGTATGTAAAGTAATATTTTAAAAAAGATAGATATATTACATCCAAATCTATATCGAGTATTAATATATTTTGACTCTGCTACAAGCTCTTGCATAATTTATGGAGGAAAGTACCAATAAGTGTTGTGGTGGAGTGGTAAGCAATGTTTTAAAAGGCGGGGGCGTGAGGCGAGGCGTTTTACCTCTGACGAGGCGAGGCGTAAGCCCTGAGACATGGGGCGTAAGTCCCACGGATCTTTAAATTTTACTAATTTCAAGAATTTTAAGATAGTATAAAATAAAAAATAATTATAAAAATTACATCAAAATCACAAAATTATAACAAATAATCTATTTAAAATATTTACAAATTATAATTCGATTATGAATAATACGAAAAGTATGACATATATCATAATATGCAAATTAGTTGCAATGTCGTTACTCGTTACAACTCAAACAACAAAAGTAATGTATCTGATATGAAATCTTATACTGTATGTATCTCTTAAGGAGTAATAAATCTTGAAAGAATTTCAATATTATAATTTAATATTTTACTTAAAATACTACTTTTATTTAATATGCTTTCTATTCGAAAGAGAATTTATATAAAAACATAATTCACAATTTAAATATGATTCTCTAGCATCATCTATTTTTAAGTTTCAACAAGTTAATAAACTAACACATAATTCACCATACAATATCATGATAACTATTATACAGTAAAGACATAACAAAAGCTAATAAATAAATACTTTTGAAATGAAAGATTTATTTAAAATTTACTATCATAGCAGTCTTAGCGGATAACGTGCAATAATTTTTATTTTAATTATGACATAAAATACTCTCAACTTAATGATTTATGATTAAGAAAGGAGTAATTTTGAATAGTCAACGATTCGTTAAGAAAATTTGAGGGTTTACAAGGTTAGTTACATACAATTGCATAAAGTTCTATTAGGCGAGCCCAGTACCCTGGGCGAAAGCTCCGGTGGCCGAGGCGTAAGTCTCACGGAACTAAGCCCCATACATAAGCCCAGGGGCGTTTTACGAGTGCTCCGCCCCGGGGCGAGCCCCGGGCGAGTCCCAGTTCTGCCTTTTAAAGCAGAGGTGATAAGTACTCTTTCATCCTTAATAAGAGGTTTCGGGTTCGAGTCCTGGGTATAGAGTCGTTCTGTTAGGAACGATTTACCCCCAATATGAGACTACTCAATGCGAATCCGGATTTAGTTGGGTCCCAATACGGAGACCAGACACCAAGTAGAAAACAAAAAAAAAAAGAAAAATTTATGGAGGAAAGTAACTTTACTCCTTAATTAGTTTAATGCTCCTTTTTATTTCGGAATCATTTGTAGTAGAGACCAAAAAGCTTCTCTTTCATATGTTTATCAGTCGGTAATGTCACACCTCCTTTTTTACACATTCGGGGGGGAGGGGGTATATAAGAGAGTTTTTCCACTTTAAGTGACATTATTCGAAATTGGATTATTTATTTGATTTTCTTTAGAGTCGCCACTTGGGATAGTTTATTTTGGTGTCCCAAGTCACCGGTTTATTTTTAAAACCCAAATCGAGGAAATTCGACTTTCCTTTTGAAGTCTGCGAACCAGAAATTCTGAATAAGGAATTATGTTAACCCGAGGGAAGGTGTTAGGCACCCCCGGATTCCGTGGTTCTAGCACGGTCGCTTAAACTATCATAATTGACCTATTATCTGATTTTAATACATGTTTTAGCCTATGGTACATTTTTAACTTATTAGCCGCTTTTAATTAATTTTAGGAAGATTCAACGTTATCTAAAACACGTCTTGAACCACGCCACATGAAATGCACCCGCGGTCCACGACACATTTTATCTAACGTTGTTGAGAATTGGAGTTGGGTCACATGAAATGCACACCCGAGTTTAGGAAATTAATTTTTAAAATAACGCGCCTAAAGCAACTATGCACTTCCAAATTTGCGAGGGCCATAGAAATTCAACTAAATGGCACACCTCGATTTCTAAAGGATTAAAATTAACTAAGTGAGGATCATGCGTTTGAGATTTTATTTGGCATGGCACACCTCGATTCTTTTCTATAAGTGTTAATTTTTGGGATCTAAATTTTTACATTCCTATGCCACATAGGAAACCTTTTTACCCTCAATGTTTAAAATTTGACTTAATTACACTTAGTATACCAAATTACCATTTCTATACCATCATTAATTAAAGGTATAATTAAAGAGAGAGAGACATTTGATCTTTTAATTGGTTTAGCGCATTGAATAAATCTTTTTCTGTTCCGAAATATCTGCCAATCCTTTACTTCTCCCAATTGTTTGTTTCAACAATTGATAATTTGTTATTTCACTTAAATTATTTTTCCTTTTGATCCAATTTTTATCTATTTCTGAATCTCAAATTCATAATTTCAATAAAATGGACCCATCTTCTGCTGCTTTCAGATTAATGAGGAAAGAAAAAACAGGATTGGGATGGATAGAATGGTTACAAGGATGGTATCGTTTGACATATGAAACACTATTTCAAAAAAATCAATGCTAGGAATTTACCCATACCCACGTTCTTTTTACAGGCTTCCACCATTGACAGCCATTAAAAAGCTTGAAAACTTTGAATTCAAATTTGGGTTTTCAAAAATCATTATTTGTTTTGATTGGGTGTTGTTGTAAATAATTGGGAATATGTTTTGGAGTTTATATCTCAATTTTGAGGGGTTTTGGTGAAGATTTAGACTTGGTTGTGGCTGAATTTCAAATTGAAACACGAAGAAGAAGAAGACATATTGCAGAAATTGTAGATAAATTGTAGATTGTTTTTTGCAGAAGATTTTGTAGAAGTTTTAGTTGTTTTGGATGTGTGAAAACAGAAAACAATGCATCTACAATTAGAATACAAATAATCTACAATTCATCTACAAAATATCTACAAACTGGGTATATTAAATTTTAATATCCCAATTCCCATTCGATTGTAGTTTAATTGGTATTTTCGACATAATTGCGTTTTTTGAAGAAGATTTGTAGAAGTTTTAGTCGTTTTTGATTTGTGAAAACAGAAAACAAAGCATCTACAGTTAGAATACAAATAATCTACAATTTATCTACAAAATATCTACAAACTGGGTATATTGAATTTTTATATCCCAATTCCCATTCAATTGTAGCATAATTGTGATTTTTGACATAATTGCATTTTTTCAGAAGATTTGTAGAAGTTTTAGCCGTTTTTTATTTGTGAAAACAGAAAATAAAGCATCTACAATCAGAATACAAATAATCTACAATTTATCTACAATTTATGCAATATGTCTTCTTCTTCTTCTTCTTCTTCGTTCTTCTTCTTCTTCTTCTTCTTCTTCTTCTTCTTCGAGTTTCAATCTGAAATTTCAGTACAAAACCAAGTACTAATCTTCTAACCAAAACCCCTACAAAATTGTNTGATTTCTGCAATATTCCTATTTCAAAATTTACATCCTTGCCAAAGATTGTATTGGAAAAATTCAAAATTCCAAGTCATTGGCCCGTGCTGGCACGGGCTACGACCATCTAGTATATAATAGAAGAGCAAGGGTTTCGACCTGTGTGCTTCAGGTCAATACATTTCAAGTCAAAGGCAATTCAGTCTTCATCTATTAGTTGAGCATACATACGTGGCTTTTCTGCAGCCACCACATCTTTCTCCGTTTCTTTCGCAGCTAGCGCAACTTATTCTTTCGTTTTTTTCTTTCGATTCTTTCCCCATGGATTCTCTTTGGCTTCTCAAAGATACTCTGAATCACTGGGTTGCTCCTCTTTCAAGTTTTGGCAAAATTTTGTTCTGTTTCTCTTGCTCTGTATTTGTGATGCTCTTTAGTCTGACCTTTAAAGTTTTTTTCTTCTATGAATGTAATTTGAATTTTTAGGGTTAGTTGGTAAGGCATAAGGCCAAAGAGTGTAGGGCAGGAAGGAGAGACGACTTGGAGCTCTTCGCCGAAAACGAAGGTGAACATTCTCATCTCTTTGTTTCTCCCATGTTCCGTGTCTCTCATTTCTCCTTTTTCGTCTCAACTCTCTGTTTAATAAAGTCTATGCAGCAGGATTTTTTTGGCTTTCTGATTATAGAATGTATGCATCTCTGTTGATTCAACAGATTTAACGTGGTCGGAAAATTCTTAGTATCCAAACTCTAATTATAAATTTTGATGTAGCTCTATCATCTTCAAAAAATAGATTTTGCATTTTATACTTAAAATTTGGTTGTAATTTCTAAACATAGATGATTTGATAGCTTTTATTTTGTTCCTCTCGCATGGTGGCTTCATAGTGGTAAATAACAAGAATTCAAGTTTGCAGAACTTTCTACCCTATATTTTCTGATTTTGTAAAATTAGCAAAATGTAGCTATTGATATATTTAAATTTCAAGATTATAGAGTGTAATCTAATTTTGCGTGAGTTATGTCCATGTGAAAGTTAGAGTAATAGATCTCTTTATACTACCTTTTTCACTTTACTAATATTTTTAATCTTTTTCATTGGTTTCAGTATTTAAAGAAGCTAAATGGACAATTTGATTTTGTAGATATCCTATGCTAAGAAAACTATAATACTAGAATAATTAGATACTCACTTCTAAAAGAAGTATTTAAGAACTGGTTATTAATTTTATTGAACCCAACATTTCATTGAATTTGTGTTTAACGTTGATGAAACCCCAATCAGGATCACAGTCAAATGACCATATTGGCAAATAAAACATTAACTTCAACGACAGCAGGAATAATAAGTAAGGCTTTAGAGGAGTACGAGTACTTAGATCTTTTATATTCAGGTAGAGACAACAAATAACAGAACAAGTTCAACTGGTACGAACCATTTTTTCGATGAATTAACTCCGAAGTCATTCCACATCATAATTTAAATCAAAACTAACAATGCAGATATGTCCAGAACTTGAAGCAAACTTAATTATTTACATAAATTTTATCTACCAAACAGACTCTCTTCCTATGCAATTCGCAAGGGCATAAGCAACTAAGTTCAAGCTCATTTGCTCTACTTATAACTACTTATGGGTGGCGAATTAAGTAGAATGTGTAATCATAGTTGTCTGAAGGAGTTATATATATATATATAAAATATATATATTTGCGCTAGATTCCGTTTACTCAAGTTTCCAAGCTATATATACACATGCTTATGATGTGTTATAACCTTTAGATAAAAGAAGATTTTTTCAATTGAAAGATCTCATAGTGGCATAATAGAATAAATGAACAAAACATGATGATAAAAGAAATTTGTCTTCTTTTATGACCTAGAAATTTGTGTGTGGCCAACCCTTAGGACGACTGCATCATTTGAAACTTGAGGAACTTCAAGCTTAGTTCACATGGCACAAGGCTAGAACATGTGACCTAAGTCACAAGTTCCTCAATCTTTTCCATTAGAACTAAGCCTTTGGGGGCTGGTATAGAAGAGGTATTGCCGATGCAATATCATTGCATCTTCACTTGCTTCGCATTAGGTTCATACGACATCAAGAGACTCGAACGGAAATAATAACTATATGTCTATCTTACTTAAAAGTCAGCACTTTAGTCTTTATAGATTTGACACAGAAGTTCGATACGAGCTGCTTTATCTATGAAGCAAGGACATGCCATTTTGATATAGGTGGTTGTAAGCTGATAAGAAGAATTAGATTTATGTGCTTTCAGCAGGTGTTCCGCATGGAGGTGGGACGATTTGATAAATCTGAGTGCTTCAATATAATGATTGCTTTTAGGATTTCTGCTGATGCAGCTGCAATACGTGCTTTAGTAGGATATGCACTTACTCAAATGGTTCAAGATATTTCATCTGCACCCATGTTTATTTATTGCTTTTGAAGTGAGTTGAAAGTTAGCACTTATCACACTTGGTATTAATGTATATGTAGGTTCAGTCAGATACAAAGGTTTGTTTGAGTTGCTGGTAAAATTAAATATATGGATAATCAAGTCTTGAACTTGAAAGTTGTTCTCAACCATCAGTTAAATCAATAGATTAGCCAAAATAGAAAGGTTACTAATATTATCTCAGATAGTTAATTGGTTATTTTTTGCTACTGTTGCCAAAATATTTCAATTATAATGGTGCTGAATAATCTTATTTTTCACATATGCTGTATGAGGAAGCAAGTCATGTTCTGAATGTTGTTGTTGGGAGTATAAGACTGTTGCATCATTTTGTGCAAAAGAGAAGGTCATGGAAATATGCAGGACAAAGAGTATAGACCCATCAAATGCAGGAATANTTTATTTGTGAAAACAGAAAATAAAGCATCTACAATCAGAATACAAATAATCTACAATTTATCTACAATTTATGCAATATGTCTTCTTCTTCTTCTTCTTCTTCGAGTTTCAATCTGAAATTCAGTCAAAACCAAGTCTAATCTTCACCAAAACCCCTCAAAATTGAGATATAAACTTCAAACCATATTCCCGATTATTTTCAACAACACCCAATCCAAACAAATAATGATTTTTTGAAACCCAAATTTGAATTCAAAGCTTTCAAGCTTTTTAATTGCTATCAATGGTGGAAAATATCTGGAAGAATATTTACTTCCATAATTGTAGCGCGCATAAATAAGAATATCTGGAAGAATATGATTTGATCTGATTTACGCCAAATCTATAAAAACAGCAAGGTTCATAATTTACAATTCCTTGACTTAGATACAGATGTTTATACGTCGGTTCCCACATTATAGAACTACTGAGGTTTTTGCTTGTATATATTCATGCACTTCCATGGTGCACTTTGGATGAATAAAATACATAGTTACTGATTTTAGAAAACAGTTCATGATTCCTTGAGATAATGAGCACGGATAAGTATTAACATTCACGGAGCTATCCTCAATTTTAGCTCGACAAATTAGGAAGATTCAACTACTATTAATTAGTATTTAATGATTGGTATAATAACTGTAGAAAAAATGTGGACAGAACGGGTAAATTAGAAACTATGTACATTTTTGATAATAAGATTTCATATATGGTATAGATAAGAAAAAATCCCTAGCTTATGGACTGTTGTCTTTCATGGTAATGCCCCACTTATCTCTAATTGAATTACTAGCCCATTTGGAAGTTGACAGTATTGGGGCAGTTGGAACGAATAAAGGGGCCGAAATCATAAGGCTCAATAGACTAGGTTCAGTCAGAGAAATTTCAGATCATTACCCTTGAATATTGAAGCAAAATTCAATCATTAAATGAGTAACATCAACACTGTAATGAATGGAAGTCCAATACGATTACATCAAGTAAGAAAAACAAGGGTTCAAAAATAAAACTTCAAAAAAGTTTCCATGAACATCCACGCTGGAATTAGAATCATAAATCAGGAATCATATATCAATTTAAAGGAGATCAAGTTGACAAAAATAATAAAGAATCGAACCTTTGATGCAGCAAAAGATTTTTATTAACAAAACTCCATGAATCTACATAAAAGCTTTGAGCAGAAAAACTTGGTCGGAACTCAAACGGACCTCCAGCCTCGCCGGAAAACGGCTATGGTTATAGTGTGATGCAGCTGGATTTGCTGTATTTTCTGGGTTGTTTTGAACTGGAGTTTGGGGTAGCTTCGACAGAGATGTTGGAGCTGCTTTGATGATGCCAATGGGAGCTTTCAATGGCTGGTTTTCATGGCTTCTTTGAGGTGGATTTGCAGCTGTTTTATGGTGTTTATACAGCTAATTTCGAACTTGGTTTCAGGTGTAAAAGGGCGTGTTTTACTGGGTTACAGGGGCTGTTTTTCAGCACTTTTCAGCTGCATTTTAGAGCTGAATTTTACGTGTTTTTGGACTGTTATCAGCTGAATTCCGGGGCTGTTTTTTCAGCGAAAATGGCAGCAATTTGAGCTGCTATTTTGAATGTTTTTGGGACTGTTTTGGCTGGATTTCGGGGCTAAGAACGTTGGTGTTTTGGAGCTGACTTTTGGACTCTTTTTTGGATGTTTTTGCGGCTGTTTTCAAGGTGGAGGAGCTGCCTTTTGGTGGTGAACTTTACATGGATTCTATGGTGTTCTTAGGGCTGGATTATTTTTGAGTTATAGAGGAAGAAGATCAGCTACCTATGTCACTCTGTTTTTCTCCCGTTCCCCTCCGTTTTCTTTTTTGTACTTTCTTTTCCTCCTAAAGAATAATAGCATAGGATATTTTTTCTAGAGAAAGTTTTTCGACATGTCTGCTTGGATCTCTTTTTAAAGAAGTTTGAGGGCATTTGAGTCATTTGGATCTCCCCTGTACATTTTTTGCTATTCCACATATGCTTTTCTTCTCTGTCAATGTATGCATTCCTTAGCAAAGCAGACACAAGAAAAAGCATCAGAGAAGCAATCCATCACAAGACCAGTTCGAAATCAGGTAAAAATTTCTTTCTGAAGTTCAGATTTGAGTTTGATTCAAAGTTATTTTGCTCGATTATTGCTCTGTATCAGCTTTACTCCTTAATTTTTAGCTTTTAATCCATTCTCTTTGGTTTTGGCATTTGTTGGGCTGTGAGTTGTGTTTGTACCTGTGATTTGTGCTGAATTTTTCTACTTTCTCTCTCAAATCTCTTGAACTTTTAGGTAAATTTCTTCCTCTTTAATATCAATTTTGTTGTTTTCTATGTGTTGTTTCTCCTTTTTTTGCTCCAATTTGTTTCAACCCACACAAGATCCGGAAATTTCTGAGTTAGGGTTTTGATGGATGAAATTGGGGGAATATTTTTTTTTTTTAACAGACAGTATTGTGTGAATAAAACATTGGGTTTTGATATTTATGGTTATTTACCTCTTATTGATAAAAATTTGTTTTCTCTCTGTGTGTGTGTATGTTTGGGAGTCCAAAAGATCACCTTTTCACATGTTCAGCATTAGCCCTATCAATTTCAAACATAGTTCTACCAATTACAGCCTTAAAATGATCATTATAACCTATTGGTGGGCATGGAATTGTATCAAATAGTGGAGGGTAGCAAGCACCAGGTTCACTATGACAAATCACAACAGTTTCATTTAACCTACATTCTGTTTGGTGAAGCTCAATAGCCAAATTCCTCATTTCTAAAAGTAAACCCTCCCAAAATTCAAGCTAAAATGTAAGACCAATTTTCAATGAGTGTTCATTTAAAGCTAAAATGTAAGACCAAGCTTCTGAACTGTACCCACCACCTGAGAGAATGGAGCCATCCATAGGACACAATATGGGGTTGTGTGAATTGGGTTTTTTGAGGTGTTTAAGGTTGTTGAGTGAAGTAAAGTTACGAAATTGTATCTACCAAACAGACTCTCTTCCTATGCAATTCACAAGGGCATAAGCAACTAAAGTTCAAGCTCATTTGCTCTACTTATAACTACTTATGGGAGGCGAATTAAGTAGAATGTATAATCATAGTTGTCTAAAGGAGTTATATATATATATATTTTGCGCTAGATTCTGTTTACTCAAGTTTCCAAGCTATATATACACATGCTTATGATGTGTTATAACCTTTAGATAAAAGAAGATTTTTACAATTGAAAGATCTCATAGTGGCATAATAGAATAAATGAACAAAACATGATGATAAAAGAAATCTGTCTTCTTTTATGACCTAGAAATTTGTGTGTGGCCAACCCTTAGGACGACTGCATCATTTGAAACTTGAGGAACTTAAATATCAAGCTTAGTTCACATGGCACAAGGCTAGAACATGTGACCTAAGTCACAAGTTCCTCAATCTTTTCCATTAGAACTAAGCCTTTGGGGGCTGGTATAGAAGAGGTGTTGCCGATGCAATATCATTGCATCTTCACTTGCTTCGCATTAGGTTCATACGATATCAAGAGACTCGAACGGAAATAACAACTATATGTCTATCTTACTTGAAAGTTGTCAGCACTTTAGTCTTTATAGAATTGATACAGAAGTTTGATACGAGCTGCTTTATCTATGAAGCAAGGACATGCCATTTTGGTATAGGTGGTTGTAAGCTGATAAGAAGAATTAGATTTATGTGCTTTCAGCAGGTGTTCCGCATGGAGGTGGGCCGATTTGATGAATCTGAGTGCTTCAATATAATGATTGCTTTTAGGATTTCTGCTGATGCAGCTGCAGTACGTGCTTTAGTAGGATATGCACTTACTCAAATGGTTCAAGATATTTCATCTGCACACATGTTTATTTATTGCTTTTGAAGTGAGTTGAAAGTTAGCACTTATCACACTTGGTATTAATATATATGTAGGTTCAGTCAGATACAAAGGTTTGTTTGAGTTGCTGGTAAAATTAGATATATGGATAATCAAGTCTTGAACTTGAAAGTTGTTCTCAACCATCAGTTAAATCAATAGATTAGCCAAAATAGAAAGCTTACTAATATTATCTCAGATAGTTAATTGGTTATTTTTTGCTACTGTTGCCAAAATATTTCAATTATAATGGTGCTGATTAATCTTATTTTCACATATGCTATATGAGGAAGCAAGTCATGTTCTGAATGTTGTTGTTGGGAGTATAAGACTGTTGCATCATTTTGTGCAAAAGAGAAGGTCATGGAAATATGCAGGACAAAGAGTATAGGCCCATCATATGCAGGAATAAAGCAAGGTTTTTTATTAGCAGATAAGATTTTGTTTGCCATTTGTCTTTGTTTTGTTTAACAACCAATTTTTACGCAGGAGCTCATCTTATTTAGAATGGCAAAACAAAAGTTTTGTATGTTTTCGTGCATCTAAGATACCCCTTATTATATTTTTTTTTAAGGATTTTAGTTAACGCTTGTTAAGTGGTTGATTTGTAGTATTCGCAGCCTGACAAGTTTTCTTTGCTCTGATGATGACAGCTAAAGCCATGTTCCAGTCAAACTCATTGGTACCAGTATAGCCAAGAGTGACACTGCTACAATATTTGCTATTCCACGCAAAAAATGCGGAAAAAAATAAAATTCAAGTGATAATTCTGGTATGACAGAGGTCACTCTGAACAATGATTTTGAGTTAAAACATGTAAACTTTAAATATCCAAGAAGGCAGATTTTTAATTTTTTAGAGACCTTTGCTTGACCATTCGCTGTGAAAAGGTGAATTGACGGTTAATGTTGTTTCTTTGTTGTCTTCTTTCTCAGCAAAAAGTAATTTATTGGTTTGCTAGAAATGGGATACAAACTTATTAATTTTTGGATCATCTAGAATTTAAGAGATATCCTGATGAGGTTCTTAGTTGAGACACAGATTTGGCTCCACATTGTTATGAAATATTCAGCATCTATTTTACAATCAATGTTCAACGCTACAGCAACTAGAGTATTTTGTCTTTATTTTTCTCAAATATCTATTGTCGAGGAATAACAAGGTAGCTTCAGGTTGTAACCAGCACAGGCCACCCATACCTAGTATTTATACAAAGAAAAGGAAAGGTCCTTCCCCCTCCCCAAAACGTTATCCAATGAGAGAGAAAATGGGAATTCTTGTGCATGTGAGGCAGGTGGTTTTTAAATTGCCAAAACTAAAATCTGTTATGCCATGTGCTACTTTGTTAAGTAACATAGAGAGGAATCTTTGCCAAATGACAATTTTTGATCGGTTCTTTCTTCTTCTTCTTTTTTTTTTTTTTTTTTGTAGTATTTTGTTTATAATAAATAAATAAAAATAAATCTACTCCTACTAAATCAAAAATAGCAAGATAAAATTACTATACACTCAATCTTCATTTGTTGAAAGTGTCTAATTTAAAAAATTGCACTAAACTAATAAAACTAATTTTTGAAACTTTTCTTTCTTTGCAAAACGAAAAACTAATACTCTAGAAACATGTAACTCTTTTTTTTTTTTTTGTAATTTTCAATTTATCTTTTGGAAAATAAAACTGTCAATACTATTTTTGTATTTTTTTCCAAAAATAAACTAACTAGACAAAATATCAACTAGCTAGAATAAGAGAAAGTATTTTTATTGTTTTTTTTATAGATAAAATAAAGTAAAAAGAGCAATACTAAGCTTAAACTAAATATTTACACTAAAATATAAAAAACCTTGATGAGGGTCAAAAATCACATGTCTACAGCTGCCCCTCTTTGACTGGGAACGCGAAGAGTTTTCAGACAAAGAACGACTAGACATGTTTTTTGACCCGACCCTTATTTGGAGAGACCAAAACTAAGAGAAAGGGGAATGTGACCGAGCCCTGATATCTAAGCTGCCTACATATCCTTGGCTATAAAGGAATCAGGCCACGTGTAGTTCAGAGGTGAATGGGGTGATGGAGTATGCCGAGGTGGAGAGCCGATTGAGGTGCCGTCGAGGTTCCGGTCCGCGTCCCATTATAATATCAAAATCAAAAATGAAAAAGACTAACTAAGCCTATCAGCTACGAGTTACAAGATTCCTATCTATAAATCCTTTGAAGCTTGATCTTGAGTCTTGGCTGGCTCTTGCTGCAGACTCCGATCTGAATCTTGATACTCGTCAGCTGTAACCGCTGGTTCATTCTTCAGCTTTGGATCAAGGCGGAACATGCAAAGCCTGTGATTTCAATCATATCTTGGGCAGTCCACGTCTTTTTCCGCTTCAGCATTCTGAGTTCACTTCTTTTTGTTCTTTTCTCTTCTTTTCTTTATTTTGGATTGAGACTCATTCTTTTGGTCATCTCGAACCCTGTGCCTCGAGGTCAATCCTGCTCAGACACCAAAACAAACAAACGAACAAAATTTTTCTGCCCCAGTTTTCACTAGGAAAATTTCGTGAGTTATTTGTAACTAAGATCTAATTTTTTTTTTGAAAGCTACTGCTCGCTGAACTCCTTATTACACCAAAAATGAAAAATAAAAAGCTAAACTAGCTAAACCTACCAGCTACGAGTTACAAGATTCCTATCTATAAATCTCTTGAAGCTTGATCTTGAGTCTTAGTTGGTTCTTGTTGTAGACTCCGGTCTGAATCTTGATGCTCGTCAGTTGTGACCACTGGTTCATTCTTCAGTTTTGGATCAAGGCGGGACATGCGAAGCTTGTGATTTCAATCATATCTTAGGCAGTCCGCGTCTTTCTCCGCTTCAGCACTCTGAGTTCACTTCTTTTTTTTTCTTCTTTTCTTTGTTCTGGATTGAGACTCACTCGAATCCTGTGCCTCGAGGTCAGACCTGCTTAGACACCAAAACAAACATACGAACGAAATTTTTCTGCCCCAGTTTTCACTAGGAAAATTTCGTGAGTTATTTGTAACTAAGATCTAAACTTTTTTTTTTGAAAGCGATAAAATAAGGATTGTGTGTCTTTAGGAGGAAAAGGCGACTAGGGAATGGAGGTCCTATGTCTAAAATCTCAACTAGGGATTGGAGCCCTATGTTGGAAAAAGGCGACTAGGGACTGGAGGTCCTATGTCTAAAAATCTCAACTAGGGATTGGAGCCCTATGTTGGCAAAAGGCGACTAGGGAATGGAGGCCCTGTGTCTAAAAATCTCAACTAGGGAATGGAGGCCCTATGTTGGCAAAAGGCGACTAGGGAATGGAGGCCCTATGTCTAAAAAATCTCAACTAGGAAATGGAGCCCTATGTTGGCAAAAAAGGCGACTAGGGAATGGAGGCCCTATGTCTAAAAAATCTCAACTAGGGAATGGAGGCCCTATGTTGGCAAAAAAAAAGGCGACTAGGGAATGGAGGCCCAATTTCTAAAATCTCAACTAGGGAATGGAGGCCCTATATTGGCAAAAAAGGCGACTAGGGAATGGAGGCCTATGTCTAAAAAATCTCAACTAGGGAATGGAGGCCTTGTGTCTAAAAAAATCTCAACTAGGGAATGGAGGCCCTATGTTGGCAAAAAAGGCGAGTAGGGAATGGAGGCCCTATGTCTAAAAATCTCAACTAGGGAATGGAGGCCCTATGTTGGCAAAAAAAAAACGACTAGGGAATGGAGGCCCTATGTCTAAAATTCTTAACAAGGGAATGGAGGCCCTATGTTGGCAAAAGGCGACTAGGGAATGGAGGCCCTATGTCTAAAATCTCAACTAGGGAATGGAGGCCCTAATGTTGGCAAAAAGGCTACTAAAATTTCAACTCAGGGATTGGAGCCCTAATGTTGGCAAAAAGGCGACTAGGGAATGGAGGCCCTATGTCTAAAATCTCAACTCAGGGATTGGAGCCCTAATGTTGGCAAAAAGGCGACTAGGGAATGGAGGCCCTATGTCTAAAAATCTCAACTTAGGGATTGGAGCCCTAATGTTGGCAAAAAGGCGACTAGGGAATGGAGGCCCCATGTCTAAAATCTCAACTCAGGGATTAGAGCCCTAATGTTGGCAAATAGGCGACTAGGGAATGGAGGCCCTATGTCTAAAAATCTCAACTAGGGATTGGAGCCCTATGTTGGCAAAGGGCGACTAGGGGATGGAGACCCTATGTCTAAAAATCTCAACTAGGGATTGGGGCCCTATGTTGGAAAAACGTAAAAGATTGATATTGAGGATTCTGAACTACCATTTTTTTGGATTTCTTCTTATCTCTTTTTTTCATTTCATTTTCCTTTCTCTTTTATTTTTTATTTCACGGAATGAGAAAATGCGGGAAAAACTTGGAGGGGACTTCCCTTTTTATGGATTGTTGCTGCAAAGCTGTTTCTAGCACTTGCGCACTTCTTTTTCCTTTTTTTTTTAGTTGCACCTGCTTCTTGCACGGTTGCTTTGGATTGCACCTGTTTCAAATTTTCAAACAAAGAACAATTGTTAGTTTGAAACGGTGGTTGGTTTTGTAGCCTTGATTATTTTTGATCACTTGATCTCGGCCCAGCTTCTTTGATGAAGATCTCAATTGCAACTGCTTGTTTCCTGGGGACTAATTTCATTTCAGGCCCTGAGAACCTCTGGTTTTTTCCAGATTTTGCCCTGACGGTTGGTTGGTGGAACTCAACCTTTTCGACTTTATTTTACCTTCGTAGGCCTTTCCTTTCTGACTTCCTTTTCTTTTCTTTTCTTTTCTTTTTTTTCTTTTTCCCTTTTTTTTTCATTCATTTTTTTTTCGGAACGTTGGGGAACTTTTTGGCTCCTCAAACTTTGCTGCAACGGCTAGTCGCGTGGGACTTAACCTTTTCCAACTTTATTTCGGTAGGCCTTTCATTTTTGACTTCTTTCTTCCAACTTCAATTTCAGAGCATTTGGGGAACCTTGCCTTTTCAAACCTTTGCCGAGACGGTTAGCCACGTGGGACTCAACCTTTTCAACTTCATTTGCCTTTATAGGCACTTCAATTTGATTTTCTCCTTCCAAGAGTTTTGACTTTGAAGCATCGGCCGCCATGGCTAGTCGGGGTCGACTTGATGCCCCTGACGAGGCTGGGTGCCTTTTTGTACATTAGCTCGTGTCAAACGAAAGCCCTGTAAATCAGTCTTGCCATCCCTTCTTTGTATCGGTTCCGGAATAAAGTTAGACCGAAAGGGATTCAAAAAAAAAAAATAATGGACAGGACAATGAATTTAAACGAGAGGTATCCTTTTCGGGGAGAGGAAAGAAAGACTTATCTGGAGTACATACGGACTTCAATGAACATGACATGCCTTTTGGACTGGATTCCTGATCTGTGTAAACCGTCCGACTCTCAGAAATTCATCACAAATTTGCCTTGAAACCGAGAACCTTGCCAGGACTCTGTTGATGCCGATGGTTGTGAGGATCCTCTTTCGATCAAGGACGCCCTTTGCGGGTTTACACGAGCTGATCTCTCTCATTTATCTTCTCACCATCGCCTTATAGTGCTCTTTGCGAGTTTTCACTAACAAGACTCTCTCATTTCAATTTCTCTGCTTACCGTCGCCTCACGGTGCCCGTGTGGGTTTTCACCAATAAGACTCTCTCATTTTATTTCTCTCATTTTGTTGTATCAGATCCAAATAACTCTATCCTCCCATTTTGAACCTCTTTGCCGATTGATCAGAAGGACTTGAACAAGGCTTGGGGTAAAAAGAATTTGGATTGAATTACAACTTTGGAACCTTTCGGGCGAAATCATCGCCGGACCATTATAACACCTGCCCCAGTTTCACTTTTTGGGGGAAATTGGATTTTTTTTTTGGTGTGACTGAACCCCAGAGAGAGGCTGCCTACGTATCCTTTCGGAATCAAGTCGAACGTAGTTCAGGGAACATTTTTTTTGTTGTTTTCTTTTTCTTTTTCTTTCTTTTTTTTTTCAATCAACTTTTTTTCAATAATACTTTCAGGTTCCAAAGAGGGTAATCAAAGAAAAGTAACCGGCTCAAAGGGTTTGCAAAGGGTTGATAGTGTTTGGATAGTGAGAAAGAAAGCCTTCTTCATCCCAATCGGAGAACACTAATGCTATATAGAGGATCCAACAGAGTACCTTTTGATTGCATTTGCATTGACAGTTGTTTCAGGGACATTTCCTTCGATGTATCCCAAGTACAACGCACTCTTTTGACAGTACTCTGGTTGCAATGTATGGATCTTACCAATTTGGAGCCAATTTTCCTTCAACTGTTCCAACTCTTTGTTTTATTTCCTTTAAACTTAATCTCCATCGCAATCTAATTCTTGATTCATTATTTCGAAGTCTGACAGCGTCTTAGGATCTGGGCATGAAGTCCGCAAGCATGTCATGTTATTGAAATCTGCATTTAACAGAACTGAAAAGAGAATAAGAAAAACGACAAGATTAAGAAAAGAGACATTCCTGGACAATGAAATATTAATTTCATTTGATTTTTGATTTTTTTGATTTTTTTTTTCAATTTTTGAAGAGAGAAGGGTTTACATCGGAAAGTAAGACAATAGAGTAAAACATCCGGATCACACCCTGAGATAATCCGGATGCAGAAAGGATAGCAAGACTGGCTACCGAGACTCCCGTCTGATAGGGAACTTTCACGCTTGGCAACCGTTTTTTGACTTTTCTTCTGTCTCGGCAATGGCTGCAATGGCCTTCAGTGCCGAATCAAATTTCTTATCTTCACAAGTCATTCCGACTACTGGCCCATTGGTGTGATTAGACAGAGGATTGTTCATCATGTTAGGAGCCTCTTCGTCCCGAAAAATGATTCTTCCAGCTTCAATCAAATCTTCAACTGCCTTTTTGAGGGTCCAACAGTCCTCTATATTGTGCCCCACCGCTCCAGAGTGGTATTCACATCTAGCATCAGCTCGGCGCGAGGGGACTCGGGGTTTGGCCAGTTTGGGGCCACTGGCTGCAGGAAAACTCGCCTGACTAGCTTTTGGAACAAACTCGAGTATGATTCACCAATAGGGGTGAACTGATTCCTTTTGAAAGGCTCTCTTGGGCGAGGATTGTACTGGGGAACATTTGATTGAGGATTATATGGAGCTTGGTAAGGATGGGCATTTCTGGGAGGTAGAGCTCGATTTTGTGTATAATGTTGTGGTCGCGTGCAAGGTTGCGCGTTCATCACCGCATACCAACAAAACCAACCACCTGAACAGAACCTGGCTAATTTGCTCACACCAACAAACTTGTTAGTTTTGAGACATTCAACATATAGGAAATTGCACGTTGGGATGCAATGCACCTAACAGTTGAATGCTTCTACCGTGTGTTTGAACGGTTGCATGTTTCATCCCGGCCTTAACTAACCCTTTCAGTATGTACCTCTTTTCTTTTATTTTTGCCTCTCTTTAATAACTCTTGATTTTTTCATCTCGTTTTTGCCGCTCTTTTATTTTTTTGCACTCTCTTTTTCTCTTTTGTTTGTCACCTTTTGTCGCTCCTTTTTTTTCTTTTTTTTTTCACTCGTTTTTCCTTTTTTTTTTCAATTTTTCTCTCTTTTTCTTTCAAATTATTTTTCACTCAGTTTTATTTTATAGCTATGATCGAATCCGATGGGAATTGCCTACGTATCATGACACCGCATGAATCAGATCTCGCGTAGTTCGGGAAGATTCGGGATTGAGTAAACTAACTCTTTTTTTTTATAAAACTCAGACCATGAAGCTTTAAGGCAAAAGAAAAATATTTTTAATTTTTTTAAATTTTTTTTCTTTTGGAATTTTCTAAAAAAATGCTTTAAAAGAAGAAAGGGAATTTTTTTGAATTTTTGATTTTGATTTTGATTTATTTTTGAAAGAAAGACTTCTAAAAATTCCTTTTCTTTTGATTGGAACTTGGGAATTTCAAAAGTAAAAAGAAAATATTTTTTGTTTGAATTTTCATTTGTTTTCTCTTTTTCTAAAGAAGAAAGAAAAATATATATTTTTTTGGATTTTTGATATTGCCTCTTAATTTTCGAAAGAGGGACTTTTAAGAAAATGTTTTGGATTTTCTTTTTGATTTTTTTTTCACAAAAGTACTTCTAATGAAAAGCAAAAATATTTTTGGACTTCAATTTTTTCCAATTTTTTTTCGGTTGACATTTACTGTCACGACCCGGATTTCCCACCATCGGGAGTCGTGATGGCGCCTACTAATAGGAGCTAGGCAAGCCAATTATCGAATACCTCTTTTAGCGAACATCGACAATATTAACAACAATGAAGCATTTAACGAATAAGGCGGAAGTCTCAAATAAAATTTACTAAAAGAAATGCGGAAGTTTAACAATCCTCTACCCAAGACTGGTGTCACAATACTCACGAACGTCTAGAGAAATACTAAATACAAGGTGTGAATGAAACATAAAACTATCTGCTACGGTACAACGATAGCAAACTGAATAAAATAGAAAGGACTCCGGGCCTGCGGACGTCAGCAAGGCTACCTCGAATGTCCCTGGCTGGAAACTCGCTCCTAGAATGCTACTGCTACTCAAATGCTGCTCCAGCACCTGGATCTGTGCAAAAAGATGCACAGAGTGTAGCATCAGCACAACCGACCCCATGTGCTGGTAAGTGCCTGGCCTAACCCCGGCGAAGTAGTGATGAGGCTAGACAGGACTACCAAACCAACCTGTGCAATTCAATATATAAATATATATAAATATATATATATATATATATATATATGTATATATATATATATATTATATATATATATATGTATGTATGTATATAAGGGAGGAATACAGAAACTAAACAGTTAAGAGGGAGGGAAGCATACTATGGGGGAGTACAGTCCGGATATAAAGTCAACAATTTAAGTAAGGAACAAGGCAATAACAATAATTAATGAGAGCAGGAAAATCAATAGTTGCACGGCATCAACCTTCGTGCTTTTACTCTCATTCTCACCAAAAGCAATCAAATAAAGTGCACGACATCACCCTTCGTGCTTTCCCTCACATATCATGGCACGGAATGGTCCTTCGTGCAATTATAATCAAATCAGAGCACGGAATGTCCCTTCGTGCAAATATGATCAAAACATGACGCGGAATGATCCTTCGTGCATATATAATCAAAACATGGCACGGAATGACCCTTCGTGCATTATCACTCTTCGTCACCCAAACAGTAATCACAACCAAACGGGGCGAGGGGATAAACAAATAATAAGAAATGTCCCGGCAAGGGAGATAATCAATATACTCAAACCATCCCGGCAAGGGATTATTCACATCACTTTCTATTCCTTTCATTTCTTACTCAATAGTCTTTTTATCGTTCAAGCCAACGCTCCAAAGAATTTACAATTCATAATTAGTCCTCATACTCTTCACACTGCATAGAATTCATCAATTAACATGGAAGAGTCATAACAATATCAGGATAAGTACATACAAGGACCCACGGTCATGCTAGACACCGGTGTATAGATACTCGTCACCTTGCCTATACACCGTACTCGATCATTTAGCAATTAGCAAATAATAACACTCTAATCCTATTCCTTCAAGCCAAAGTTAGATCAAACACTTACCTCGAATGCTCCAAACTCAACTCAATCCTCTAGTATAGCTTTACCCCTCGAATTCACCACCAAACTGCTCGAATCTAATCACAAATTACTTGAATGTATTAACAACTGCTAATCGAATCAATTTGAATGCATTAAAAATGAATTTCCCAAAGTTTTACTCAAAAGTTCCCAAAATGCCCCCGGGCCCACGTGGTCAAAACCCGAGGTTCGAACCAAAACCCGATTACCCATTCCCCCATGAACTCAGATATGTGAGTTATTTTGGAATCAGACCTCAAATTGAGGTCCAAAACCCCCAAATTTAGGAACCCTAGTTCTACCCTAAATTCCCAAATTTCCCCATTAAAATCTTTGTTTTGAAGTTGAAATTATGTTTAAGGATGTTAAGGAGTATAGAAAATCAGTTAGAAATCACTTACCAATCGTTTTGAAGAAGAAGAATCGTTTGGAAAATCGCCACTTATGTTTTGGGTTTTGAAAAAGTGAAAAAATGATTGCAAATCCCGACTTTATATACTTTACTGAAGACCCGGCGCGGACCGCACAAAAATGCCCCGCGGCCGCGCCAAGGAAGGGAGGGAAAACGACTCTCTGAACCTACCCAGCGCGGACCGCACTGATTTGGTGCGCGGCCGCGCTGGTTGACTTACCCCTTGGCCCTCTGAACCCAAGCCACGCGGACCGCACAGAAATGTACCGCGGCTGCGCGGCTTCCAGCACTGACCGCGCGGAATTGACCGCGGGCACGCTGGGGGCCTGCAACCCCTGAACCTGCAACTTCAGAATGTTTCTAAGCCTAAGATCTTCCGGAACCCACTCAAAACTCACCCGAGCCCTCGGGGCTCCAAACCGAGCATGCAAATGAACTCATAAACATACTACAGACTCATCCGTGCGATCAAATCGCTCAATCAACATCATGAATCATCAAATTGGGCCTCAATTCCCATGATTTCCTTCCAATTTCCATAGAACATCAAGTTTATATTCTTCTAGCTCACAACACGTCAAATGACGTCCAAATTAAACCAAACTTTATAGCAATTGTTTAGACCACATATAACACTTGTACCGGGCGTCGGAACCAAAATACGAGCCCAATACCACAGTCTTCTAAACAAATATCACTTTCCAATTTCTTTAATTATTTCACGTAAAAATACATTCCTCGGACTCGGGACCTCGGAATTTGATTCCGGGCACACCCCAAGTCTCATATTTTCCTACGGACCCTCCAGGACTGTCGAATCACGAGTCCGGGTCCGTTTGCCCAAAACGTTGACCGAAGTCAAACTTAATCAATTAAAACATCAAAATTTTATTATCTTTCTCACAAATTCATATTTAAACGTTCTGGCTACGCTCCCGGACTGCGCACACAAATTCGAGGCAACCCCCAAGTGAGGTTTTCACGGCCTCGGGAATACAGAGTGAGTAGGAATACAGGTGATGACCCTTTGGGTCGTCACATTCTCCACCTCTAAAACAACCGTTCGTCCTCGAACGGATAAGAGAAAGAAGTACCTGAGTCAGGAAAAAGATGGGGATAACGGCTCCGCATATCAGACTCGGACTCCCAGGTCGATGCCTCAGGAGGCTGACCTCTCCACTGAACACGAACAGAAGGAAAACTCTTAGACCTCAACTGACGAACCTGCCGGTCTAGAATAGCTACCGGCTCCTCCTCATATGATAAGTCCTTGTCCAACTGGACAGTACTGAAGTCTAACACATGGGTAGGATCGCCGTGATACCTACGAAGCATAGATACATGGAAAACTGGGTGCACGACTGATAAGCTAGGTGGCAACGCAAGTCTATAAGCCACCTCACCCACTCGATCAAGAATCTCAAACGGGCCGATGTACCTAGGGCTAAGCTTGCCCTTCTTCCCAAATCTTATCACGCCCTTCATAGGCGACACTCGAAGCAATACCCGCTCACTAACCATGAAAGCTACATCTCGAACCTTACGGTCTGCATAACTCTTCTGCCTAGACTGAGCTAAGCGAAGCCTCTCCTGAATGATCTTGACCTTATCTAAGGCCTCCTGAACTAAATCTGTACCCAATAACCGAGCCTCTCCCGGCTCCAACCACCCAACCGGAGAACGACATCGCCTACCATACAACGCCTCATATAGAGCCATCTGAATGCTGGACTGGTAGCTGTTGTTGTAGGCGAACTCTGCTAAAGGCAAAAACTAGTCCCACGAGCCTCCAAAATCAATGACACAGGCTCGGAGCATATCCTCCAATATCTGAATAGTCCTCTCGGACTGGCCGTCCGTCTGAGGGTGGAACGCTGTGCTCAACTGAATCTGGGTGCCCAACTCCTACTGAACTGCTCTCCAGAAGCGCGAGGTAAACTGCGTACCCCGGTCCGAAATGATAGATGTCGGCACCCCATAAAGGCGAACAATCTCTCGGATGTAGATCTCGGCTAACCTCTCCGATGAATAAGTGGCTGCAACAGGAATAAAATGCGCTGACTTGGTCAGCCTATCAACAATGACCCAAATAGCATCAAACTTCTTCCGAGTCATCGGGAGTCCAGTAACGAAATCCATGGTAATCCTCTCCCACTTCCACTCGGGGAGCTCAATCCTCTGAAACAAACCACCAGGCCTCTGATGCTCATACTTAAACTGCTGACGGTTCAAACATCGAGCCACATATGCAACAATATCCTTCTTCATCCTGCGCCACCAATAAAGCTGCCGCAAGTCCTGATACATCTTCGCGGCGCCCGGGTGAATAGAATACCGAGAACTATGGGCCTCCGCTAAGATCAACTCTCGAATCCCATCGACATTGGGCACACAAACTCGCCCCTGCAATCTCAAAACACCATTATCATCTAAGGTCACCTTCGTGGCACCTCCACGCTGCACCGTGTCTCTCAGGACACACAAATGGGGATCATCAAACTGCCGATCACGGATACGCTCCAATAATGAAGAACGAGCGACCGTACAAGCTAACACTCTACTAGGCTCAGAAATTTCCAACCTCTCAAACCGATTGGCCAAGGCCTGAATATCTAAAGCAAGCGGTCTCTGGCTGACCGGAATATAAGCAAGACTACCCATGCTGGCGGACTTCCTACTCAATGCATCGGCCACCACATTGGCTCTCCCCGGGTGATACAAAATAGTAACATCATAATCCTTCAGTAGCTCCAACCACCTCCTCTGCCTCAAGTTCAACTCCTTCTGCTTGAACAAGTACTGCAGACTCTTGTGATCAGTGTACACCTCACACGTCACGCCATATAGGTAATGCCTCCAAATCTTCAAAGCATGAACAATGGCTGCCAACTCTAGATCATGAACCGGATAATTTTTCTCGTGGATCTTCAACTGCCTTGAAGCATAATCAATGACTCTGCCATCCTGCATCAATACCGCACCAAGCCCATACGGGAAGCATCACAATAAACTGTATGAGGCCCTGAGCCGTGGGCAAAACCAATATCGGTGCCGTAGTCAGAGCTGTCTTGAGCTTCTGAAAGCTCGCCTCACACTCATCTAACCATCTGAACTGGGCACCCTTCTGGGTCAATCTGGTCATCGGGGCTGCTACGGATGAAAATCCCTCTACGAACCGGCGGTAATAACCTGCTAACCCCAAGAAACTCCGAATCTCAGTAGCTGATGCTGGTCGAGGCCAGTTCTTGACTGCCTCAATCTTCTTCGGGTCCACCTGAATACCCTCTGTTGATACGACATGACCCAGAAATGCAACCGAACTCAACCAGAACTCGCACTTCGAGAACTTAGCGTATAACTGACTATCCTTCAGAGTCTGAAGAACCACTCTGTGGTGCTGCTCGTGCTCCTCCTGACTGCGGGAGTACACTAGAATATCATCAATAAAGACTATCACGAACAGGTCCAAGTAAGGTCTGAACACTCGGTTTATCAACTCCATAAATGCGGCTGGGGCATTGGTCAACCCAAATGACATGACCAAAAACTCATAATGCCCATACCGAGTGCGGAAAGCTGTCTTAGGGACATCAGACGCCCTAATCCTCAGCTGATGGTAGCCAGATCTCAAGTCTACCTTTGAAAACACCTTCGCACCTTGAAGCTGGTCAAACAAATCATCAATCCTCGGCAGTGGATACTTGTTCTTTATCGTCACCTTGTTCAATTGCCGGTAATCAATGCACATCCTCATCGATCCATCCTTTTTCTTCACAAATAACAC
>NC_031996.1:6642929-6688510 GCF_001879085.1 Nicotiana attenuata | reverse complement strand
ATTTGTTATTTGTTATTTTGAGTGCCTTGTACGCGAGGTGACGAGCGCGTACTTGAGCCAATTGTTGAAAATCCTGATTTTACTTAAGATAGTGAGATTGAGTTCCTTTCATATTTACTTTATTCTACTTGCAATTATAACCTGTGCTAGATTAGGAAAGCATGTTTAGTTGATTTAACTTGCCTAATTGCTTAAGTTGCCTTGACTGTACTGCGTGAAGCATGCTAGGCCAGTACTACCTATTTGCTTGTCTTTTGTACTTCGTTTCCGTGTACCTTCTGGTTGTGATTGTGCATTTATATTGGGACTACGGATGTGGGATTCCGGTAGCTCCCCCCCCCCCCCCCTTGTTGTTTACTTTGGGACTACGGGTTCGATTCCCGGTAGATCCCCTGCACTTTTACTTTGGGACTGCAGGTTAGATTCCCGATAGATCCCCCTGCATATTGATGGTTGGACTACGGGACGGTATCCCGGGAGATCCTTCGATTTGGCACATGAGTTGGACACGGGACGGTATCCCGGGAGATCCACTGGACAGTTGAGGAAAGGGCTACAGGACGGTATCCTGGGAGACCCTCATTGTTATCCTTGGTATTGAGCTGTAGTCATTCTGTGTTTATTTTGTTCTTTCTGTAGTTGTTATTGCCTCGTTGACCTGTCTTATCTCACTGCTGTACTCATTATTCCAGTCAGATTTTCATACTGTTGATTATTATTATATTTTACCTCAGTAGGGCCCTGACCTTCCTCGTCACTACCCAACCGAGGTTAGGCTTGGCACTTACTGAGTACCGTTGTGGTGTACTCATGCCCTTCCTGCTCATGTTTTTCATGTGCAGATCCAGGTACCTCTTCTCAGGCGCACTATCCTTGAGGCGAGGAGATACACGGAGACTTCGAGTTATATCTGCCGCGTCCGCAGACCAGGAGTCTCTATTCTGTTCCAGCTTTAGTATTTAGTTCATCCCTTTTTCTCTCAGTTGTTTAGATATTCAGGAGTTAGAGCAGCGTACTATGTTTCTGTTAGCCTGTGGTTCCCGTGAGTTTCCGGGTTTTGGGATTGAGTTATAGACTTCCGCATTTCTTTTGAGTTGTATAGGCCGAGCGGCCTTATATGCAGTTATCATTTTAATATGTTTAGCTTTATTTAACCATTTCGCTAGTTAAGTTGTTGTCACGACCCGGATTTCCCACCCTCGGGAGTCGTGATGGCGCCTACTAATAGGAGCTAGGCAAACCAATTATCGAATACCTCTTTTAGCGAACATCGACAATATTAACAACAATGAAGCATTTAACGAATAAGGCGGAAGTCTCAAATAAAATTTACTAAAAGAAATGTGGAAGTTTAACAATCCTCTAGCCAAGACTGGTGTCACAATACTCACGAACGTCTAGAGAAATACTAAATACAAGGTGTGAATGAAACATAAAGCTGTCTGCTACGGTACAACGATAACCAACTGAATAAAATAGAAAGGACTCCGGGCCTGCGGACGTCAGCAAGGCTACCTCGAATGTCCCTGGACTGGAAACTCGCTCCCAGAATGCTACTGCTACTCAAATGCTGCTCCAGCACCTGGATCTGTGCAAAAAGATGCACAGAGTGTAGCATCAGCACAACCGACCCCATGTGCTGGTAAGTGCCTAGCCTAACCCCGGCGAAGTAGTGACGAGGCTAGACAGGACTACCAAACCAACCTGTGCAGTTCAATATATATATATATGCAATAAAAGGGAAGAATACAGAAATTAAATAGTTAAGAGGGAGGGAAGCATACTATGGGGGAGTACAGTCCGAATATAAAGTCAACAATTTAAGTAAGGAACAGGGCAATAACAATAATTAATGAGAGCAGGAAAATCAATAGTTGCACGGCATCAACCTTCGTGCTTTTACTCTCATTCTCACCAAAAGCAATCAAGTAAAGTGCACGGCATCACCCTTCGTGCTTTCCCTCACATAACTCTCATATCATGGCACGGAATGATCCTTCGTGCAATTATAATCAAATCAGAGCACGGAATGTCGCTTCGTGCAAATATGATCAAAACATGGCACGGAATGACCCTTCGTGCAAATATAATCAAAACGTGGCACGGAAAGACCCTTCGTGCAAATATAATCAAAACATGGCACGGAATGACCCTTCGTGCATATATAATCAAAACATGGCACGGAATGTCCCTTCGTGCATTACTAATCAAAACATGGCACGGAATGTCCCTTCGTGCATTAATAATCAAAACATGGCACGGAATGTTCCTTCGTGCAATAATAATCAAAACATGGCACAGAATGTTCCTTCGTGCATTAATAATCAAAACATGGCACGGAATGTTCCTTCGTGCAATAATAATCAAAACATGGCACAGAACGGAATGTTCCTTCGTGCATTAGTAATCAAAACATGGCACGGAATGTTCCTTCGTGCATTAATAATCAAAACATGGCACGGAATGTTCCTTCGTGCATAATAATCAAAACATAGCACGAAATGTTCCTTCGTGCATTAATATATTCTCAACACAAATCGTGCACGACATCAACCTTCGTGCTTTATCACTCTTCCTCACCCAAGCAACAATCACAAACAATGGGGCGAGGGGATAGACAAACAGTAATAGAAGTCCCGGCAAGGGAAAACACAAGTAAACAGCTAAATCCTGGCAAGGGAACAACAACAATAACTTTCACATCCCGACAAGGGAGAAAATCACTATACGAACACAGCCCGGCAAGGGAATAGTCACATTTCTTTCTCTTTCTTTCATTTCTTACTCAACAATTACTTTAGCATTCGAGCCAACGCTCCAAAGAGTTCACAAGTCATAATTCTTTCTCACACCCTTCACATTATATAGAAATCATCAATTACACAAGGAAGGGTCACAACAAAATCAAAATAAGCATAACTAAGGACTCACGGTCATGCTAGACACCAGTGTATAGATACTCGTCACCATGCCTATACACCGTACTCAATAATTAGCAACCCCTGAACCTGCAACTTCAGAATGTTTCTAAGCCTAAGACCTTCCGGAACCCACTCAAAACTCACCCGAGCCCTCGAGGCTCCAAACCGAGCATGCAAATGAACTCATAAACATACTACGGACTCATCCGTGCGATCAAATCGCTCAATCAACATCATGAATCATCAAATTGGTCCTCAATTCCCATGATTTCCTTCCAATTTCCATAGAACATCAAGTTTATATTTTTCTAGCTCACAACACGTCAAATGACGTCCAAATTAAACCAAACTTTATAGCAATTGTTTAGACCACATATAACACTTGTACCGGGCGTTGGAACCAAAATACGAGCCCGATACCACAATCTTCTAAACAAATATCACTTTCCAATTTCTTTGATTATTTTCAGAAGACAATTTCACGTAAAAATTCATTCCTCGGACTCGGGACCTCGGAATTTGATTCCGGGCACACCCTCAGTCTCATATTTTCCTACGGACCCTCCGGGACTGTCGAATCACGAGTCCCGGTCCGTTTGCCCAAAACGTTGACCGAAGTCAAACTTAATGAATTAAAACATCAAAATTTTATTATCTTTCTCACAAATTCATATTTAAACGTTCCGGCTACGCGCCCGGACTGCGCACACAAATTCGAGGCAACCCCCAAGTGAGATTTTCACGGCCTCGAGAATACAGAGTGAGTAGGAATACAAGTGATGACCCTTTGGGTCGTCACATTTACGAAAGAAATATTTTTAAAGAAAGAAAAGAATATTTCCCCCCTTTATTTATTTATTTTTATTTTTTTGAAAAAATACTTCAAAATAAAGGAAACCCATATTTCAGATTTTTATTCTTTTTGATTTTTCTTTTTATTTCTTTTTCCATATGAAAGACTTCAGAAAGAAGGAAACTATTTTTGAGTTTAAAAACTTCTTTTTTTTTTTGCATTTTCTAAGGAAAGATTTCTAAAGAAAGAACTGAAAGAAAATATTTTTGGATTTTTTGAAAATTGGGGTCGGAACCGATGAGGTTAGCCTACGTATCTCACATCCGGTGAGAATCAGACCTGCGTAGTTCGGTCAGTTTTGACGGAACAAGGGAAACATGACACTTGAAAATCTTGGCTCATTTTGAAATGACTTTTTTTTTTTTTTCCAGAATTTCGGCAGAGTTTCAGAATTTTCTAAATACCTACCTCTCATTTTTCTTTTTTGATTCTCTTTTTTCCTTTTTTTTTTTGATTTTCTTTCCCTATTCTAGAAGCCGGTCAACATGCAAGCCGAATCAAACAAATGCGCAAGTAGCACGTAAGATGTATCAGGATGGTCTTTTTAATTTGGGTACACTTGTCCTAGACGGACCCAACCCCCGTGTTGAGTCCCCAAAGTCAGATGCACGTGATGCAAACAAACGTTCATACTAGGGATCCGGCATGAGGTTTTGTTATACTAGGTTTAAAAACCTGGGTGTATTGTTCTAGACCGGGCTTACCCGAGCGGACAGCTCGAGCCGGGAGGGGGGGGGGGAGGCAGCGCACCGGGAATACAGAAGCTTCGCCGGCTTTGCAACTTGTCCGAACCTCGTTCTAAAATTGGGATAAGACTCTAACAGAAAAGAAGTCACACGAAGTGCACACTTTCCAGATGATTTAGAAGACTNGGACAATCTCCCGGATAAAGATCCCTGCCAGCCGCTCCGAAGAATAGGTAGTACATACTGGAACGAAGTGCGCAGACTTGGTCAGCTGATCCACAATCACCCAAATCGAATCAAACTTCTTCAAAGTTCGAGGGAGACCACTCACAAAATCCATAGTAATCCTCTCCCACTTCCACTCTGGAATAATCATCCGCTGAAGTACACCACCCGGCCTCTGATGCTCGTACTTTACCTGCTGACAATTGAGACACCGAGCTATATACCCTACTATATCCTTTTTCATCCTCCTCCACCAATAGTGTTGCCTCAAATCCTGATACATCTTTGCGGCACCCGGATGAATGGAATACCGCGAGCTATGGGCCTCCTCCAATATCAACTCCCGAAGCCCATCCACATTGGGCACACAAATCCGTCCTTGCATCCTCAACATGCCATCATCATCAATGGTCACATCCCTGGCATCATCATGCTGAACCCTGTCCTTAAGGACAAGCAAATGCGGATGAGAAGCTTCACCGGCTTTGCAACTTGTCCGAATCTCGTTCTAAAATTGGGATAAGACTCTAACAGAAAAGAAGTCACACGAAGTGCACACTTTCCAGATGATTTAGAAGACTCAGAGAGAGGAGGGTTTCGTAGCAATATATATACAGTCCAAACAATATCAAAGCGGTAAAAGCGGCATTTAGCACATTAGGCTCAACATGTAAAAATCAGATAAAACAAGCCAACTATAACAGTTATTCTAAGCTCGAATTCTTAAACCCTGAACCGAACTTCTGGGTTTGGATCCCCAGCAGAGTCGCCAGAGCTGTCACACTCCCTTTGTGCGGGTGAAAATAGCAAATATCAGGGAAATAAGTGAGTTGCATGTAAGTTAGCCAAAACATTACAATTATACTCAAAGGCGGGTCTAGGATTTTAATTATATTACTTCAAGATTTGGGTTTTAAGCACTGAAACTCATCACCTTGTTTGAGTTGTGGGTTCATAACTCAATTTCCGCAATTTTAGTTAATTTTATACTGAAAATTCATGTCTAGGAGAAACGCTATGTGTTCAGTTGAGCCCATAGTTGAACTATTGGATTCGTCCTCGTTATAACAAAAGAGGACCGTTGAACACTTGAACCCATAGTTGAACACATATTCTCTTTTCTTAGCATATATGCTTGGTTTTTCTTGTTCCCTTTTGAACGAAGCTACATTGTTTGAAGGGGTTCAACTGAATACGCTTTGTCGGTTAAGAAAGATACTATGCAAAAGAGTATAAACATTTTTTTCTGTTTATATAAGTAGTTAAATTGAAGGGGAGCGCTGGCGTAACTCGTAAAGTTGTTGTCATGTGATCAGGAGGTCACGGATTAAAGCCGTGAAAACAACCTCTTGCAAAAATGCAGGGTAAGGCTACGTACATAGTCCCTTGTGGTCCGACCCTCTCTCGGACCGAGTCTGCGCATAGCAGGAGCTGTGCACTGAGATTGATATAGGGGAAGGTTCTAGTGTAGCCACAAATGTAGCTTAAAAATTGCTTAGCTTGTAGGTTTGAATCTCATGTATAACTTGGTTGTTAGTATGCAGTTTACTTTTTGAGGAATGTTAGAACCCCTAATAAAAGTTAATAGACTAATAATCCCAAACAATAATTTGAATAAAGAAAAGAAAATTGGGAAAGCTCAGATGCGCAGGCTTTTGTCCATAGGACATGTGCGGAGACCCAAACCACCGCATTGAGCGCAAGTATTCATCACAGCATACCCAAATGGATGCACCAGCCGGGAATCGAACCCGGGTCTGTACCGTGGCAGGGTACTATTCTACCACTAGACCACTGGTGCTTGTTGTTTCTAGCCTCTCATCGATTTCATTTATTTTGTTGGGCTTTAAGCAGCTCAATTCCAATCTTCACTGGTCCAAGACGATTCTCTCTCAAGTATCTCTCTTCTACTCAATCCTCGGCAGAGGTTTTTGATCTCATTCATATTCTAAGAAATTCTAAAGGATTCTTTCATATTATACTGGTACTAGAAAAGATTAGATTATTTCCTACTGAGACACATAAACTCTTTAACGGATCCTCTTTTTATCAACTAGGATCGTCTAATGTTTCGTTGTGCTATTATTCAAGTGATAAATAAACCGCTAAAAAAATATATTTGATCGAAATGAAACAGACAATTGGAAAATTCAAATGTTCTTGCTCGAAGACAAAACTAAAATCAACGACTCACAAATTCAATTATACTAAGGAAACAACTAGCAGATGCAATTCTATTTGAGAAATTAAAAAGTTTTTCTTTACTAGCTACTTTTAAATACTTGTTGAATAATTTGAATTATAAAAATTTATGAATAATATAAAAATTTCTTATGTACAAGTTTGTAAGTATGTAAATGTTATATTTTAAAAAGATTGATATATCACATCCAAAACTATATCGATTATTAATATATTTTGATTCTGCTACAAGCTCTTGCATAATTCATGAGGAAAGTACCAATAAGGATTATGGTGGAGTGGTAAGTACTCCTTCATCCTTAACCAGAGGTCTTGGGTTTGAGCTCTGGGTACAGAATCGCCTTTTGTTACGGAGTGCCTTACCCCCCAATGTGGGACTTCTCCACGCAAATCTGACCTTTATTAGGGAGCGCTTTACCTCCAATGTGTGACTTCCTACCGCGAAGTTAGGTTTATTTCGGGTCTCAATGCGGGTACCTGACACTGAACACCGGATGAGAAACCAAAAAAAATTTATGGAGGAAAGTAACTTTACTCCTTAATTAGTTTAATGCTCCTTTTCATTTGGGACTCATTTGGAAGGAGATTCATTTGTAGTAGAGACCAAAAAACTTCTCTTTCCATATGTTTATCCGTCACTAAATTGTGCGGGTGGAAAATAGCAATATCAGGGAAATAATTGAGTTGCATGTAAGTTAGCCGGAACATCAAAATTATAACCAAAGACGGATCTAGAATTTTAATTATATCGCTTCAAGATTTCGATTTTAAGCACTTAAACCCATTACCTTATTTGAGTTGTGGGTTCATAGCTCAATTTCAGCAATTTTAGTTAAATTTACACTGAAAATTCATGTCTATGAATACAGCTATGGATTCAATTGAACCCATAGTCGAACTGTTGGATCCGTCCCCGTTATAACAAAAGGTTACGACTCATTCATTCTAATTTGTTTGAAATTTTTGGTTCTCGAGATTCAAACTATGTGAACTTTAATCAATATTTTAAAATATAATTTGTCATCGTATTGACATAAAAAGATTTACAACTTATAGTAATTTGTGTATAGTTTTTAAGTATTTCAATTCAAAATTTAAAATATTAAATTTATTTAATTTAATTTAGCTTCAAAATTAGTCAAATCATACTATATTATAAGTTGAAGTCACGAAGTCAAAGTTGATTTACGAAAATACCCATCTAAAACTGATTGATCATTTTGTCCTTCCCTAAAATTTAAAAACAAACTCTATTAAATGGATAAATTCAATTATAAAAAAATTGTTAAGAATAGAATTCTATTTGGAGTGAATGTCTATCTTGTAGAGAGTTTTACTTTGTGACTAAGTCATTTTTTCCCTATAAATAGAGGGGTCTTACCCCATTGTAAATCATCCCAAAATTCAATAAGAATTTTGGTCACGCCCAACTATGCCTTATAAAAAGGACTCTGCGGACGTTGCAAATATAACCCGAGTATTACGCCCAGGGTCGAATCCACAGAGAGTTAACCTATCAATCACTATCTTTAGACCCACTAAACTCTTCAGAACCAGTTTTTCCAGATGTTTGAATCACAGTTGAAGGTTGCTTTACTAACTACGATTGCAAGTAAATCAAACAGCTGTAAATTAAAATGCTAAGGTTGTAAACAATGATGAGAAGAAGCTAAGGCAATGATTTCCCCTATTGAAAGAATCCCTTCTGTTTATGCTCATACAAATTTACCAATACATCTCTATTAATCATGAACGCTCATCTTACCGTAAATCTCTCCCGAGTAATTACAGTAATATACTAGTTGCACTCTCCTGAGATACACTAGCTTACTTTATTTAGCACAATTCACTTTATATTACACCCAAGGCTTCGTTATCCCTAATCCCGCCTTTAAACCCGCAATTATAGATTCCTCTTATACTTTTGGAGTGGTGTTGTTCAACAATAACCTAAATATGCACTCTTTTCCAAGTTATGCACACTAAATAGGCACAGCTAATTGAGGATCCTGTCAATTAACTACAACAAGCACAAAGTGAACAAATAGAGATTGAAACTAGCAATTTGTATTCACATAAACAAGATGTTCATCCCCCAATAGGTTCCATCAAAGCCTTAGACAAAGGATTTAGCTACTCATGGCTATGGGAAAACAAACTAAGATAGAATTCATTATAACTAGCAATAAAAATCAAAGAAAAGAAGAAAGATGTTTTGGGTGATCTCTCACAATTGTTTTCCTTGCCAAGATACTCTAAAATTCAATACATGCCTCTCTTGGGCGAAGTCTTGTATTTAAAATAGGGTTTAGGTCTAAAAATCCCGTGTTTTACACTTTCGTCCCTGAAGTTTTCTGCTTCCGCCGCGGTTCTGCCGCGGTCGCGGTCAAACCGCGGCCAAATGTCTTCTCTGAATCTGAAGTTATCCGCAGCTATTTTCCACCGCGGTCGCGGTGGAACCGCGGTCAACCCAGTCCTCTGAATCTTCAGGCCTGTTTTGCGTGGTTTCCTTGGGGAATTTCACAGTTGGTCTCTTTTTCTTCATTTTTTGACTCCAAAAATACTCCCTAGCCTTCCTTGATCATATATCACCTGCAAATCATGAAAAGAACTAATAAGAGCATTTTGTTATCACTTTTATCATCCAAACTATACAAGAAGGTGATTATTTGAGGCGTGATTATAGTTAAATTCACCTATTATCAAAACCCCACACTTAAACCTTTGCTCGTCCTCGAGCAAGTTAAACCACACTTCTAGGCCTAACCGTTTAATACATTACCCCAATTTATGCCACACTCGCCATTACGAAGGACCAACCTAAGCAATGCAACAATCATACCTCAGATGCAGACTCTCATGCCATGACACACTCGTGCTCACTTTAGTTACTCTAACAGAAGTGAAGAGTTACTTTTTCTTCCTGAGTCACATGCCCTCACATCACAAGTCTTAGAGAAGTTCCCCACACATAAAATTCAGACAGTAAGGAACCAAGGATAGAAAGAATTCACTCACTCTCAGCAAAGAGCATTCATATGCTACACAGACACACCATAAGCTTGCCCCTAGTGTACTACTCTACTAATCGAGCTGTTCAGTCAAAGATCAAGAGGTCTTCATTTGGTTGTAATGTAGGCTAAGGGACGGGTAGGATATATTTGGATATAGTGACTAACCTCCCTAAGCACTTTTAATACATACCTCCTTTTATTTCAATTTCCATGCTCAACCCAATCGTTCTTCCACATCTTTGTTTCACGTGTGACCCCCACTTTTCTTTAGGTGCACTGGCTTCTCTTTTTTTTTTCTTATTTTGTTTTCTTTGTCTCATTTTTTTTCCAATGCCTGCGCACGAATCAAACAATTCATTCTTGATTCCCCTTTTTTTTTCCGCTAACTCCCTACTACCCCACACTTTGACTTTTGTATGTTCTTTAGTGATTCAAGCGCTTCTAGGAGGTATAGGTTCAAACAATCAAGCTATTCAACACAGAGATTTAGGTCATTATAGGGTTATCAAAGAACAGGCTTCAGGCTCAAAGGGGTTAACTATGGCAATATATACTGGTGGATTCACAATTATATAGGGTTGCACAAAGAAATGCCTCAATCATCTCTAAAACCAAACAACTTCTATTTCGCTTTGCAAACACACAGGGCAAGTTCTAGGTATCGCATGCAAGCACAGAATGCAAGTAATATCTCCCACTCACTTAGCATGCAACTCATTCCGAATCAGTTCATCAACACATTCATACGAGCATTCAAGAAAGACAAGATGTGCAACATTAAGGCATGGATGTACGAGTCCACAAGCGAGACTAGACGTCACACTCTCAAGTTCCTTTTAGTTATTTGCAAGTGTGCATATCAGAGGTTGTATTCTAGCCTTCACCCATCTTAGTCCTAACTACAAAAGGAAAATCTACCTAATCCGGTTCAAGAAAAGCCCTTGGAAAAGAACCGTGGTCAAAAGAAAAACCAAGGGGGAAATATTACACTACCTAGAAGAGAAAAATTAAAAAAAAGAAAAAAAAAAATTCTACATGGACTAGTTCCCTCAAGATTACTGTCCAAGTGGTCCGTCCTCAGGAAGAGTCCTCTAACTTGTTTTCAGTTTACATTAGTTTCGACTTTGACCCTCAAGAGACCCGTCGACAAGTGTCCGTCGTTGGGCCAAGTCAGCTACTCCTAATATAGGCACCCTCAAATATATAACACATCAATCTATTGCTACAGCACAACAACATCTATATACATTACAACACATAGTCAGAACAAGTCTCCCACCCCACACTTAAAAGCATGGCATGTCCCCATGTCATATCAATAAATTAAAGAGCAGAAGGGTCAGAAGACTTCCCTGAGACTCAATCAGAGTCGGAGACGGTGCTGGGGTCTACATGGCACGCTCTCCCCAATGCACGTAACCAGGCCATAAACCGGCTCTCAGATCTAGACTGCCTTTGCGACATGGCATCCATCCGCGTGTGTAGGCCATCCACCGAGGTGCGGAGATCTGCGACCTCTTCCTCCAAGGAACGCAGCATAGGCTGGGAGGACTGTGAGCGGGATAGGCCTGCTCCAGAATGGGGGCGCCGAGATGGCCCGGCATTGTCAGCAGACCTCCTGGACGGTGCAAGAGAAACCGGATCATCATCCTCATCATCTATCTCAATTGTGGTACGTGTACCCCGGCCCACTCTGATGCCTGAGGCTCTGAATGCTGCTCTAGGGGCAAGTCTCCATCAGCAGGATTGGTGGGGGTGTTTTTCAGCAGGCACAGTGTAGTCACCAAAGAAGGGAAATAGAATCCCTTTGACAGCAGCGGCCCTCGTAGGACCATTTCATCATTAATTACCCTTGCCGCATTAAAATCCTTCTTCGTCACGAAGCACCATGTCAACAGTGCACGCTGGAAGTTCACGTCGGTTGTGTTGCTTGAGGGCAGGAACCGGCTGCAAATGACAGTTAACCAACACTTAGCCAAGTGTGTGAATGAGTTGGAGTTCAGGGTGATTTGGTCACGTATCCATGTTGGTCTTCCCTCTGCACAGAGTATATCAGTCATGACCTCCCATGTGACCCCTGGCCTGTCGTGGTAGTAGTCAATGTAACTAGTGAACTGAGGCAGCCGCAACACCTGGCGAATCATGGGAATTGTGGCGCTGACCACCTTGCCTCGCACAATCACCCCCCTACTTAAGTTCAATGGGCAGTTGGCATAAAACTCCCTAACAAGCATCTTGTTAACTGGGGCAGGGTCATCAAATAAGAATTCCATTTCCCTCCTCCGAATCTCTTCATACATTTCTGCCTTTTCTACGCGGAGGGCTGCCCGGTCAAGCGAGATCTCATGGATGAAGTTCTTCGTAGCCTTGGCATGAAAATCGTCCTCCGCTAGTTCTGATTGGNATCCGCTAAGGAGTGTGTAACAACTCACCTGCCGATCTCCTTTGCCTTTTTGGAGCCATAGTACCTGGGAAAATTCAGAAGAACCATCAAATATATCCTTCCTGTGCCAGTGGGGTGGGTACTCAGACTTCACCACCTAATGGCACCATACACTTGCCCCCATTTATTTCATTCATACACAGTGCCCATTCCCCAGTACTAAGGTATTCAAGGACAACAACCTCCACAAAGGCTCCACAATTTGCTTGCAATTTCCGGCATACATCACCCGACACTTATTTCCTCAAATGATTCACGTTAAATACAACACCACCATACACCAATTACAACACCGCCATCCACCCAATACAACACCGGCACAACCTAGGTTAGGCATAAAAATGCCCCAAAATTGTACAAAAAATCACAAATTTTCACCAAACTACACCATAAAAATATTTTCTAGGCCTCCAAGTCATAAAAACAAACCCCACAATTAAAGTATCATGGAGACCCAACCAAATTAGCACTAAACAACCCCACAAACATCAAATACAATAATAGAAAACATAAAAGAAAGCAAAAATTAAAACTTGAACACTAATCCTAACTAGGGTTTACTAAAACTAACACAAAACTAGATTACACTAATTAAGAAGAAGAAATAGAGGGGGGAGGAGAAACTTACTTGATGGAAGAGGGGGAAGGTGGAGGTGGAGGTTGGGAGAAGATGAGAATGGAGGTTGGGTGAGAGAGAATGAAGTTTTTTTTTTTTTTTTTTTTGTTATTTGGTGGAGAGAGGAAGAGAGAAGAAGAAGAGAAAGAAGGAGAGTTGGGTGTCGGTTGTTTTTGTGAAGAAAGAAGGGGTTTGGGTGGGTAGGTTGTGTATTAATTAGAAAGAAGGGGAAAAAAACAAAATTTTTTTTTGGACTTATCATACCTGGGCCCGTCTGGGTCTGCCGCGGTTCTGCCGCGGTCGCGGTAGAACCGCGGGGGATGAGGTTCAGAGATATCAATCCACCGCGGTTTGACCGCGGTCGCGGTGCAAACGCGGTGGACTGACTACAGAGAGGTGCTCTGACCGCGGTCGCGGTGGAACCGCGGTCTGGGCACTTCTCTGCACCTGACGGTTTTTTTTTTTTTAACAAAAAGCTTACACTTACAATTTCATGGGTTGCCTCCCACGCAGCGCCTGATTTAACGTCGCGGCACGACTCAGATGTGCGAAATTAAGGCTCGCTCGACCTCTGTGGTTCATTCAAGTGCAGCTCAGACATTTCCTTAGGCTCGCTCATCCCCACATATAATTTCAATCGCTGACCATTGACTCTAAATGTACGAGAGTCATTCTCGATGGCAACTTCCACAGCTCCTGACGGGAAAACTTCAACTACTCGAAATGGTCCAGACCATCGTGACTTAAGCTTACCCGGGAACAACCTCAATCTTGAGTTGTAGAGCAATACCATGTCCCCAGGTTTGAAATTTCTCTCAACAATGTTCTGATCGTGTAGCCTCTTCATTCTCTCCTTGTACAGCCTTGTGCTCTCAAAAGCAAGATACCGGAACTCCTCGAGCTCATGCAGTTCAGTGACTCTTGACGTGCCCGCAGCTTTCATGTCTAAGTTTAGCTGTTTTAGTGCCCACCACGCTTTATGCTCAAGTTCTACAGGTAGGTGACAGGCCTTCCCAAACACCAACTTGTATGGTGACATACCAATCGGTGTCTTGAAAGCTGTTCTGTAAGCCTAGAGTGCGTCATCTAGCTTCCTTGCCCAATCAGTTCTTGTGGCATTCACTGTTTTTGTCAATACACTCTTGATCTCCCTGTTGGATACCTCAACCTGTCCACTAGTCTGCGTGTGGTACGGAGTGGCCACCTTGTGGTGCACATCATACTTAGCCAACAACTTTTCAAAAGCCCTATTGCAGAAGTGAGTGCCTCCGTCGCTGATAATTGCGCGTGGTGTCCCAAAGCGGGTGAATATGTTCTTCTTTAGAAACCCAACCACTACTTTTGCATCATTTGTGGGCATCGCTGCAGCTTCTACCCACTTGGACACATAGTCTACAGCAACAAGAATGTACTTATTGCCATAGGAACTGACGAAGGGACCCATGAAATCTATCCCCCAGACGTCAAACACTTCCACCTCTTGAATTGGGTTCATGGGCATCTCGTGGCGCCGGGAAATGTTCCCTGTGTGTTGACATTCATTACAGCCCTTTACCCATAAGTGAGCATCTTTAAACACCGTTGGCCAAAAAAATCCAGCTTCTAGCACCTTTGCTGCTGTACTGATTCCCCCAAAGTGTCCGCCATACGCCAATGTGTGATAAGCCTGCAAAACAGAAAATTGCTCTGTCTCGGGGACGCATCTCCGGATCATATTATCAAGGCATATTTTAAACAGATAAGGTTCATCCCAGTAATACTGGCGGCTTTCACGAAAAAATCTTTTCCTTTGGACCGATGAAAGGTTGTGAGGAACAATACCACTGGCCAGGTAATTAGCAAAGTCCGCATACCATGGCGCTTCCTGATGAGTGGTGGCGAGCAACTGCTCGTCTGGAAATGTTTCCAGAATTTCCTCAACCTCTACTACATTTTCAGCTCCCTCAAGTCGTGATAGATGATCAGCGACTTGATTCTCAGTGCCCTTCCGGTCACGTATTTCAACATCGAATTCTTGCAGTAGCAACACCCAACGAATCAGGCGTGGCTTAGATTCTTTCTTTTCTATTAAGTACCTAAGAGCTGCATGGTCAGTGTATACAATTACCTTGGATCCTATCAGATAGGACCGGAACTTGTCAAAAGCGAACACCACAGCTAGCATCTCCTTTTCCGTCACTGTGTAGTTCAACTGGGCCCCGCTCAATGTTCTACTAGCATAATAGATTGGGTGCATCAATTTGTCTTTCCGCTGGCCCAGCACTGCCCCCACTGCGTAGTCACTAGCATCACACATTAATTCGAACAATTGCTCCCAGTTGGGGGCAACAATGATGGGTGTTGTGACCAGCCTCTGTTTCAACTCCTCAAACGCTACCCTGCAATCATCAGAAAATACAAACGGGTGATCTTTCTCTAACAACTTACATAGAGGGTTGGCGATTTTGGAGAAGTCTTTTATGAACCTCCGGTAGAAACCGGCATGTCCAAGAAAACTTCTTATGGCNTGACACCCCGGTGCCCCAAGACTATTCATTCTTGTACCATGAAATGGCACTTCTCCCAATTCAGACCAAGTTGGCTCGATGCACCGTTTCAGCACACGCGTCAAATTTATTAGGCACTCCTCAAATGAATTTCCCACCACTGAGAAGTCATCCATGAACACCTCCATTATATCCTCTACCATATCAGTGAATATGGCCATCATGCACCGTTGGAATGTGGCGGGTGCATTGCATAGGCCAAAGGGCATCCTCCTGAAGGCATAAATGCCATATGGGCAGGTGAAGGAGGTCGCCTCTCTGTCCTCAGGTGCAATAGAGATCTGGTTGTACCCTGAGTACCCATCCAGAAAGCAAAAGTGTGACCTCCCTGCTAATCTATCCAGCATCTGATCAATGAAGGGAAGTGGGAAGTGGTCTTTCCGGGTGGCTAGATTCAACTTTCGATAATCCATGCAAATTCTCCAGCCTGTGACAGTTCTTGTTGAGATTAGTTCATTGTTGTCATTCTTCACAACCGTCATGCCACCCTTTTTAGGAACGCATTGAACTGGGCTAACCCAGCTACTGTCAGAGATTGGGAAAATGATTCCCGCATCCAACCACTTTATCACTTCCTTCTTCACCACTTCCTTCATATTCGGGTTCAGCCTCCTCTGATGTTCCCTGGAAGGTTTGTGCCCCTCTTCCAGCAGAATCTTGTGCATGCAATAGGCGGGGCTGATCCCCTTGATGTCTGCCATGGTCCACCCAATGGCAGTTTTGCACTCCCTTAGTACCTGCAAAAGCTGTTGAACCTGCACATCTAACAAACCAGATGAGATAATAACAGGTAATGTGGAGTCGGGACCCAGAAATTCATACCTGAGGTGAGCTGGCAATGGCTTTAGTTCCAGCTTAGGTGGTTCTTCGATGGATGGCTTTGCTGGAGGGGTTTCTCTCTTTTCTAAGTGTAAGGGCTCAAACTCTAGACTTCTATCCCAGAACCCTCTACCTTCCAATGCCAACACCCATTCCGCCAAATCCTCACCATTCACTTCATCTAAATTCATCAAGCATGCAGCAAGGGGATCCTCAACCGTCAACGCCTCATCATCAGACTCTACAATTACATCCACGGCATCAATAAGAGAACAATTGGAAAACTCACTTGGTCGCCTCATAGATTTCTGCACATTGAATATAATTTCTTCATCGTTGAGCCTCATCTTGAGCTCCCTAGTCTCACAGTCAATCAGAGCTCTCCCCGTGGCCAAGAATGGTCGTCCTAAGATTATAGGAATTTCTTCATCCACTTTGCAATCCAAGATTACAAAATCGGCAGGGAACACGAATTTCCCCACCTGAATAAGCACATCATCAAGGATCCCAAATGGACGCTTCACAGTCCTGTCGGCCAGCTGCAACAACATAGAGGTGGGGTCTAGCTCTCCCAATGCCCAACCTCTTATAAATAACCAGGGGCATAAGATTAATGCTAGCCCCTAAATCACAGAGTGCCTTAGCTAAGGCGAAGTCCCCAATAGTGCATGGAATTGTAAAGCTACCTGGATCAGATAGCTTTCCAGCAATAGGTCTAGACACCACTGCACTACAGGTCTGAGTAAGTGTCACTATGGACAAGTCTTGGAAGTCAAACTTCCGAGACATCAAGTCCTTCATCATTTTAGCGTATCCAGGCATCTCCTTTAAGGCTTCAATCAATGGAATGTTTACCTGGATTTGTTTTAGCATCTCAAAGAACTTTTTATACTGCTCCTCCTTTTGATGCTTGGCCAACCTCTGTGGAAATGGTGCAGGAGGTCTTTTCTTCCCAATCACTTGGGATTTCTCTTTCTCAGCTACTATTTCAACTACTGGCTCAGCTACTTTCTCAGTCTCCTGCTGCATATTCTCTTCTTCAGGTGCGGGCTGGACTGTCACCTCTGTCAATCCCGTAGACTCATCCAGCTCAATGGGCACTGGAATGAGTGTCTCAGCCTGTATGTTTTCTCGAGCTCTCTCTTGCTCTGCATCTAGATCCCTGCCATTACGGAGACTCACCGCCATCAGCTGCTTTGGGCCCTGATCTTTTGGATTGATTTGGGTATCTGCAGGTAATGTCCCTTGAGGACGATTGTTCAGTGACATTGAAATCTGGCCTACTTGTACCTCAATATTTTTGATAGCTGCATCATGTGCATCCACCCTTTCATTTATCTTAGCATTGGACCCAATAACCTGCTGCATCATTGCTTCAAGTCTTGCAAACCCGTCTTCCTGTCTTCCACCCTGCTGCTGCTGAGGTGGATGGTAACTTTGCTGCTGATTGTTGTACCCCTGTGGTCTAGGATACGGTGCCATGTTGTTGGGGGGTCTCATGCCTCCCATGTTTCCGGCGTTATACTGTGGCTGAGGTGGCCTGTACTGCTGCTGAGTCTGCTGACCCCAATTCTGATTTCCTTGCCTCTGACCCCCATAGTTAGCCACATAGTTCATATCTACAGGGTGCTGATGATGATGATCATGCTCTGCATTCCAAGGATTACCAATTGGCTGGCTAATGCAAGATGTGCACAAGCCCCCATTGGTAGTATCTACTATATGTACCTACTGCTTCTGCCCTGATTCCTCCACCTTTTTGGTGAGGATGCTCATTTGTGTCAAGAGAGTCGCCATATTTTCAGCCATTGTATTAGAAGGATCAAGAGGCACTAAGTGCACCACTGGAGTGATAGGTGCATTCCTAGTTGTCCATCCCGAATTCTGCGCCATTTTGTCAAGCAAATTCTGACCTTCTCTCCAAGTCTTGCTCAAGAATGCCCCACCAGCAGAGGCATCTACAATATTCTTCATGCTGTCAGACAGTCCCATGTAAAACCGTTATCCCAACATCTGTTCTGCAACACCGTGGTGGGGACACATAACCAACATTCCTTTGAACCTGCCCCATGTCTCGTGTAGTGTCTCCATTGGTTTCTGTTTGAAACTCACAATCTCATCAATTTGTTGAGCAGTTTTGTTGGGCGGATGGAACTTGTTGTGAAATTGCTTGACTAACTCATCCCAAGTTTCTATAGAGTTTATGGGGAGCGAGTTTAGCCAAACCTGAGCAGCTCCTATCACCGAGAATGGAAACAATAATACCCTGATTGCTTCCGAAGTCACGTTGGGTTGCCTTTGAGTTTTGCATATAGACAGGAAGTTCTTCAAGTGCTGCTGAGGATCTTCTATTTGTGTCCCAGAAAAGAGTCCCTTGTTCTGCAACAAGTGTAGCATGTTATTTGTGATCTGGAACGATTCAGCTTGTATTGCGGTCACAGCAATGGCAGTAGCCAGATTGTCAGCTGTAGGTTGTGCCCAGTCATATAGTGCACCCTCAGGCACAGGAGGTGCCAACTTGCTCATTCCTGACGTTTCCGTTGGGATCGTTTGCGTCTCCCATGTCAATTTTGAATTTCTGTGTTTGTTGGGATTGTTGAAGTCTTTTGTTAGCACGATTCAATGCCCGGAATGTTTTCTCGGGGTCTGAGAGTCTTTCAAGTAGTTCTCCAGTCCTCGTAGAATTTCTAGGCATACACCTGTGCACCCAGATCAACAACCGTCAAAATTTCTATGAAGAATTGGGTAGAGAGAAAACTGACCACACTAAGAATTTTTGTATTTCTATCAATGGTAATTGATAATTCCGTTAAGTCCCCGGCAACGGCGCCAAAATTTGATCACGCCCAACTATGCCCTCTAAAAAGGACTCTGCGGACGTTGCAAATATAACCCGAGTATTACGCCCAGGGTCGAATCCACAGAGAGTTAACCTATCAATCACTATCTTTAGACCCATTAAACTCTTCAGAACCAGTTTCCCAGATGTTTGAATCACAGTTGAAGGTTTCTTTACTAACTATGATTGCAAGTAACTTGAACAGCTGTAAATTAAAATGCTAAGGTTGTAAACAATAATGAGAAAAAGCTAAGGCAATGATTTCCCCTATTGAAAGAATCCCTTCTGTTTATGCTCACACAAATTTACCAACACGTCTCTATTATCATGAATGCTCATCTTACCGTAAATCTCTCCCGAGTAATCACAGTAATATACTAATTGCACTCTCCCGAGATACACTAGCTTACTTTATTTAGCACAATTCACTTTAGATTACACCCAAGGCTTCGTTATTCCTAATCCCGCCTTTACACCCGCAATTATAGATTCCTCTTATACTTTGGGAGTGGTGTTGTTCAACAATAACCTAAATATGCACTCTTTTCCAAGTTATGCACTCTAAATAGGCACAACTAATTGAGGATCCTATCAATTAACTACAACAAGCACAAAGTTGAACAAATAGAGATTGAAACTAGCAATTTGTATTCACATAAACAAGATGTTCATCCCCCAATAGGTTCCATCAAAGCCTTAGACAAAGGATTTAGCTACTCATGGCTATGGGAAAACAAACTAAGATAGAATTCATCATAACTAGCAATAAAGATCAAAGAAAAGAAGAAAGATGTTTTTGGTGATCTCTGACAATTGTTTTCCTTGCCAAGATACTCTAAAATTCAATACATGCCTCTCTTGGGCGAAGTCTTGTATTTAAAATAGGGTTTAGGTCTAAAAATCCCGTGTTTTACACTTTAGTCCCTGAAGTTTTCTGCTTCCGCCGCGGTTCTGCCGCGGTCGCGGTCAAACCGCGACCAAATGCCTTCTCTGAATCTCAAGTTATCCGCAGCTTTCTTCCACCGCGGTTCTACCGCGGTCGCGGTGGAACCATGGTCAACCCAATTCTCTGAATCTTCAGGCCTATTTTGCGTGGTTTACTTGGGGAATTTCACAATTGGCCTCTTTTTCTTCATTTTTGACTCCAAAAGTACTCCCTAGCCTTCCCTGGTCATATATCACCTGCAAATCATGAAAAGCTACACTAATAAGAGCATTTTGTTATCACTTTTATCATCAAAACTATACAAGAAGGTGGTTATTTAAGGCGTGATTATAGTTAAATTCACCTATTATCACTTTCTATATAATACAAAATCATATCATACTATAAACATCCGCGGTAATCACTTAGTCACATAACCTAAGGGGGAACTGCCATATCTTTTATCTTACATCAATAGCTGCTTCTTATAGTAACTTACTAATGTGGTACTTCTAGTTCTGATTTGTATAAATCTAAACAACTTAAAATCATTCCCTGAAATTCGCTATTGGCTGCTCTTGGTTCTCATTGCATACATCATATCTCCTAGTCATTTGCATGAGTTGTACGAAATCACATCTTTAGTAATAACAACCGTTTCTGACCCCTAGGTATTTTACCCTTAGGCTCTTTTCTGTCCAAAACTATAGTGACCAATGTTAGGGTCTGACATCTGAACTATCATTATCCAACTTGTGGCTCCATTTCCAAGAATTAAAAGAAATTGTTCTCTGAGGTAAAACACATACGATTACCATACACAAACTCATCCTTCAAAGTATACCATCATCTGATAAATCACTTCCTACGCCCTCCGGTGAGACTTGGCCTTAATCTGGACCTAAAATATGCGAAGATTTTGCTATAATCACTGTTAATTACATTTTCTTTGAGCATCCATATGCATCACTGTATACTCACAAGTCTTCAAAAATTTTGGTACACTCTAAATTGGAGATCTGGTAACTGAATAAAAATAACTGGCTTACTGAATAACCATAAATCTGCTAACTGAAAGACTGTATAACTGGTAACTGAGTAAAACTAATGACCATAAAACGTAATAACTGCTTTTGTACTTTCTGATAAGGTTATGCTCTAATCTATTACATCCACTTTTAACATCCTCTAAAGTCTCATATTTACCAACTTGTACTCCATAATTATACCCCAATGGGAAGTTATCCTCTCTAGGACTTTAGGTTTCTCCTGCGCGTCGCTTGGGCATCCAATACGTTTGGAATTCGTTAGGAAGAGAAGGTTAACTATTGCTCTAAGATCCACGGCATGATCTAGAGTAGAAAGAAGTGAAACAATCCTGAATGTCTTGGTAGTTAACCGTTTATATGAGTGGCCGGCACACACATATAAAGGGAATTCCACTAGACACGGCTTCATAGACTCCCTAGGACACTTGAACCTAGTTCTCTGAAACCAAGTTTTGTCACGTCCCGAACCTGGGCCTAGACGTAACACGGCACTCGGTGCCTGACCACATGTGACCGAGCGAACCAACTGGCTGGCTAAATCAACATGTGATATCATAACATACTGAATGCGGAAGATAAACTAACATATGCTGATATACTAAGTCTGGATGATATAAATCAAAGTGCGGAAATGCTAATACAATTCTAAAACATATTTGTAGCCAACATAGCTTAATATGAAAAGCATGTGACTCTGTGTAACTGTTACTCTAGTCTATGAAGCCTCTAATTTGTACTGAAAACACTAACTATCTGAAAATACTGAAGACTATAGTAATTATAATGCCCCGAAAGAACTGGGGATCACCAAATAGCTGGTACAAGAATCATAGCGCTCTGAGTCATCCACCTGTAAATAATTACCTGCATCGTGAGATGCAGGCCCCGGGAAAATGGGACGTCAGTACATTTGAATTGCACTGGTATGTAAAGCAACTGAAAGAAAGAATTACAAATGCTGAAACTGAAACCAAGCTGATAACTGAGAATTTATAATTGATAACTGAAATGATAACTATTGAAACTAAAACTGAAATGATAACTGGTAACTGATAACTTAACTGATAACTGATAACTGAACTGATAACTAATAATTCAACTGAACAAAGGAAGTAAGAATATGAATACATCCTCTTCTGAGTGATGAACAACCTGTTTATCTGAATAAATAAAATGCGGCCTCAGGCCCAATATATATATATATATATATATATATATATATATATATATATATATATATATATATATATATATATATATATATATATATATGTGCACAACTGCGGCCTCGGGCCCAAGTATACGTATACATAACTGCGACCTCAGGTCCAAAATGCATAAAGCATAAACTGCGGCCTCAGGCCCAAAGATGCATAAAGCATAAACTGCGGCCTCAGGCCCAAAGATGCATAAAGCATAAACTGCAGCCTCAGGCCCAAATACAGGTTTTCAACATTCAGGAACTGAAAATCATACTGCAATACATGATAGTGAAATACTGAATTACACTAAGTTGCATGATACTGGAATACTGGATCACACTGAGTTACATAATACTGTAATACTGAATAGGACTAGACTGAGACATGTATTCTTGAACTGATTATGAACACTGAAACTTCAACTGCTTATGGCATACTGAGTAATCTATACTAAGACTCGGGGGCATCAAACCCAAGTCTATATTAACTACGCATTAAGCTCACAACGTTCAGAATGAAAGTGGTGAACGAGTTATGAAGCTAGAGAATAGAAGTTCTGCAACTATTCAAGGAACTAGGCTAAACTCTACTTCTGAGGCAATTAGTAACGTCGTAAAAGAAACGTAGTGTAGGGAGAATCATTAACATTCCCAAACATAGAGGGTTAGCCTCACATACCTTAACTTCCTGCTCTTGAGCATAATACAACATTCGCCAACCCTATCTACTTTAATCTATATCAATACAAGTCAAAGGGATTCCAAATTAGCAACAATAGTCATGTTTTGGTCACTTAGGCATTTTATCAAACACTCGGTGGCATAAAGCTTCATAGCCCTTATTAATGGTGTCTCTACACCCAATAACCCATTCTCGTGCTCCTAGATAAATTCTAAAGTCTCAAATGGTTATAATCAACATTATTCTTTATCACCCATACGGTAATCAACACCCATAATCAATAATAACCAATCAACAACCCAAACCTATCACCGTTCATGCTTTTCTATCAAACCCATGAACTCATATCTCATGAACTAGAGTCTATAATCATTAATTCAATGATAGAAATAATTAGAGGGTGATGATATCACCTTTTTGACGTTCAATCTTCTTGAATTCGAGTTCTAGGGTTTCTTCTCTCAACAATGGTGTCCCAATCGAATATCTATCATATGGAGGGTTTACCCATGTTAATAAGATGTTGGGAAATTGAAATTAACTTAGAATCACCATTAGAACTTACCTTGGGTGGTGGAGGGACCCTTAAGGAGTTAGGTTTTTGAGAGCTTTACTTTCTAGAGCAAGTTTTTATGTTTTGGGGCTATGGGGATGAAATAGAGCTAAAAAAATAACTTCCCAAGTTTCCACCGCGTCCCAGTTGGCGCGACCGCGGTCCCGACCGTGGTAAATCGCTGGGACACTACCTCACCACCGCGGTCGCGGTAAAAACGCGGCAGGAACGCGGTGGTTACACACCATTCTGTAAAACGGGCATAACTTTTTGCACAGAGCTCCGTTTGGGCTCCACAATATATCGTTGGAAATCTATTTCAATGGCCTACAACTTTCATGCTTTGAATTTTCCCAAATTCCTTATACATTTTCACTAAACCCTGCTGGAAGAAAGACCTTCTGCAAACTTAGTCGATTTTGTCAAATCTTATGCACCTCACTTTCCATCTTGATTTTGAAACAACTATTCTCACGCATAATCATCCCGTTGGGACTTCACATGTCCAAAATACAAGCTTAATACTCCTTTAACTCATTCCTACCTAAGACGAATGTAAGGGGTATTACACAACGACAGAATTTCAAAAGCGAAGATTGGTGGCTACAGTTTTAATGTTAGCACATCTGAGTTGGTAGCTGTTTTAAGAAGCATGGGAGATAAGGTGTGGTGGCCAACGGAAATGAGATCGAACCCAAATAGAAGAAACCCTGATTTCTGGTGCGAGTTTCATAATGATCACGGTCACAAAACAGAAGATCGCATATTTCTACAAGGTGAAGTAGAGCACTTATTAAAACAAGGCTACTTAACCGATTTGTTTAGTGAGAAGGGTAAGCAAGCATATATGAAGAATAGACAGGAGCCACCAAAACCTCCTTCACCAAAAAGAACAGTTAATGTCATAAGCGGAGAGGAGGAGGTCAATGGCGTGACATATACGGCTGCAAAGAAGGTGTCAAAAATCACAGTCATCTACGGGAATGAGTTTGCCAAGTTTTAGCAGAGGACAGTATAACATTTGATGATGCCGACGAAGATGGCATGTTGATCCCACACAATGATGCACTGGTAATATCTTTACTTGTACATGATACTAATGTGAAACAAGTTTTGATTGATCTAGGTAGCTCTGTAAATATCATTATTTTAAGAGTGGTAAACGAGATGCAAGTTGATGACAAATTAGTACCCAAAGCACGTACCTTATCTGGATTTGATAGTTCAAGCATTGTCACAAAAAGGGAGACAATACTCACCACATTCGCGGAAGGAGTAGTTAAATATACGAAATTTCAAGTAATAAATATGGATATGTGTACAATATTATCCTCGGCAGACCTCGGACTCACGAGATGGATGATGTTCCGTCAACTTTACATCAGGTTATTATGTTCCCATCACAATGGGGAATTAGGAAAATCCGTACTGATCAGCAGACTTCTAGAAGTATCAATTTAGTGGCGGATTCAAGCATACAAACCGACGTTGCAGATGTGAAATACTCCCTCTGTTCCAATTTATGTGAACCTGTTTGACTGGGCACAGAGTTTAAGAAAAAATGAAGACTTTTGGAATTTGTGGTCTTAAACAACTCAAAAAGGGGTCCACACTATTTGTGTGGTTATAAAAGCTTCTTATTAAGGGTAGAATTGAGAACTTAAGCTAAATTGTTTCCAAATTTAGAAAGGGTTCATTCTTTTTGGAACGGACCAAAAAGGAAATACGTTCACATAAACTGGAACGGAGGGAGTAGCAATTATAGAATTTGGTTGAGGGTTTAACAACTCAAACCTCAACCGAAGATGGACAAACGGATGTAGACTCAAGGCTTGATACTATTTATAAGCCAGAAGAGAACGAAAACATCAAAACAACAATTGAGGAACTCGAAGCGGTGGTGTTGTTTATACATTGGCCAGACATAAAAGTTTACATCGGAACCAACCTAAGCCTAGAGATGAAAAGTAAGTTAATTGAATTTTTAAAAGCTAACGCAGATTGCTTTGCTTGGTCGCATTCAGATATGACAGGTATACCACCGTATGTGATGACCCATAAGCTGAATGAAGATCTAGCATATCCACCTGTCAAACAGAAGAAAAGGAAGCAAGGATCCTTCAAAGACCAGGTGATTCAGGATGAGGTACAAAAGCTTTTGAAAATCGGGTCTATCCGTGAGGTAAAATATCCTAATTGGCTAGCTAATATTTTAGTGGTACCCAAAAAGAACGGTAAGTGGCGAGTTTGTGTAGACTATACTGACTTAAATAAAGTTTGCCCGAAAGATTCTTTTCCTTTACTACACATAGATCAACTAATTGATGCTACTGCAGGGCACGAATTGTTGAGTTTTTTAGATGCTTATTCAGGATATAATTAGATAAAAATGGATCCTTCGAATGAGGAAAAAACTTCTTTCATTACAGACAGGGGGACTTACTGTTATAAAGTCATGCCCTTCGGTCTAAAGAATGCTGGGGCCACGTGCCAGAGGTTAGTGACAAAGATGTTTCAAGAACATCTGGGAAAAACAATGGAAGTCTACATTGATGACATGTTAGTCAAGTCAGCACAGGCGGGGGATCACATCCAACATTTGTCAGATACTTTTCAAATTCTCTGCAAATCCAATATGAATTTAAATCCCGAAAAGTGTGAATTTGGCGTGTCTTCAGGTAAGTTTTTAGGTTTCCTAGTTTCTAACCGAGGAATTGAAGTAAATCAGTGCAGATTAAAGCCATTGAAGAAATACCGAATATACTCACGAGCAAAAAAGAAGTGCAGAGGTTGACAGGTAGGATAGCAGCATTGGGAAGATGTATTTCTAAATCTTCAGAGAAAAGCTTTAAGTTCTTCTCAGTATTGAAAAAGCAAAGCCAATTTGAATGGACTGAAGAATGCCAACAAGCGCTCAAAAATCTGAAAACATACTTGTCAAATCCATCGTTGCTGGCTAAACCAAAGGACGGTGAAAGGCTACTCATCTATCTCGCTGTGTCAAAAATGGCAGTAAGTGCAGTGTTAGTACGAGAAGATAAAGGTAAACAATCTCCAATTTATTATGTTAGCAAGTCCTTACTAGATGCAAAAACTCGATATCCTTATTTAGAAAAACTTGCTTTAGCCGCTAATTATGGCATCTAGAAAATTAAGGCCTTATTTTTAATGTCACCCTGTTTCTGTAGTGACCGCCTACCCCTTATGAAATATATTGCATAAGCAAGAGTTATCAGGTAGATTAGCCAAGTGGGCCATAGAACTAATTGAATATGACATCACATATCAACCTAGAACTGCGATAAAATCACAGGCTTTAAGATTTCGTGGTAGACTTTAACCCAGGTATGGTAATGGAAGAAAAAAAAGAACTGCAGGTATTTAACGGGTCTAATCTAGGTACTTGGACCCTGTTTACCGATGGCTCCTCGGATGTTAAAGGAGCGGGTTTATGTATTGTTCTAATCCCTCCTACGGGAGAAACTATTAGGCAAGCCATAAAGTGCCATCCTATTACTAATAATGAAGCAGAATATGAAGCTGTGATTACAGGATTAGAATTGGCACAAGAGCTCGGAATAGATCAGTTTATAATCACAAGCGACTCGCAGCTCGTAGTTAATCAAATGCAGGGGACTTATATAGCTAGAGAGGCGAGGATGCAACAATATTTGGAAAAGGCACAAGATTTGATCAGGCAATTCCAATCTTGGAAAATCGTGCAGATACCCAGGGAAGAAAATGTCAAAGCAGACACGTTGGCTAATCTTCATCTGCTGAAGAAAATGCTTACGTAATCCATTTGTTTCATTCGGCACTCGACCAAGATAAAAACGAGGTAAATTTCAATAATTTAACCTGGTATTGGATAAACGAGATCGTTAATTTTTTGCAGTATGGAATTCTACTTGAAGATAAGAAAAATGCTCAGGCACTTTGACGAAAAGCTGCCCGTTATTGTTTGGATCGAGGCAATTTATATCGAAAGATGTTTGGTGGTCCTTTAGCAAGGTGTCTCGGACCTTCTCAAACAGAGTATGTGATAAGAGAAGTACATAAAGGACATTGTGGAAATCACGAAGGAGGAAGATCCTTGGTAAAAACTCCAATTAGAGCAGGGTATTACTGGCCAAAAATAGAAGAAGAGGCGGAAAGCTTTGTGGCCAAATGTGACAAGTGCCAAAGATATGGTAAAAACATGAATCGACCAACAGAGTTATTACATCTAGTCGTTGCATCATCGCCTTTTATGAAGTGGGGGATGGATATCGTGGGTCCATTACCACAAGCCAAAGGAAAGGTACGATTTTTATTAGTACTCACTGATTATTTTACTAAGTGGGTAGAAGTAGGTGCCTTCAAACATGTGCGAGAAAAAGAAGTCAGGGACTTCATTTGGCGAAACATCATATATCGGTTTGGGGTTCCAAAAGAAATCGTGTGTGATAATGGCCCACAGTTCATAGGTGCGAAAATCAAAGAATTCTTTCAGAGTTGGCAAATTAAAAGGATTACTTCAACACCTTATCATCCTGTGGCCAATGGACAAGCTGAATCAACAAACAAAGTTATTATTAATAACTTGAAGAAAAGGCTAGAGGAGTCAAAAGGTAAGTGGCCAGAAATGTTACCTGGAGTCTTGTGGGCTTACCGAACAATAGCAAAAACGAGTACGGGAGAGACACCATTTTCACTTGTGTACGGTGTTGAAGCCTTAATTCAGTTTGAAATAGGTGAACCAAGTACGAGATACACCCAAGCAACCAAAGAGTCAAATAAGGAGGAGATGCGAATAAATCTCGATTTGCTTGAAGAAAGGAGAGAAACAACCTTGATAAGGATGGCTGCGCAGAAGCAAATTATTGAGCGATATTACAATCGAAAAGCTCATCTTAGGCACTTCAAGATTAGGGACTTCGTACTCAAGAAAGTTTTTCAGTCAATGAAAGCATGAAAGCAGTCAATGCAGGAAAGTTCAGTCCAAATTGGGAAGGACCTTACAAGATTCGAGGTATCGCTGGAAAAGGTGCCTACGAGTTAGAAACCATGGATGGCAAGGTTCGACCCTCGAGTTGGAATGCTGTTCATTTAAAAAGTACTATTTCTAAGAAAATGAAATACCCACGGTCAGGTATCGCGCAATTATGATTTTTATTTTGTACAGTTAAAATTATACTAACAAATTTAGATGATAGGCAAAAAGCTAGCCCACACCAAATGATGATATTAGACCTGAAAGACACGCGGAAGTAACATAATTCCCGGTCTAAGGTTACAACCTTTCTGATGGAAATATAAAGGGTTAAGCAGTCTTCATCTAAATTATATATACCTCCGAGTCCCGTACGTTTTTCCTTTTTTAGGGAAAAGATCACATGGAAGGAATAATCAAGTGCTCGAGATTTTATACTTCAAAGGTCAAACACTTGGGGTATATATATATATATATAAGGAAGGCAAAGAAGACTGGAAAAATCAGAACTCAAGTCAAGTCGTCTACTATCCCAACAAATTGAAAGTTCAGAGCAAAGTCACGATCCAAAAATGCAAGACTGATTCCAAAACCTGTAAAGAATACACTCGTGGATGTGAATTTCAAAATCTTACGAATGTTTAGGTTAAAGGCAATATTTAGTCATGGGTTGCAAGATATACCCTTGAATTTTTTACAAATCTGTTGTAAAACAAATAATTACGAAAGAGTTATAGATGATACTTAAATACATGTAAAGTATTATATAATTTAAAAGTTCGAATGATACAAAACTTTCCTCAAAGTTATTCAAAGAAACGTGTGTGTTCCTATTTCTTCTTTCGTATGTTTACACCATTATGAAGTTGAGACGTCTTCTTCATTAAGTGTCGTATATAAAAGGGCCCTCTTTTATAATTTGTGCTTATTCAAAAGAGTCACGAAGCATTGAAGCATTTTTAAATGCAAAAGGTAAAACAAAAACCCAAACATTGAAATATGTGGAAAATAAAGCCCAAACTTGTAAATATAAGACAAGGGTAAACCGCTAAGAGAGTAGAACAGAAACTCAAAATAAAGGTATTATAAGAGTTAGACAAAAACTTTATAATAACTTGGTTAAAACTAAGTATGAACTTAGTTCCAACCTGATTGTCTTATACAAAAATACCCCAAAACGGACTAGGGGCTAGATTTTCCAAAACATTACCCCCAAATGGGACCAGGGGTAAACTTCCAAACATTCCACCAATAAAAAAAACGAAACGAAACTTCAAACTTTTCAAACTTTCACTGAGGGGCAGAATCTGAACCATAGGATGAAGAATGGCATCATTAGAAGCAGGAGGAACAACTTGAGCGGAAGGAGATTGAACAACAGCTTCACTAGGAGTAACTTCATCACCCTTGGGAATGTCAGGCACGGGTGAAGAAAAGCTCTGACTTTGTTGGGTTTTCTCAATAGTTTCTTTGATCTTTGCAATCTCAGCAGCTAAGTCAAAGCCTTCCCTGCTTGCTTCCATTAAAGTGTCATGGCTTGTGTTCAAGAAAGCCCAACTAACTTCAACAGCGGCCTTATCTTCAAGAGCTTCATAATCTCTTTTCTAATGCTGAATCTCACTTCTTAGCTCTTCCTTCTCAGCCAAGGTTGCATCATAAGAAGCATGTAAGGGAGCAAGTGAACTCTCTGAAAATTGAACTCTCTTAGAAGACACTCGGGGGTCTTCTTGAGCTTGGGTGAGCGTTTGAACAAGCTCACCGGCGTAAACTTCTTTCTGGTTTAATAGTTCCTTCAGACCCCTAATCTCTTCAGTGGCTTTAGAAAGTTGTTCAGCAAATGAACTCAAGAAGGTTTTTATCTTTGCCCGCTTGATCAGAAGACGCTCTCTCAACTGCCAATTCTGCTGCCATCACTTTTACCTGTTGCTCCAAGGGACACTTTTCTTCTTCTATGATTTCTTTTTCAAGTTGAAGGCCAACAAACTGCTCTTTCCACTTGCCTGCCTCGATGTGATAATCGTTCATTAACTGCTCTGTATGAACAATCCTCTTCATCATCCCTATGCCAATGAGGTTGATATACACAAAGAAAAGAAAAATGTGATACCAATGAAAAGGAAATCACGCACAAAATAAAAAGTTAAGGCTTATACCTTTAAAGATGAGTGTACGATATCATTCATCCACGTTAAAGAACTGTGGCTCTCTAATTTTGACTTCTCAACTGGGCCAATCAATGGTTTTAGCCATACATCAACTTGGCCAGATTTCTTCAAAAGATTACCATCCTCAGGAACCTCGATGGTAACTTTTCTCATTTCCCTACTAGAGGAACCAACTTCAGTATGAGAAGTTGTGATAGTAGGAACAGTTGAGAGAGTCAAAATAGCCACGGTCGGAGCAGTGGCAGTAGCAACAGGTGCGGGGAGCTGAGGATCGATTGGAATAGATACGGGAAAAGAAGTAAGAGGCGTTTCTTCAGAAACAAAGTCAAAGTCTTCATCAAATCCACGTGAAAAGAGTTGTTCAGTAGAACCACGAGAAGCAGCAGCATCTCATCATCAGAACTCACTAAGGTGGCACTTCCAGGTTCGTGCATGGGAACAGAACTAGGAGGACGAGTAGTTTCATCATCTGAAACGATACGTCTCTTGGCTCGAGGCTTACGAACCAACGAGCCTCCATCCCTCTCCTCTTCACTCTCAGAACTGGGTGCTCTATCAGCTTTTCTTTTTGATGAGGAACTCAAGAATATCTCTTGAGCCATTGACATAGAGAGTCTCGAAACAGAAATTGATGCGGCACTCACACCCCGAATGGGAAACCCTAATAAAAGAAAGGGTTAATAAGTGCTCAAATAAGTACAAAAGCAATGTAGAAACTGGAAGAGAAACATACCGTGAGTCTTCACTTTCCATCCAAACCTGTTAGAAAGGTATTTCCAGCACCTTTCTTCCATTGGATCAACTGTTAACAATTTTTCTACCCAACCACGGAAGTCAGGAATTTCCTCAACAGTTCCCATGGTTGCTGAAAAAGAAAAGTAAAAAAGTTATGAGAGTGCAAGTTCTTCACAAAAAAAAGAAAAAAAAGAAAAGAGAAATAAAAGATTGGAAGAAAAACTTACGTGCAAAGTTTCACTTCTCAGGGAAGGGCATGTTTTCTTCACCTACTAACCCACCTGTAGGAGCGGCAACAAATTGGGCGTACCAGCCACGATCTTTGTCGTCTTCAGGGCTAACCGAAACCCTCTTACTCCTAGCCACAAGAGTAAACACCCCAGAACGAAATAACTTGGGGGGAATAAAGATGAATCAGATGATAAAAAGTGAAGGACAAAGCAGCCAAGTTTGACAAGTATCTAAGGCATGCCACGACCCTCCATACAATAGGACCAATCTGTCCTAAAAAAACATTGAAGAAACGACAAAACTCTATAATGACTGGGTCAATGGGAGGTCTAAAACCTAACGTAAAGGGATATGTATACACAAAAGAATAGCCAGATTTGAACGAGGTGATTCTTTGATTTGTATTAGGAACTAATATTGGGAAATCAAATTTCCAATGACTGTCTCTACGCATAATGAAAATCAAACCCTCAATAATCTGGGAAGGATAAACATCAGCACGATCATGAGAAGTCATGGAAGTGACTTGATTTCTAATCAATTCTCTATCAGTAAAGAAGGACAATTCAGTAGAAATGATCTCATCAACAGTGGGTTCACGAAGTGGTTCACTAGAATCCCTACTTCTAATAGAAGATCTGTGTGAAGAGGAAGTCCTAGTTCTAGAAGACGACAGAGGAGTGATACTGGGATGAGAAGAAGAATTACGGATAGAAACAGACCCTAAACTGCGTAACATGCCACCTCTTCTACTTCTGGCAGGAGCAGAGGAAGGGGGAAGATCATCCACCATAACAATTTTACGAGGATCAGGATTTGAAGAAGACATCGTTGTATGAAGAAGTAGAACGTACTGAAGAACAAGACTAAGTTGTAAATAAAGAACACTGAAGAAAGTTTTTCATGAAAGCAAAGGCAAAGGATGTATTTTTATGTAGAAGCAACCGTCATGTAAAAAAGGTAATGATGGAAACGTCATTATGAAAACTGTCACTTCGTGATTGATGCAACTGCAAAAAAGCCCTACAACTTGCTGAAAAGTTGCAGAGCCAATTGATGACTACCACGTGTCACATGCATTAAATGGAAGTGACATACGATGCATTGGTTCAGAAGAAGATACAATGGTACGTGGGAAACGTCGGCAAAAATTCCCGTCATAAATACATACCACTTCCCAAATATTCAATTGCAGAATATTCAGCAAGTGGGGGGACTAACTCTATTGGTAAAAATAAATATTACACGTGGATTTATGTGAATGGCTGATAAGACAAGACACGTGGATCATTGAGAAAGCGACAACTGGAGAAATGCATTAAAAAGGCACGTGACGTAATAGATACGAGTAAATCACCCACGAGAGGAGAAGATATGGTCGTTCATGTTTAAACAGTTACATGAAGAGGTACTTGTCGCGCCCCCTTTTCCCTCGCCACCTAAAGGATTAAGGTGTGTTAGGGCACCTAGAGCGATTAACTCATGTAACTAGTTTGCATTACCAGAGATTAGGGTAAGGGATCGAAATAACCTTGAGGGGAAGGTGTTAGGCACCCCTCGCGGTCCACAACGGTGGGTCCCGACCGAACTTAAACAATGTAAATTATTCAATTAACAAGTAAGCAGTCTCAGCACATATTTGCAAATAAAGGTAGTTTCAACAGTCTAAATACATATATGATCAAAGAAGCTGAGATGGTCCAATGCACACTTATGAAAGAAGTTTAGATAATTTAAACACATATAGGAATTGGGAAAGGGAAGTCCTAAGTTGATTAGCCAACAGGATCAATCTGTGCAATGCCCGGTAATCCTCCTCAACTAGAGGGGCTACACGTGACATTAGCGTGCATGTCATCATATCCTTTTACTACCCATTATCCCCCCTTAATGGTTATGTAATCGAGTTTGATTAACGACCTCTAAGCGTGCTGTTACCCGTCCCTTCCTTGTGGCCCCAGAGGAATTTAGGACCTCTAGACTTGGGCACTATGAATTTCCAGCACCTGCCCTACCATGTTGGCCATCTCTCCGCGGGTGATATTGTTGGGTACGTAAGCTTCACTCAACACCTTCATCAAAGCATTCTTGTGCACCTCTGAATTCTGCAACAGTGATAGTATAGATATCTGAGCCGGGGTTTTGTTTAGATGATCGATGACGGAGTACTCCCTTGCTTGTACTTTCCTCCAAAGGTCATCTAGCCCTGTCTCAATGACAGGCTTCTTGGCAGTGACATCCTTACTTCGTCCTCCCAAGTGTTCAGATGCATAGATTCTTCCGGTCCTAGTCATTCCTTGTGCAGCATCGAATTCCTCCATCTTTGCCTTTCCTTTTCACCTAGCTTCGACAACGTAATCCCATGGTATTGCTTTTGAGTTGAAAGGAGGTGTGGTTGATACTGTCACTGTGAAAGGTGTGGCCATTTCTACTTCAAATGGAACAGGGGTGGCCACAGGTGGAGCTACCTCTACCTCAAACGGAACTGATGCAGCTACCTCAACCTTGATCGGTGACTGAGTCTGTACTATAATAGGAGTAAGTGTGAATGTGGGTTTAAAATCATCGCCTTCTCGAATAAGCCCAATCGACCCCTCAGGATCCCATTCTTTGTCCATCTCTATCACATGTATCCCACCACCCCTATGGTCCGGGAGAGGGTTGTTGCGGACACTGGGTGCAGCTTCTTTCGCCTGTATGACCTTGTTGTCGATCAGTGTTTGGATTTTATCTTTCAATGTTCGGCACTCGTCAGTGGTATGCCCCTTCATACCGGAATGGTATGCACAGGTTTTGTTTGGGTTGACCCATTGGGATGGATTCTTTACTACCATAGCGAGAATAGGAGTGACGTAACCAGCGGCTTTCAACCTTTCATACAGTTGGTCGATGGGTTCAGCAATAGCGGTGTATTGTCTGGATGGTTTGCGGTCAAAATTAGGTCGTGGTCTTGGATAATTTTGGTGAGTTGGAGGTGACTGGAAATAAGATAGTTGGGAATTATAGGTATGATAGACAGTGGCCGGTTGGGAATATATGGGAGATGAGGGTTGATATGTAGGTGGAGGTGCTTGGTATGTGGGTGGAGGTGTTTGGTATGTGGATGGAGCTGTTTGATATGTGAGTGGAGATTTCGGGCCTTAAGCCACCATTACTGCCCCAACGTGTTTCTTCTTTGATATGTCGCCTGATTGTAATGCCTTGTTTGTGGCCTGTAATACCTCAAAGTTTGTTACCATCCCGCTTTTGATGCCTTCTTCGATCCTTTCCCCAAGTTTGATGATATCAGAGAATTTATGATTTTCAATAACCATCAACCTTTCATAATATTGCGGATCCTGTGCTCTGACGAAAATTTTGTTCATCTGTTCCTAATCAAAAGATGGCCTAACTTTGGCTGTTTCCGCCCTCCAACGAGTAGCATACTCGCGGAAATTCTTGGTGGGCTTCTTCTTGAGGTTCAGGATGTAGAAAACAACTGGTGCGTTTTCTGTGTTACCTGAATCAGTCCATGAAATTGGACGCCATACTCACCCAGTTGGACCATTTCTTAGGATCTTGGCTGATGTACCAGGACAAAGCATCTCCTGTAAGACTCCTCATTAAAAGCTTCATCTGAATCTTTTCATCCTTTCCAACCCCGGCGAGTTTGTCACAATAGGTCCTTAGATGAACCCTGGGATCACCTGTACCGTCAAACATCTCGATCTCTGGAGGTTTGTAACCCTCCGACAGTTCTACATCCGGCCGTATGCACAAGTCTTCATAGTTCTAACCTTCTATCCCTTTGCCTCCTTCGACACCCTGAACTCGACTTGTCAACTTTTTGAGTTCCTCAGCCATGTTCTTGATGAGTAGGTCCTTCTCAGCGGATTCTGGTGTATAGGAAGTTGGTTGAGTAGAGTGAGGTACGATTTCCACATATATAGGGTTGTTTAGGTGAGTGCTAGGGACTTGGGTGTAGTGGTGGTCGTTGGTTGAGTTTCGAGGATCGGGAATGGGTTGTGCTGTATTCTGTGGAGTGTGATAGGTAACGGTTGGTGGGCATTGGATCGTTTGATAATGGTGTTGTGGTGGAGTTGGTATCGGTAAGGATTGAGATTTTGAGGTGGAGTCGCATATTGATGCGGTGCGGGAGGGTTTTGTGGATGCTGGTTTGGTGTGTTTTGAGGAGGCGCTGGGTTTTTTGTGTTTTGTTAGTTGACATCGGGGACATTCAGGGTGAGGGATAGGTTTGCCAAGTTGCGGGCCTGCTCAAGTTCTCCCTGTAGCTCCAGTATCTTTTGTTCTAATCTTAAAACTAAATCATTTGGTGCTGGAGTACTCCGTCCGTTTGAAGTTTCTGCGTTTTCCACATTTTCCTTTCGAATACCACTCAAGTCGTCCATTTTAGCTTTCCCTTTGCTCTTTGTATTACTTGGAGGAGGAGGAGGTGGAAGGCTTCTAGATCTGGTGTGATATGATGATGATGCAGTATGTGCGAACCAACCTTAGGGATGGGAATAAAGAAATAAAGAAAACAAAAGGTAAACAAGTCAGTAACGGTTCTGAAATGTTTGCAGTATTTAAACACATATTGCGGGAATGTAAATTCGCGTCCTAATTTGGGAGCCTCGTTGTGCCCGAGGTAGGCCTAGCGACTAATAAATTTGGAGAAATTCAGTGCCAATAACTGCCTCATTTCCTTAAGTAAAAATAAACGCCCCAAAACGACACTAAATAAGATAATGTTTCTAATGGCACTTGGCCTTATTACATTTAAAAGGAAAGCAAGTAAATCTAATCTACTTGGTCCCAGAAGGACCCTCTCCAGACTGGATGCTCTTGTTGATCAACTCCCCCAGTTCGCGCAGGTTCAGCAAAGGTACGCCACCGACCATGCCGAACCTGGGGACTTCATGCCTCATTTTCTGCAAAACAAGTATAGTTAGGCCCTTTTCCCCTCCAGGTTCGTCTATTTATACTGTAATGATTAGCATATTGGCACTTATTTCTCCAAACTAATGCACACAATTGTGATTATGTTCGTTGGGATTGTGCAAAACCCGATGGACTTTTGGACAAGGCTTGTCTTAAAGGGTTATTATGCGGACAACATATTAACCCGGCTAGGTTTGACCATGATGCATGTACAGTTAATCAGAGTAAGGCTGCTATAGAGGTCTAGACTGGGACCCTGGGGAAAGGCACGGAACAGTCGAACGCACCGCTGATAGACTAGTTTTACCGCAAATACGCCTTTCCGAATTTAAAGGGTGATATATAGGAAGAGGGCAAACACTCATCAAGCGTTGCTATAGGATTGATTACGCACGAGTGGAATATGATGTTGAGCATGATTTATGCAACAATAAATAGCATGTTGTCNGATATTATAAAAATATAAAAATGATACTTTGACATAGATAACATAATAAACACAATTACTTGTAGAATATAGGTCGTTATTGCAAAATTAGTTAAATAGATTAATAATGCTAATGCAATTATAAAAAATAGGATAAAAATATGTAAAACATGTATTATGGATGCAAATGATAATTTTGGGATAATTAAGTCATCACAAAGTAATTTAAAGGATAATTACTAGATATTTATATAATTTTAAATATAAGAAAAATTAATTTGAAGCTCTAAAAATATTATGAAAAATTATAGAAAATGCTTGTATAGGTTTGTAGGCTAAGTGAAGATGCAAATATGCTATTTTGGAAGTATATATATATATTAAAAAAATATGAGGGCAAAATTGGGTCTCAACAGTTGCCCCTCTTTACCCGGGAAGGATTAAAGAGTTTTCGGGTAAAGAAATGATGGCCAATTTTGATTGAATGGGATGTTTTGAAAGATAGAAGCCGAACTCTGGTCTTTGAGCTGCCTACATATCCCTGGTTTTACAGGAATCAGGCCATGTGTAGTTCCAGGTCCATCGGCGAAATGTACCGGTGAAGTCATTACAAGAACGGACACGAAATTTCGAGATGGATGAAAGAGTGGTTATGGTGAACGGTCAAGTTTGGGATAGTTGAAGGAACTGCAGCGAGGTCGCTCCTGCTGGGATAGCGGTTGCTTACTAGTCACCTGTAGATAAAGAGATGCTACGAACATGTATTTGTGCGAAAATTTAAACATGATGCAGATTCCCTTCGGACCATGAAAGTTGTCTTCGAACAGTTAAGGATGACGTCCTTAGACCATGATGTCCTGGGCCATTGATGGGTTTTCAGTATTTTATGTTTTGATGATCTAACAAACTTGTCATGAAGAACCAGATAAAGCACCTGGCGCACAGGACATACATTTCATGTGAACTTATCGAAGCCTGAAAATCAGCAAAGGGAGGAACACAACAGGGACCTGATGATCTGGCTCTTTAGGGTTCCCCGACACAAGCAAGTCAATGACTGTACCCAATCAAGATAAAGAGGAACACAACAGGGACCCGTTGTCTTAGGGTTCTCTGACAAAAAGTACAAGTCAAGTGCACAGCTGGAACGTGACAGAAGAAAGTGACCATCTGGCAACTGTTGTGAGCACGTGTTTTTTGCCCTACATGAATTATTCCCAAAAATTCAAACAAAATGATTTCTTTCATTATTTTACAATTTTGTGAATTTTGTGTTGCTTTCTGTTAATTGTTGCATTTTATTTGTGCATTTTAATGCATATGAAAATATAAAAATTACACTTGACATTTGCATTTAGGATTTAATTTCATATTTTAGGATTAATTAGTGGTTAATTTGTTTTAGAACAAAATATGAAGAAAATAACAAAAATAGTTCACTTTTGCATTTTTAATTGTTTAATTGTGAATTCGTCACGAATTAGATTTCAAACAATTTTAGGAATTAATTAGCTTAGTTTTGGAAATAAATAAGGTTTCATTTTACCTTTTTGTATTTTTATAAAATCAAAAAAATAAATAAAATACAAAAATGAAAACAATAAAAGGGGGACATAATAATAAAAGGGCTGCTTTGTTAAAAACCCATGAAGTGGGCTGCTATTCTAGCCCAAAAGGAATTACTCAAGTCAAACCATTCCCAAGCCAGCCCAAATACCCGGTCCAATGCCATCTTAAACCCAAAACGACGTCGTTTCGACTCTTTGAATCTGAGCCATCCATCTCCGTAATCCAATGGCCCATGTTGATTCCTCACTTTAGTTAAAAATGTCCGAAAATCTCTTCAACCCTAAAAACATAAACTCTCTTCCTCGTACAAACCCTCAACTGTAATGCCGGTATATCGCCGCCTTCCCCCATCATATCTCCGCCACCCTCCTCCCTCCGCCCTAACGCCGCTGGCCGGAAATCGCCGCCGCCGGCGGCGAAGCTCCAAACCACTCAAAAAATACACCCCTTACTCCTCTCTTCCTCTTCTTTTCAACCCCCAAAACCGCTTTCCCCAAATCCTAGCCAAACACTTCGAATTTTAGATCGAAGTTTTCCGGCCAACACACAAACTCATCCAATAACACCCAAATTAACACCACACAACCTCCTCACCCTCCTCATCCTTAATCTCAAACCAAAACTTTCCAAATATCAATGAAATCTCTCCAATTTTAGATCTAGGGTTTCGAAAAGTGGACTGTCCAAATTTTCAAGGATTCGAAGGATTTTTTAATTAATGTTATATGTTTTATAAACATGTAACATTAATTAAAAATCAAACTTCGATAAATCATTCAAGAAGAAGGAAAATCAGTAAGTTCTTTTTAAATTGACTTCGTTCATTTAGTTCTATATTTGTTTTTATTTTAGTTTAATTCTTTGCTTATTTTTCTATTTTGTTGTAGTTAGTTTCAATTTAGTTNAAACAGGTTGTTCAAGCATCAGATAAACATGTGAAGTGTAGACATACTAGTTGCAGATTGAACAGGGCAGAATTTAGACATGCTTAAACCAAGAAGTAAATAGGAGGATAGGTCAAATTCATAATCAATGAACTAATGCAGGAATGAAACACATAGAGTTTGGGTTTCAAATTAAACTAGAGACATACCAGTTGAGGAAAAAGAGTGCAGAATATAGAGCAAGTATAGTCTCACTATCTAGCCTTGGCTTTCAGCCGGCTAGACCCACAATAGCACAAGTAGCACAAGCAGCAAAGAAGGAGAAGAGTTATTGTGAACTGATCATCGTGTAGAGGTGAGAATAGAGGAGAGTATGTATAGTAGTTAGGAGCAAAACAGAATAAGGTAAAGGAGATCAATCAGTCAACAATTAAGAAAGCTTACGAAATCTATTATGTACAAAATCAGTATAGTCTCCCTTAATTAAGGAGTAATAACCCAACGGTAAAGGGCAGGACAATATTTAAGGAAAGAAAATCGAGTAAGACTTAAGTACAGAGTGGGCAATTAAGGGTAAATAAACAGGGGTTCAATTAAGGAAACAATCTTGAGGAATCGGTAAGTATCACAGTTAATCAAATAAGGTAAGAAACTAAATAAGGCCGCAAATAAAGGAATAATCAAGAATCAGCCCCTAAGTTTTTACGAAGCAAATCAGTGAATCAGGAATCCAAGATAGTACTGATTTAGAGGAGAATAATATATGTTTCCTCAAATACACAAATATGCTAAGTATAAACACACAGAATCAGTCGAGAAATCGAGTCAGAAACCTTAATAGAGGCATACTAGGGTAAAAATCATAAGACGTTTAAATTAGACTAAGGAGAAATCATAGAATCAAAGCAGAGAACAAAACAGTGCACAGGTAACACGGTCAAACTCAGAATCAAAGCAAAATGTCAAAAATTGGGGTTTTAGCATAAATCAACTAGGGCTAAGGCAAACTCAACATAAATCGACCACAAAGCACATAAGAACATAAGGTTAGACATTCAAAGTCAGAAAACATTTGGAGAAAAGGATTTCCAGGAAACCCTAGCTTTAGCGAAAATGGAAAATCGCTTAAAAAACCAGAAGATTTTTTATGAAAAACATGTGAAATAGGTCCGATTCTTCTCAGATCTGGGAAGATTAAAGACAAATTTAGGGTTTTCAGAAGTAAATCAGAGATGAGATCATAGACTCAGGAACCCACGGATTTAAGACGAAATAAGAAGTTCTTACTCAAAATCGAGCCATAACGGCTTGAAATAGGCAAGAAAGACCCAAAGGCGTAAGCAGACTAGCCCTAGTCCGTTGAGAATCTTCTCAAGGATCTTAGAGATGGAAGTACCCAGCATAGATGAGGCCATTAGAGGCCTAGGGTGGTGAAGAACTGCATGAACGGCAGTAGGTGAGTGACGGCGGTGGAATTAGGGTTCGAGTTGGAGAGCATCTGAGAGACGGAGAGGATAGGAATTTAGGGCGGCGGATGTAATAAAATGACTAGGTTAGGGGGGTCGTTTGAATTAAAAAAGGTAAGAAAGGATGAGGGTCGTTGATCTCGGAGATCAACGGCCAGGATTGAAAGGGGTCTAGGTCGGGTTGTATTTAATTGGGGTTGGGTTAATGGGTTATTTGGTTTGGGTTCTGAGAATTGGGCTAGGGATTTGGGTGTTTGGGCCATTAATTTGGTCCAAAATTTTGGCTTATTTTGGGCCAGCTCTTGAAACCCTTGAAAGTAATAATAAAAAAATTATTAAAACTTCTAATACATGGAAAAAAAATAATATTTATGCTGTGAAACTATTTTAAAATAATAACTCCATATTATAAAAATATAAAATGATACTTTGACATAGATAATATAATAAATGCAATTACTTGTAGAATATAGGCCGTTATTGCAAACTTAGTTAAATAGCTTAATAATGCTAATGCAATTATAAAAAAATAGGATAAAAATATGTGAAACATGTATTACAGATGCAAATGATAATTTTGGGGTAATTAAGTCATCACAAAGTAATTTAAAGGATAATTACTAGATATTTATATAATTTTAAATATAAGAAAAATTAATTTGAAGCTCTAAAAAAATTATGGAAAAGTATAGAAAAATGCCTGTATAGGTTTGTAGGCTAAGTGATGATGCAAATATGCTATTTTGGAAGTATATATGTATATTAAAAAATATGAGGGCAAAATTGGGTATCAACAGCTGCCCCTCTTTACCCGGGAAGGATGAAAGAGTTTTCGGGTAAAGAAATTATGGCCAATTTTGACTGAATCTGATGTTTTGAAAGATAGAGGCCGAACTCTGGTCTTTGAGCTGCCTACATATCCCTGGTTTTACAGGAATCAGGCCATATGTAGTTCTAGGTCCATCGACGGAATGTACCGATGAAGTCATTACAAGAATGGATACGAAATTTCGAGATGGATGAAAGAGTGGTTATGGTGAACGGTCAAGTTTGAGATAGTTGGAGGAACTGGAGCGAGGTCACTCATGCTGGGATAGCGGTTGCTTACTAGTCACCTGCAGATAAAGAGTTGCTACGAATATGTATTTGTGCGAAATTAAACATCATGCAGATTCCCTTCGGACCATGAAAGTTGTCTTCGGACGGTTAAGGATGACGTCCTTAGACCATGATGTCCTGGGCCATGAATTGTTTAGATAAGAGATTCGCAGGCCATGAAATGATGTTCTCGGGCCATGAAAATAGTGCCTCCGAACCATGACGCCTTTGAATTATTATATGCAAATTTGAGAAATCCTCAGGCAATGGCATGGTGTCTTCCGGCTATGAGGATGATGCCTTTAGACTATGCCGCCNATAATCTTACCTTCTTAAATATGGGTGCACATTTATGTGACCCAAATCCAAATCTCAACGAAGTCGAAATGTGTCAAAAATTGCGGGTGCATTTATGTGACGCGATTCGAGACATGTTTTCACGACGTTGCAATTCTCTTAAAATAATGATAATAAAAGCGGTTCAAAGTTAAAAAGTACATAGATTAAAACATGTTTTGAAATCAGATAAATAAGCCAAATATGACAGTTGAGCGACCGTGCTAGAACCACGGAACCCGGGAATGCCTAACACCTTCTCCCGGGTTAACAGAATTCCTTACTCGGATTTCTGGTTCGCGGACTGTTAACAGAGTCATAATTTCCTCGATTCGGGATTCAACCGGTGACTTGGGACACCATAAATCTCCCAAGTGGCGACTCTGAATCTCCTAATAAATGAATCCCGTTTCGATTGTCCTTTAATTGGAAAAAACTCCTTTACACCTTTGCGGGTGTAGCGAAAAGGAGGTGTGACCGCTCTGGCGACTCTGCTGGGGACAAGAACCCAGAACTTTGGTTCAGGGTTCAGAATTCGAGCTTAGATATATTGTTGTATTTGGCTTTATCTGATTTTCCTACATGTTTCATGCTAAACTTGCAAAATGTTGCTTTTTACCGCTTTGATATTATCGGAACTGTATATATAAACTGTGCCGAAACCCTTCTCTTCTCACCTCCGGGGATGTGCTCACTGGTGGAGACTCCCTATTCTGTCATACCTTAAAATAAGAAAGAGGCCGGACAAGTCACTAAGCCGGATGGCCTTTTGGTTCCCGGTACGTAGCCCCCTCCTCGACTCGAGTTGTCCGCTCGGGTACACATTCTAGAACCTATACCCAGTTTTTGAACCTAGAATAACTTGACCTCATGCCGGATCCCTAGTAGGAACGCTTATTTGCATCACGTGCATATGACTTAGGGGACTCAACACAGGGCTTGGGTCCGTCAAGGACAGGTGTACCCGAAATAATGGACCATCCTGATGCATCCTACTTATACATTTATCTGTTTTGGACTCGCATGCTGACCGACTTTGAATATTTGGGAAAAATTGGAAAAACAAAAAAGAAAAGAGAAAATAACAGTGTAGAGAGATAATTATGTGAGCACGTGATTTTTGCCCTATATATGAATTATTCCCAAAAATTCAAATAAAATAATTTCTCTTTCATTATTTTACACTTTTGTGAATTTTGTGTTATTTTCTGTTAATTGTTGCATTTTATTTGTGCATCTTTATTTCATATGAAAAATATAAAAAATATGCCTGACATTTGCATTTAGGATCTTATTTCATATTTTAGGATTATTTAGTGGTTAAGCTGTTTTAGAACAAAATTTAAAGAAAATAATAATAATAGTCCATTTTTGCATTTTTGTTAATTGATGAATTTGTCATGGGTTTGCTTTTAAATAGGATTTAATAGAGTTTTAGGAATTTAGTTTAATTTTGGAAACAAAGCAGGTCTTTGATTTTGCATGTTAATAAAGTTAGAAAAACATAAAATATAAAATGAAAACAAATAAATAGATAAAATACAAAAAAAAAAAAGAAGGAAAACAAATAAAAAGAAATTGAGAATTTTTAGGCTGGCCAATCTTGGGCCAATTTTTGACCCCATCCCAAAAAATCCCTCCCAAATCCGGCTAAAATGGCCCAAGCCCAACCCTTTTACCCGGTCCAGCTCCCCTACCCTTTAAACGACGTCGTTTGGTTAAGTTTTAATCTTGACCGTCGATGTTTATTGATCTAACGGACAGGAAGCCCATGTTAAATGATATATATATGTCCTAACCTTACCCACCCCCACCCCCAAGTCCGTCTCCCTCACTCCCCCATAACCCATTCTCAGAGACCACCGCCCTCCGCCGCCTGCCGCCCGCCGGAAATCGCCTGCGGCGGCGGCCGGTCACCAAACGCCCCCAAAAACACACCACAGCACCTCCTCCATCTCCTCATTCCCAATCTGGGATCAGTCTTCCTCAATTCCCTTCCCAACTCCTCGAATCTTCAAATTACTGTCACCGTCTCCGCCGTGTCCGGCGGCGGTCACCCCAAACCGGTCCAAAATCACACCTCATGCTCCTCTCCTCCTCTCCTTTCCACATCCATGTCTATTCTCCCTCAAATATCACCCGAATTCCTTGAATTCCGATTCAAAGTTCCGCCCAAAACCCTAATTTCTCCAAACAGTCCCAGATTAATACCATACACTCCCATCACCCTCCTCTACCCAAATCCCTAAACCGTTGTCCCCAAATCCAACAGGCACTGATACAATTTCAAATCTAGGGTTGGAGAAGTTTGAACCTCTTCTGGGTTTTTGAAGGTTCGACTTGGCTCAGTTGATGTATTGTGTTTAGTAAAGTCCGAGTCAGTAAGTTCTTTCTTCTTCATTCAATTTTTTCCGTTTATGGTTGATTCTCTGCTCATGCTTTTGATTTTCTATAGTTTAATCTTGTATGTGGATTGATTCTGTTCTCGTGATCTTGTGTGAATCAATGTTTGTCTCTACTAGTATCGGTTTAATCGTTACTGATTAGTTTAGTTAGGCTTCATCTTTGTTTAGCCTTCTATTCATTTTTAGGATTAATCTTGACTCAATTTTGATTCATATGCTTGATTTCAATTATTTGATCAATAGATGTTACTTTTAATTTGATTTTAACCTGGTTCATTTATCGTTAATCCTTAGTTCACTGACCAGCCTAGGTAATGAGTGGAGTTAATGTGAATAATCTAGATTTTTGTTAACCATGGTCAATCCTTGACCAATTATCAGGGTTGGAGGTTTAGGTTTGCTTGGTCAGTAATTCCAGGGGATTCAAAGGGTAGTTTAGGCATGGAAAAGGGTAGTTTCATTAAGATTGGTAATTGTTGAAGTAAAGTAAGGGTAGAATAGGAATTGTAATGGGTATAGAACCTTCTAGGATGGACTATAGTGCATATTTCAGTAAACTTAGGGTAGTTACTTGTGTAACAAGTCAGAAAATAAAGGATAAAAAATAGAATTAAAACAGGGACTAGTGGGTAAAGGGAAAATCTGAAATTGGACCCTAAGTTCACCTATAAATAGGCATTCATTTGCCTTGATTCACAAGTTTTGGGAGCCCCAAAAAAAATTTCCCCAAAACCCTCTCCACAGATCTGTATCTAGATTTTTGAATTTCAAATCAATAGGAGTTCAGAATTTCTTTCTT